>NC_136065.1:2133354287-2133804430 GCF_964261635.1 Lissotriton helveticus | reverse complement strand
AGTCCAGACTCAAAAGGCCATTCTAACCATGGAATATTTGCTTACCACTATCTTCAGCCCAAGTATGTAGATCTGCGGAAACTTGTCAACATAAGGGGATTGCAAGCATTCAAACACTACTATGAGATGAGCCCTGGTGTAATCAGAGAGGCTATATCAAAGCACTGGCGTAACGAAAAGTGAGGGGGCCTCCCTGCACGGTACTTAGAGGGGGCCCCTCCGGACTCAATCAGGAGCTCTCCGACCACAGTGCAGTGCCGAGGGGGCCTCTTGGAGCTAGAGGCCCCCCCACACCGCGGGGGCAGCGTGGGCCTGTGTTACGCCCCTGTATCAAAGCACTTATGTAATGAGATCGCCATCATAATTTGTCGCTGCACAACATGGCACCAAAGGGTTACGTGGATTTTGTCACAGTACAAGTAGATTTAAGAAGCAACTTGCCCCAAGGACAAGTAGATATTTTATTAAATTCCACACCCCTGCATGTAAGACACACCATTCAAAGGTGTAATTAAAGGGGCAGGAGCTACAAACGGCCTGCACACAACACAGACATGTAAGACACTACATTCAAATTTGTAATTAAAGGGGCAGGAGCTACAAACGGCCTGCACACAACACCAACATAAAAAATAAACCATAAGAATGCGTAATCAAAGGGGCAGGAGCTAGAGACGGCCTGAAGTCAAATACCCACATCTAGGACATACCATTTGAATGTATAATCAAAAGGGGCTGAGGCTAAAGACGCCTGCACACAAACACCTACATGTAAGACTCACAATTCAAATGTGTAATCAAAGGGGCAGGGGCTACAGACAGCCTGCACACAAACACCTACATATAAGACACACTAATTTAATGTGTAATCAAAGGGGCAGGGAGTTTTCTTTTATTTTGTCAATATTTTGACCAATGTGTAACTCCTTCTGACACATCTGTACAGAATTCCAATTGTAACTGGAATAGGTCACAATTGCTATGTGCGCTCTGCAGGGAGGCCACGGATTTGATTATAATGTATTCTGGATCCTTTTTTCCCCCATAGTTTTATAGAGCGCAAACTTGACCCGAAGGTATCAGAGTGCTTTACATGAGCACCAGTTGCATTACAGACGGACACATTCATTGTGTTTTTTTTTGTTAGGCACGGGGAGATCAAGTGTTTAAGTGATTTGCCCAGAATCACAGGATGTAGACCGTCCCTGCCGAGACTCGAACCCAGTTCCCCAGCGTCGAGGCCGACTGCTCTAGTAAGGCCACATCCTCTCCTCTCCCCTTTAATGAACCATTGACTGGAACTGTGAGAAATTCTCAATCGCGGTTCCTTATAAACATTAAGACGTGACTCTGTTCAAAATATGCACTATACCAGAAAATTTGTTACCCAAAAAATATAGCAAACATAAAAAGGAACTGCCAGGCCAGGTCCTCCCTGGAGTGGAATCAAGCATCCTGGGACCGGATTCAGGGGTTCACTCCTCATCAGCCAGGCTAGCTCAAATCCAGTGGCAGAGCGAGCAAGGGAACCACGTCTGGGCATACCCTTGGCCACTTAGAGCGAACATAGCAAATACAAAAAGATTATTGTTTCTGGTACAGGGAGGACTTGGTGTGGCAGTTCAAGCTGGACTGTTCCCATGAGGATCAGGGCCAAGACTGATTTCTATATGGCTGGGTTTGAACTGGGGTGGCACACTGAGCAAAAGAACAATGGATTCAACCCAGATCTCTTGACTGGGGTGAGTGGTTGAAAAGTTTCAGCACTCCATCCATCATCTTTTGCTATGTTCGCACTAAGTGGCCCAGAAGCGGGTCCCTTTCTCGCTGTGCCACTAGATTCAAGCTAGCGAAACCGGTCCGAGGATGCTTATTTCCGTTCCAGGGAGGACCTGCCCTGGCAGTTCAGGCTGGACTGTTCCCATGAGGAGCAGGGTCAAGACTGATATGCATATGGCGGGGTCCAAACTGGGGTGGCATAGTGAGCAAAAAACCGATGGACTAAACCCAGATCTCTTGATTTGGGGTGAGTGGTTGAAAAGTTTCAACACTCCGTCCATCATCTTGTTGTGTTTACCCAAAAAATATATGCAGAAACACAACATCCCTAAAATAGCTAGCACAACATCCTGGGAATTTAAAATGTGAAACAAACATGAATTATGTAGTTGGCATGGATCACCTTAACGATTTTTACATTCAGTGTTAAGAAATCAATCACTGTTTCTGTCTGCAAGGTTAAGGACAGGAATACAGAGCCCGACATGGGCCAATCTCAATGTCTGTTTTTAACTGCGAACCGGTCTGTGACCCGGAGAGACACGGCCACTTGAAGCTCTGCTCATTAACCTCCTCTTGTCTTCGCTACTTTAACACTTCACCTTCACAGCCCATTCCGAACTAAGACTTGAACCAAAAAAAACACGGGACACTCCGATGAGAGCTGCATGGCTATCTAACTCACATCATTCAGAATAAGTCAAACTTGCTGCCATGCTGGAAAATTGTCATTGTACTGAAACGCACGCCAGCCCTGGACAAGCATACGCCAATGCGGGACAAGCCAACGCAAGACAAGCCCATGCCAACGTACGACAAGCCCACACCAAGGAGGGACAAGCTGGCAGCAATGTAAGACAAACCTACCCTGGACAAGCCTACGCCGGACATGTCAACGCTGGACATGCCTATGCCAATGCTGGACAATCCTATACCAAGGCTGGACAAGTCGAGGCCAACGCTGGACAAGCCTAAGCCAGCACAGGGCAAGCCTAGGCCAGCACAGGGCAAGCCTAGGCCAGCACAGGGCAAGCCTAGGCCAGCACAGGGCAAGCCTAGGCCAGCACAGGGCAAGCCTAGGCCAGCACAGGGCAAGCCTAGGCCAGCACAGGGCAAGCCTAGGCCAGCACAGGGCAAGCCTAGGCCAACACAGGGCAAGCCTAGGCCAACACAGGGCAAGCCTAGGCCAACACTGGACAAGCCTATATGCTAACTATGAATGTGCTGTGCTCAACTGTGTGAAATTAAAACTTTGAGCAGCAAATTAAATATTAGTGGCTGAGGTCTAGAGATGAAACATAGCAAGATAGCCATCACTGAGGAATCCTACAACAAACCTCAACCCCAGAAGAGGCTACACAAGACCACCCAGATAACAAAAAGGCCTCACTGAATGCACCAGGAAGGCATTCATGCGGATAAGGGAAATCTGGGCACGCTAAAATAGTTCTCCGCCCATCACGAATAACAATCTCTATCGTAACCCAGTAGGACTCTATGATACTACTTCTGTTCTTGGAATTTGCAAATATCTCTTCTCACACTCCCCAGTCTTACTTCGGCCAAAAAAAGCAACAACTCATCATTTCTCACAGTGTCCCTTATTCCAAGGCAAACAGAGGATTTCTTCTTTCTCCACAGTGCCCTTACCCCAAGATAAGCAGTCTTTCTTCTTTCTCTAGTGTTTTTTACTCCAAGACAAGCAGGGGCTTTCTTCGTTGTCCCCCAGTATCCCTTACTCAAAGACCAGCAGGGGCTTTCTTCGTAGTTCCCCAGTTTCCCTTACTCAAAGACCAGCAGGGGCTTTCTTCGTAGTTCCCCAGTTTCCCTTACTCAAAGACCAGCAGGGGCTTTCTTCGTAGTTCCCCAGTTTCCCTTACTCAAAGACCAGCAGGGGCTTTCTTCGTAGTTCCACAGTTTCCCTTACTCAAAGACCAGCAGGGGCTTTCTTCGTAGTTCCACAGTTTCCCTTACTCAAAGACCAGCAGGGGCTTTCTTCTTTCTCCACAGTGTCCGTTAATCCAAGACAAGCATGAGCTTTCTTCACAGTGTCTCGTACTCCACAACAGTGTATTTTCTCTTTCTCCGCCAATGCACCTTACTCAGAGACAAAGCAGGGTCTTTCTTCTTTCTTCGCAGTGTCTCTTACTCCAAGACAAGCAGGGGAATGCTTCTTTCTCCCCCAGTGTACCTTACTCAAAGACAAGCAGGGGCTTTCCTCTTTCTTCACCACAGTGTCTCTTACTCAAAGACAAGCAGGGCCATTCTTCTTTCTCCCCCAGTGTACCTCACTCAAAGACAAGCAGGGGCTTTCTTCTTTCTCCCCCAGTGTACCTCACTCAAAGACAAGCAGGGGCTTTCTTCTTTCTCCCCCAGTGTACCTCACTCAAAGACAAGCAGGGGCTTTCTTCTTTCTCCCCCAGTGTACCTCACTCAAAGACAAGCAGGGGCTTTCCTCTTTCTTCACCACAGTGTCTCTTACTCCAAGACAAACAGGGTCTTTCTCTTTCTCCACAGTGTCCCTTACTCCAAGATAGGCAGGATCTATCTTCTTTCTCCCCCAATATCAATTACTGCAAGACAAGCAGGGGCTTTCTTCTTTCTCTACAGAGTCCCGAACTCCAAGAAAAGCAGGGTCTTACTTCTCCCTTCCCCGCCCCCTCCAGTGTCCCTTACTCAACGACAATCCCCCCTCCCTCAGCAAGAGCCTCTTCATTCTTTCCCCTTACTTTGACACTGGAGAGGTGCAATGCAGACAGACACAGGAGAATAGCAAGACCGAGACCCACTGGAGCCGGGCAAGACCGAGACCCAGTGGAGCCGGGCAAGACCGAGACCCACTGGAGCCGGGCAAGACCGAGACCCACTGGAGCCGGGCAAGACCGAGACCCACTGGAGCCGGGCAAGACCGAGAACCACTGGAGCCGGGCAAGACCGAGAACCACTGGAGCCGGGCAAGATCGAGAACCACTGGAGCCGGGCAAGACCGAGAACCACTGGAGCAGGGCAAGACCGAGACCGACTGGAGCCTGGCAAGTCTGAGACCCACTGGAGCCGGGCAAGACCGAGAACCACTGGAGCCGGGCAAGACCGAGAACCACTGGAGCCGGGCAAGACCGAGAACCACTGGAGCCGGGCAAGATCGAGAACCACTGGAGCCGGGCAAGATCGAGAACCACTGGAGCCGGGCAAGATCGAGAACCACAGGAGCCGGGCAAGACCGAGACCCACTGGAGCAGGGCAAGACCGAGACCCACTGGAGCCTGGCAAGTCCGAGACCCACAGGAGCCGGGCAAGACCGAGACCCACAGGAGCCGGGCAAGACCGAGAACCACTGGAGCCGGGCAAGATCGAGAACCACTGGAGCCGGGCAAGATCGAGAACCACTGGAGCCGGGCAAGACCGAGAACCACTGGAGCCGGGCAAGACCGAGAACCACTGGAGCCGGGCAAGATCGAGAACCACAGGAGCCGGGCAAGACCGAGACCCACTGGAGCAGGGCAAGACCGAGACCCACTGGAGCCTGGCAAGTCCGAGACCCACAGGAGCCGGGCAAGACCGAGACCCACAGGAGCCGGGCAAGACCGAGACCCACAGGAGCCGGGCAAGACCGAGACCCACAGGAGCCGGGCAAGACCGAGACCCACTGGAGCCGGGCAAGACCGAGACCCACTGGAGCCGGGCAAGACCGAGACCCACTGGAGCCGGGCAAGACCGAGACCCACTGGAGCCGGGCAAGACCGAGACCCACTGGAGCCTGGCAAGTCCGAGACCCACAGGAGCCAGGGAAGACCGAGACCCACAGGAGCCGGGCAAGACCGAGACCCACAGGAGCCGGGCAAGACCGAGACCCACAGGAGCCGGGCAAGACCGAGACCCACTGGAGCCGGGCAAGACCGAGAACCACTGGAGCCGGGCAAGACCGAGAACCACAGGAGCCGGGCAAGACCGAGAACCACTGGAGCCGGGCAAGACCGAGAACCACTGGAGCCGGGCAAGACCGAGACCCACAGGAGCCGGGCAAGACCGAGAACCACTGGAGCCGGGCAAGACCGAGAACCACTGGAGCCGGGCAAGACCGAGAACCACTGGAGCCGGGCAAGACCGAGAACCACTGGAGCCGGGCAAGACCGAGAACCACTGGAGCCGGGCAAGGCCGAGAACCACTGGAGCAGGGCAAGACCGAGAACCACTGGAGCCGGGCAAGACCGAGAACCACTGGAGCCGGGCAAGGCCGAGAACCACTGGAGCCGGGCAAGACCGATAACCACTGGAGCCGGGCAAGACCGAGACCCACAGGAGCCGGGCAAGACAGAGAACCACTGGAGCCGGGCAAGACCGATAACCACTGGAGCCGGGCAAGACCGAGACCCACAGGAGCCGGGCAAGACGGAGAACCACTGGAGCCGGGCAAGAGCGAGACCCACAGGAGCCGGGCAAGAGCGAGAACGACTGGAGCCGGGCAAGACGGAGAACCACTGGAGCCGGGCAAGAGCGAGAACCACTGGAGCCGGGCAAGAGCGAGAACCACTGGAGCCGGGCAAGAGCGAGAACCACTGGAGCCGGGCAGGACCGAGACCCACTGGAGCCGGGCAAGACCGAGATCCACTGGAGCAGGGCAAGACCGAGATCCACTGGAGCAGGGCAAGACCCAGAACCACTGGAGCAGGGCAAGACCCAGAACCACTGGAGCCGGACAAGACCGAGACACACTGGAGCAGGACAAGACCGAGAACCACTGGAGCCGGGCAAGACCGAGAACCACTGGAGCCGGGAAAGACCGAGAACCACTGGAGCCGGGCAAGACCGAGACCCACAGGAGCCGGGCAAGACGGAGAACCACTGGTGCAGGGCAAGACCGAGAACCACAGAAGCCGGGCAAGACCGAGAACCACTGGAGCCGGGCAAGACCGAGAACCACTGGAGCAGGGCAAGACCGAGAACCACTGGAGCCGGGCAAGACCGAGAACCACTGGAGCCAGGCAAGACCGAGAACCACTGGAGCCGGGCAAGACCGAGAACCACTGGAGCCGGGCAAGACCGAGACCCACTGGAGCCGGGCAAGATCGAGAACCACTGGAGCCGGGCAAGACCGAGACCCACTGGAGCCGGGCAAGACCGAGACCCACTGGAGCCGGGCAAGACCGAGACCCACTGGAGCCGGGCAAGACCGAGACCCACTGGAGCCGGGCAAGACCGAGACCCACTGGAGCCGGGCAAGACCGAGACCCACTGGAGCCGGGCAAGACTGAGACCCACTGGAGCCGGGCAAGACCGAGACCCACTGGAGCCGGGCAAGACCGAGAACCACTGGAGCTGGGCAAGACCGAGAACCACTGGAGCCGGGCAAGACCGAGACCCACTGGAGCAGGGCAAGACCGAGACCCACTGGAGCCGGGCAAGATCGAGAACCACAGGAGCCGGGCAAGACCGAGACCCACTGGAGCAGGGCAAGACCGAGACCCACTGGAGCCTGGCAAGTCCGAGACCCACAGGAGCCGGGCAAGACCGAGACCCACAGGAGCCGGGCAAGACCGAGAACCACTGGAGCCGGGCAAGATCGAGAACCACTGGAGCCGGGCAAGATCGAGAACCACTGGAGCCGGGCAAGACCGAGAACCACTGGAGCCGGGCAAGATCGAGAACCACAGGAGCCGGGCAAGACCGAGACCCACTGGAGCAGGGCAAGACCGAGACCCACTGGAGCCTGGCAAGTCCGAGACCCACAGGAGCCGGGCAAGACCGAGACCCACAGGAGCCGGGCAAGACCGAGACCCACAGGAGCCGGGCAAGACCGAGACCCACAGGAGCCGGGCAAGACCGAGACCCACAGGAGCCGGGCAAGACCGAGACCCACTGGAGCCGGGCAAGACCGAGACCCACTGGAGCCGGGCAAGACCGAGACCCACTGGAGCCGGGCAAGACCGAGACCCACTGGAGCCGGGCAAGACCGAGACCCACTGGAGCCGGGCAAGACCGAGACCCACAGGAGCCGGGCAAGACCGAGACCCACAGGAGCCGGGCAAGACCGAGACCCACAGGAGCCGGGCAAGACCGAGACCCACAGGAGCCGGGCAAGACCGAGACCCACAGGAGCCGGGCAAGACCGAGACCCACAGGAGCCGGGCAAGACCGAGACCCACAGGAGCCGGGCAAGACCGAGACCCACTGGAGCCGGGCAAGACCGGGACCCACTGGAGCCGGGCAAGACCGGGACCCACAGGAGCAGGGCAAGACCGGGACCCACAGGAGCAGGGCAAGACCGGGACCCACAGGAGCCGGGCAAGACCGAGAACCACTGGAGCCGGGCAAGACCGAGAACCACTGGAGCCGGGCAAGACCGAGAACCACAGGAGCCGGGCAAGACCGAGAACCACTGAAGCCGGGCAAGACCGAGAACCACTGGAGCCGGGCAAGACCGAGAACCACTGGAGCCGGGCAAGACCGAGAACCACTGGAGCCGGGCAAGACCGAGAACCACTGGAACCGGGTAAGACCGAGAACTACTGGAGACGGGCAAGACCGAGACTCACTGGAGCCGGGCAAGACCGAGACCCACAGGAGCCGGGCAAGACGGAGACCCACAGGAGCCGGGCAAGACCGGGACCCACTGGAGCCGGGCAAGACGGAGAACCACTGGAGCCGGGCAAGACCGAGAACCACTGGAGCCGGGCAAGACCGAGAACCACTGGAGCCGGGCAAGACCGAGAACCACTGGAGCCGGGCAAGACCGAGAACCACTGGAGCCGGGCAAGACCGAGAACCACTGGAGCCGGGCAAGGCCGAGAACCACTGGAGCCGGGCAAGGCCGAGAACCACTGGAGCAGGGCAAGACCGAGAACCACTGGAGCAGGGCAAGACCGAGAACCACTGGAGCCGGGCAAGACCGAGAACCACTGGAGCCGGGCAAGGCCGAGAACCACTGGAGCCGGGCAAGACCGATAACCACTGGAGCCGGGCAAGGCCGAGACCCTCAGGAGCCGGGCAAGACGGAGAACCACTGGAGCCGGGCAAGACCGATAACCACTGGAGCCGGGCAAGACCGAGACCCACAGGAGCCGGGCAAGACGGAGAACCACTGGAGCCGGGCAAGAGCGAGACCCACAGGAGCCGGGCAAGAGCGAGAACGACTGGAGCCGGGCAAGACGGAGAACCACTGGAGCCGGGCAAGAGCGAGAACCACTGGAGCCGGGCAAGAGCGAGAACCACTGGAGCCGGGCAGGACCGAGACCCACTGGAGCCGGGCAGGACCGAGACCCACTGGAGCCGGGCAAGACCGAGATCCACTGGAGCAGGGCAAGACCGAGATCCACTGGAGCAGGGCAAGACCGAGATCCACTGGAGCAGGGCAAGACCCAGAACCACTGGAGCCGGGCAAGACCCAGAACCACTGGAGCCGGGCAAGACCCAGAACCACTGGAGCCGGGCAAGACCCAGAACCACTGGAGCCGGGCAAGACCCAGAACCACTGGAGCCGGGCAAAACCGAGACACACTGGAGCAGGACAAGACCGAGAACCACTGGAGCCGGGCAAGACCGAGAACCACTGGAGCCGGGCAAGACCGAGAACCACTGGAGCCGGGCAAGACGGAGACCCAGTGGAGCCGGGCAAGACCGAGAACCACTGGTGCAGGGCAAGACCGAGAACCACTGGAGCCGGGCAAGACCGAGAACCACTGGAGCCGGGCAAGACCGAGAACCACTGGAGCCGGGCAAGACCGAGAACCACTGGAGCCGGGCAAGACCGAGAACCACTGGAGCCGGGCAACACCGAGAACCACTGGAGCCGGGCAAGACCGAGAACCACTGGAGCCGGGCAAGACCGAGACCCACTGGAGCCGGGCAAGACCGAGACCCACTGGAGCCGGGCAAGACCGAGACCCACTGGAGCCGGGCAAGACCGAGAACCACTGGAGCCGGGCAAGACCGAGAACCACTGGAGCCGGGCAAGACCGAGAACCACTGGAGCCGGGCAAGACCGAGAACCACTGGAGCCGGGCAAGACCGAGAACCACTGGAGCCGGGCAAGACCGAGACCCACTGGAGCAGGGCAAGACCGAGACCCACTGGAGCAGGGCAAGATCGAGAACCACTGGAGCAGGGCAAGATCGAGAACCACTGGAGCCGGGCAAGATCGAGAACCACTGGAGCCGGGCAAGATCGAGAACCACTGGAGCCGGGCAAGATCGAGAACCACTGGAGCCGGGCAAGACCGAGAACCACTGGAGCCGGGCAAGACCGAGAACCACTGGAGCCGGGCAAGACCGAGAACCACTGGAGCCGGGCAAGACCGAGAACCACTGGAGCCGGGCAAGACCGAGAACCACTGGAGCCGGGCAAGACCGAGACCCACTGGAGCCGGGCAAGACCGAGACCCACTGGAGCCGGGCAAGACCGAGACCCACTGGAGCCGGGCAAGACCGAGACCCACAGGAGCCGGGCAAGACCGAGAACCACTGGAGCCGGGCAAGACGGAGACCCACTGGAGCCGGGCAAGACCGAGACCCACTGGAGCCGGGCAAGACCGAGACCCACAGGAGCCGGGCAAGACCGAGAACCACTGGAGCCCGGCAAGAGCGAGAACGACTGGGGCAGGGCAAGACCGAGACCCACTGGAGCCGGGCAAGAGCGAGAACGACTGGAGCCGTGCAAGACCGAGACCCACTGGAGCCGGGCAAGAGCGAGAACGACTGGAGCAGGGCAAGACCGAGACCCACTGGAGCCGGGCAAGAGCGAGAACGACTGGAGCCGGGACAGACCGAGACCCACTGGAGCCGGGCAAGAGCGAGAACGACTGGAGCCGGGCAAGACCGAGACCCACTGGAGCCGGGCAAGTGCGAGAACGACTGGAGCCGGGCAAGACGGAGAACCACTGGAGCCGGGCAAGACCGAGACCCACAGGAGCTGAGCAAGACCAAGAACCACTAGAGCCGGGCAAGACCAAGAACCACTAGAACCGGGCAAGACCAAGAACCACTGGAGCCAGGCAAGAGCGAGAACGACTGGAGCAGGGCAAGACCGAGACCCAGTGGAGCAGGGCAAGACCGAGACCCACAGGAGCCGGGCAAGTGCGAGAACGACTGGAGCCGGGCAAGACGGAGAACCAGTGGAGCCGGGCAAGACCGAGACCCACAGGACCCGAGCAAGACCAAGAACCACTAGAGCCGGGCAAGACCAAGAACCACTGGAGCCGGGCAAGACCGAGAACCACTGGAGCCGGGCAAGAGCGAGAACGACTGGAGCCGGGCAAGAGCGAGAACGACTGGAGCCGGGCAAGACGGAGACCCAGTGGAGCCGGGCAAGACCGAGACCCACAGGAGCTGGGCAAGACCGAGACCCACAGGAGCCGGGCAAGACCGAGAACCACTGGAGCCCGGCAAGACCGAGAACCACTGGAGCCCGGCAAGACCGAGAACCACTGGAGCCCGGCAAGAGCGAGAACGACTAGAGCAGGGCAAGACCGAGACCCACTGGAGCCGGGCAAGTGCGAGAACGACTGGAGCCGGGCAAGACGGAGAACCACTGGAGCCGGGCAAGACAGAGACCCACAGGAGCCGAGCAAGATCAAGAACCACTAGAGCCGGGCAAGACCAAGAACCACTGGAGCCAGGCAAGAGCGAGAACGACTGGAGCAGGGCAAGACCGAGACCCAGTGGAGCAGGGCAAGACCGAGACCCACAGGAGCCGAGCAAGACCAAGAACCACTGGAGCCGGGCAAGACCGAGAACCACTGGAGCCGGGCAAGACCGAGAACCACTGGAGCCGGGCAAGACCGAGAACCACTGGAGCCGGGCAAGCCAGAGACCCACTAGAACACGGCAAGACCGAGAACCACTGGAGCAGGGCAAGACCGAGAACCACTGGAGCCGGGCAAGATCGAGAACCACTGGAGCCCGGCAAGAGCGAGAACGACTGGAGCAGGGCAAGACCGAGAACCACAGGAGCCGGGCAAGACCAAGAACCACTGGAGCCGGGCAAGACCGAGAACCACTGGAGCCGGGCAAGACCGAGAACCACTGGAGCCCGGCAAGAGCGAGAACGACTGGAGCAGGGCAAGACCGAGACCCAGTGGAGCAGGGCAAGACCGAGACCCAGTGGAGCAGGGCAAGACCGAGACCCACAGGAGCCGGGCAAGACGGAGACCCAGTGGAGCCGGGCAAGACCGAGACCCACAGGAGCCGGGCAAGACCGAGACCCACTGGAGCCGGGCAAGACCGAGAACCACAGGAGCCGGGCAAGACCAAGAACCACTGGAGCCGGGCAAGACCGAGAACCACTGGAGCCGGGCAAGACCGAGAACCACTGGAGCCGGGCAAGACCGAGAACCACTGGAGCCGGGCAAGACCGAGACCCACTAGAACACGGCAAGACCGAGAACCACTGGAGCAGGGCAAGACCGAGAACCACTGGAGCCGGGCAAGAGCGAGAACCACTGGAGCCGGGCAAGAGCGAGAACGACTGGAGCCGGGCAAGACCGAGAACCACAGGAGCCGGGCAAGACCAAGAACCACTGGAGCCGGGCAAGACCGAGAACCACTGGAGCCGGGCAAGACCGAGAACCACTGGAGCCCGGCAAGACCGAGAACCACTGGAGCCCGGCAAGAGCGAGAACCACTGGAGCCCGGCAAGAGCGAGAACGACTGGAGCCGGGCAATACCAAGAACCACTGGTGCCGGGCAAGACCGATAACGACTGGAGCCGGGCAAGACCGAGAACCACTGGAGTAGGGCAATCCCAAGAACCACTGGTGCAGGCCAAGACGGACATATGAAGGAGAAGAGCAAGACTGATAGACACTAGAGCAGGGCAAGACCGAGAGACACTGGAGCAGGGCAAGTCTGACAGACACTGGAGAGGTGGAATGCCGACAGAAAAAAAGCAAGACTGACGGACACTGGAGAAGGGAAAGCCTCAGACATTGGAGAAGAGCAAGGCTTGAGAATATTGGAGGAGCATGGGTGGCGCAAACAGGAGTGGTGCGAGGCTGGTGGATACAGAAGAGGTGAAAGGCTAAAGAACATTGGAAAGGTGCATGGGTGGCAGACACTGAAAAGGTGCATGGGTGACAGACACAGGAGAGGTGCAAGGCTGGAGAACACCGGAGAGGTGCAAGGCTGCTAGACACAGGAGGGGTGCATGGCTGGAAAACATTGGAAAGGTGCATGGGTGGCAGATACTTGAAAGGTGCATTGGTGACAGACATGAGAGGTGCAACTTTCGAGAACATTGGAGAGGTGAAAGGTTAAAGAACATTGGAGAGGTGAAAGGTTAAAGAACATTGGAGAGGTGAAAGGTTAAAGAACATTGGAGAGGTGAAAGGTTAAAGAACATTGGAGAGGTGAAAGGTTAAAGAACATTGGAGAGGTGAAAGGTTAAAGAACAGTGGAAAGGCGCAAGGCTGGCCGACACAGGAGGGGTGTGAGGCTGGCCGACACAGGCGAGGCGCGAGGCTGGCCGACACAGGCGAGGCGCGAGGCTGGCCGACACAGGCGAGGCGCGAGGCTGGCCGACACAGGCGAGGCTGGACGACACAGGCGAGGGGCGAGGCTGGCCGACACATGAGGGGCGTGAGGCTGGCCGACACAGGAGGGGCGTGAGGCTGGCCGACACAGGAGGGGCGTGAGGCTGGCCGACACAGGAGGGGCGTGAGGCTGGCCGACACAGGAGGGGCGTGAGGCTGGCCGACACAGGAGGGGCGTGAGGCTGGCCGACACAGGAGGGGCGTGAGGCTGGCCGACACAGGAGGGGCGTGAGGCTGGCCGACACAGGAGGGGCGTGAGGCTGGCCGACACAGGAGGGGCGCGAGGCTGGCCGACACAGGAGGGGCGCGAGGCTGGCCGACACAGGAGGGGCGCGAGGCTGGCCGACACAGGAGGGGCGCGAGGCTGGCCGACACAGGAGGGGCGCGAGGCTGGCCGACACAGGAGGGGCGCGAGGCTGGCCGACACAGGAGGGGCGCGAGGCTGGCCGACACAGGAGGGGCGCGAGGCTGGCCGACACAGGAGGGGCGCGAGGCTGGCCGACACAGGCGAGGCGCGAGGCTGGCCGACACAGGCGAGGCGCGAGGCTGGCCGACACAGGAGAGGCGCGAGGCTGGCCGACACAGGAGAGGCGCGAGGCTGGCCGACACAGGAGAGGCGCAAGGCTGGCCGACACAGGAGAGGCGCAAGGCTGGCCGACACAGGAGAGGCGCGAGGCTGGCCGACACAGGAGAGGCGCGAGGCTGTCCCACACAGGAGGGGCGTGAGGCTGGCCGACACAGGAGGGGTGTGAGGCTAGCCGACACAGGAGGGGTGTGAAGCTGGCCGACACAGGAGGGGCATGAGGCTGGCAAGAGGGTCTGATACAGGCAAGGTCTCAAGGGGCAGTGTTTGGCCCTGTGCACGGCAATCCTCGGACCCCTGCTGACAGTGCACATGCTTTTCAAACGGAAGTACTGATGTCATGACACATCACTGTGCCTCTGCAGTTTCTTTAGCTCATGACCGCACACTTTTGATTTACATGTTACATACAGGTCGGGGGTTGTCATGTGATGCTGAGTCGCCATTCGAGGTAGAACTGGTTGTGCGACTCGGAGAGGTATGCTGACAGGGCGCACTGCAAAGGAAGAGAAGGCCCAGGGCTGAGGGCTGCCTCCTCCGAGGCCGCAACTACAACACACCAAGAGGCAGGCCGAGGAAGGAAGTGGGGAAGAGCTGGCCGGGCCAGCATCGACCCAGGCCCGTGACTCACCGGCTCCGGAGCACTTCTCGGCTCACTGTGCTGCTAACCGAGATATCAAGTCGAGGAGGAGGGTAGAGGCATCTTGCAGACACACTGAGCCTTGCCGGCACCCTCTTGCAGGCACCCTCTCATGAGCCTTGCAGGCACCTTATGAGCCTTGCAGGCACCCACACATGAGCCTTGCAGGCACCCACACATGAGCCTTGCAGGCACTCTGCCGCCCTCTAAGCAGTGCAGGCACCCTCTCATGAGCCTTGCAGGCACCCTATAAGCTTCTGAGGCACGCTCCAACCCTCTGAGCCCAGGCACCATATAAGCCTTGCAGGCACCCACACATGAGCCTTGCAGGCACCCTCCCGCCCTCTAAGCAGTGCAGGCACCCTCTCATGAGCCTTGCAGGCGCCCTCCCGCCCTCTCCGGCGCCCTCCCTCCCTCTGAGCAGTGCAGGCACCCTCAAGCCCTCTACCCTCACACCCTCTGAGCCTTGCAGGCAGCCTCTCCCCCTCTGAGCCTTGCAGGTGACCTCTGAGCCTTGCAAGCACCCTCTGAGCCTTGTAGGCACCCTCTCGCCCTCTGAGCCTTGCAGGCACCCTCTCGCCCTCTGAGCCTTGCAGGCACCCTCTCGCCCTCTGAGCCTTGCAGGCACCCTCTCGCCCTCTGAGCCGGCACCCTCGGAGCCTTGCGGCCACCCTCTCACCCTCTGAGCCTTGCAGGCACCCGCAGGCCCTCTGAGCCTTGCAGGCACCCTCTCGCCCTCTTGAGCCTTGCAGGCACCCTCCAGCCCTCTTGAGCCTTGCAGGCACCCTCCAGCCCTCTTGAGCCTTGCAGGCACCCGCCCGCCCTCTGAGCCCTGCAGGCACCCGCCCGCCCTCTGAGCCCTGCAGGCAACCTCCCGCCCTCTGAGCCCTGCAGGCAACCTCCCGCCCTCTGAGCCCTGCAGGCAACCTCCCGCCCTCTGAGCCCTGCAGGCAACCTCCCGCCCTCTGAGCCCTGCAGGCAACCTCCCGCCCTCTGAGCCCTGCAGGCAACCTCCCGCCCTCTGAGCCCTGCAGGCAACCTCCCGCCCTCTGAGCCCTGCAGGCAACCTCCCGCCCTCTGAGCAGTGCAGGCACCCTCTCATGAGCCTTGCAGGCGCCCTCCCGCCCTCTGAGCAGTGCAGGCACCCTCACGCCCTCTCCCCTCACGCCCTCTGAGCCTTGCAGGCACCCTCCCGCCCTCTGAGCCTTGCAGGCAGGCTCTCGCCCTCTGAGCCCTGCAGGCACCCTCCCACCCTCTGAGCCTTGCACACACCCGCCCTCTGAGCCTTGCAGGCACCCGCCCGCCCTCTGAGCCCTGCAGGCAACCTCCCGCCCTCTGAGCCCCGCAGGCAACCTCCCGCCCTCTGAGCCCCGCAGGCAACCTCCCGCCCTCTGAGCCCCGCAGGCAACCTCCCGCCCTCTGAGCCCCGCAGGCAACCTCCCGCCCTCTGAGCCCTGCAGGCAACCTTCTGCCCTCTGAGCCCTGCAGGTAACCTCCCGCCCTCTGAGCCCTGCAGGCAACCTCCCGCCCTCTGAGCAGTGCAGGCACCCTCTCATGAGCCTTGCAGGCGCCCTCCCGCCCTCTGAGCAGTGCAGGCACCCTCTCATGAGCCTTGCAGGCACCCTCACGCCCTCTCCCCTCACGCCCTCTGAGCCTTGCAGGCACCCTCTGAGCCTTGCAGGCACCCTCTCATGAGCCTTGCAGGCGCCCTCCCGCCCTCTCCGGCGCCCTCCCTCCCTCAGAGCCGTGCAGGCACCCTCACGCCCTCTCCCCTCCCGCCCTCTGAGTCTGGCAGGCACCCTCAAGCCCTCTACCCTCACACCCTCTGAGTCTGGCAGGCACCCTCAAGCCCTCTACCCTCACACCCTCTGAGTCTGGCAGGCACCCTCAAGCCCTCTACCCTCACACCCTCTGAGCCTTGCAGGCAGCCTCTCCCCCTCTGAAACTTGCAGGTGACCTCTGAGCCTTGCAAGCACCCTCTGAGCCTTGTAGGCAACCTCTCGCCCTCTGAGCCATGCAGGCAACCTCTCGCCCTCTGAGCCCTGCAGGCACCCTCCCGGCCTCTGAGCCCTGCAGGCAGGCTCCCGGCCTCTGAGCCCTGCAGGCAGGCTCCCGGCCTCTGAGCCCTGCAGGCAGGCTCCCGGCCTCTGAGCCCTGCAGGCAGGCTCCCGGCCTCTGAGCCCTGCAGGCAGGCTCTCGGCCTCTGAGCCCTGCAGGCAGGCTCTCGGCCTCTGAGCCCTGCAGGCAGGCTCTCGGCCTCTGAGCCCTGCAGGCAGGCTCTCGGCCTCTGAGCCCTGCAGGCAGGCTCTCGGCCTCTGAGCCCTGCAGGCAGGCTCTCGGCCTCTGAGCCCTGCAGGCAGGCTCTCGGCCTCTGAGCCCTGCAGGCAGGCTCTCGGCCTCTGAGCCCTGCAGGCAGGCTCTCGGCCTCTGAGCCCTGCAGGCAGGCTCTCGGCCTCTGAGCCCTGCAGGCAGGCTCTCGGCCTCTGAGCCCTGCAGGCAGGCTCTCGGCCTCTGAGCCCTGCAGGCAGGCTCTCGCCCTCCGAGCCCTGCAGGCAGGCTCTCGCCCTCCGAGCCCTGCAGGCAGGCTCTCGCCCTCCGAGCCCTGCAGGCAGGCTCTCGCCCTCTGAGCCCTGCAGGCAGGCTCTCGCCCTCTGAGCCCTGCAGGCAGGCTCTCGCCCTCTGAGCCCTGCAGGCAGGCTCTCGCCCTCTGAGCCCTGCAGGCAGGCTCTCGCCCTCTGAGCCCTGCAGGCAGGCTCTCGCCCTCTGAGCCCTGCAGGCAGGCTCTCGCCCTCTGAGCCCTGCAGGCAGGCTCTCGCCCTCTGAGCCCTGCAGGCAGGCTCTCGCCCTCTGAGCCCTGCAGGCAGGCTCTCGCCCTCTGAGCCCTGCAGGCAGGCTCTCGCCCTCTGAGCCCTGCAGGCAGGCTCTCGCCCTCTGAGCCCTGCAGGCAGGCTCTCGCCCTCTGAGCCCTGCAGGCAGGCTCTCGCCCTCTGAGCCCTGCAGGCAGGCTCCCGCCCTCTGAGCCCTGCAGGCAGGCTCCCGCCCTCTGAGCCCTGCAGGCAGGCACCCGCCCTCTGAGCCCTGCAGGCAGGCACCCGCCCTCTGAGCCCTGCAGGCAGGCACCCGCCCTCTGAGCCCTGCAGGCAGGCACCCGCCCTCTGAGCCCTGCAGGCAGGCACCCGCCTGAAAGACTCTACTGATAAAAGCCAGGATCAAATGGTTGGTTCCGCAAGCATGCCCTCACTAAACACAGCCGCAAATCACCATTAACTTCTATGAGGAAAGTCGCGGTTAGAATTTTAAAGATTAAGGACACTTGGAAGAGGACTTGGAGCAAACCCCTTTAGAACTAGGCAGTTCTAGAGTCACTACCCACGGGAGCACCGGAGTACTCGAGTTACCTCACCCAGGGATGTCGGGTGCATAGGTGTCTTTTGATGTCGGGTTTGGTCATTGTTTTCAATGGTGATCTGCTGCAAAGTGCTGCTGGCGACAAAGTCGAAAGTGTCCGGATGGATCCAAGGGTGGAACAGAGATGTGAAGAACCTGAAAGCAGAGGAGACAGAATCTGGGTCACTTGCCAGTGACTAGGAAGGTGATGAGCGGAAGCCCACCTATGTCAGGTGCTTTCAGATGATGAAGGTGAAGCTTGACTCTTCAGCCACGAGGACCAGGAGGTGTTGACAACGACCAGGAGCTGAATTCGAGCTGCCCCACGAAGGATGTCGAGTGCTGCGGTGTCGGTAACCAGATTGGACCCAACAAGCTTTGGCAACAGCAACCCACGCAGAAAGCAAAGATTGGCTTCGGTGCAGACCAGCAAGGTCTGAGGGCCTCACCACTCGGTGGGGAGTCAGGGCACGTCTGGAGCAACCAGGAAAGCCCAAGAAACAGAAGAGTTACCTTCGTGGGGACCCACCAGTTGAAGAACCAGGGATCACGAAGGAGCCTCGAGCGGAAATGCTAGAAGGGGCCCACGGAACACTCATGGAGTGTAGGCCACAATCTTCGGTGCAAATGGTGCTCGGGGTTTGGACTACCAGTAGCCCAATGCACAACTTCGGGAAAGCTCGGGAAGTGAATGACTTGCAAATGTGCACGGTGTCCAGGAGTTCCGGTTCTACGTCACTCATGAGGGCTGTGAGTCTCAGCTTTGCTAGGATCTCGTGTCGACCTCGTTGAAGTCTGGAAGTCCGTGTCCTGAGTCGCAAATCTGTCGGGATCATAAGGGAGCCTTGGAAATGCAGACCGGCAAGATGCTTCATTGGTGCCTGTTTGAACAGGGGAGTCACTCCTTGACCCCAAGGGAGATTCTTCAGTCTTCTAGTCGAAATAGAATGTCGAAGTTCCAGGATGTATGTTGCAGAGTTTCGTCCAGGTGTATTCTGAAGTCCTAAGGACTGGGTTCCCATACTTTACTAAGTTAAGGGGTTGGACATACTCTGGGGACCCACCTATGGGAGAGTCTGGG
The DNA here is from genome assembly GCF_964261635.1 of Lissotriton helveticus. Taxonomy (NCBI): domain Eukaryota; kingdom Metazoa; phylum Chordata; class Amphibia; order Caudata; family Salamandridae; genus Lissotriton; species Lissotriton helveticus. Next base: position 2,133,785,439 of record NC_136065.1, on the reverse strand, counting down.
AAGAGGGGTGGTTACACCCATTCTCTTTGTCCAGTTTCGTGCCAGAGCAGGGGCTGAGTGCCCCTGCAACCGGTTTGAACTGGGGTATGCATAAGGACGCCAAGTGTGCCCCCAGCACTGTCTGAAAAGCATTCTATGAATGCACCCACCCAGCCCCAATACACTAAAGCCTGTCTGGAAGGTGGTTACACCTCCCTGTGACAGGAAACCTATTGTCCAGGCCTCCCTTGTCGGAGTTTCGTCCAGCAGCAGGAGGTCAGACTTGTGTCTGTGGCTGTAGCATCCAATTTGTGATGCTGGGGTTCTTTTAAACTATTAACGCTTAGGTTCGTGTGTACATGTCTTCTCCCTCTAGAAGGGTGGAATTCTACCCCCGCCGCCAGGACTGGCGGGGGGGGGGTAGGATTCCAAAGTGTTTGACACCAAGCACGACATGTTTCCATGCAGCCATTCCAAAGTTAGCATTTACTGCGAGGTTATAATGCACTTCAGAGTATATGGTCTGGCTGCATCACAGAACAGTATCAGAGAATAGATTCCGAAAGCTGCAGAGGGGCCCTGCTGATGCATGGGCACCCTCTCACACAAAACCAAGCACTCTGCCTTCAGGATTGATAAGGCCTGCCATAGGAGTGGCTTATAGGTTTATATGTGTCAGTGATTTAAGGTAGATATAGGTAACCTATATCTTAGTAAGGGGTGCATGCACCACCTTACCCAGGCTGCAGTAGCAGACCTGTGGTGCCATTTTTGTATGCTTCCCAGGGGTGGCATAATACATGCTTCAGCCCCTGGTAGGCCTCTGGGGTACCTATGCCCTTAATACCCAAGGTACCATATACTAGGGACTCACAAGGCTAACCCAGTAACCAATCTGGAGTGTACCTAAAGTGCATGCAATCAATTTAGAGAGTAAGCTGCTAGGCTGTGGTCCTGGTTAGCAGGGCCCCAGCCAGACTAATGTCGAAAAACAGTGAAACACTAGCAAAAAGTGGGGGTAGCCATAGTAAGCAGATCCTACTCTCCTACACATGGTTCCCGCAAGCATGCTCACGTCGAACCGCACTCAAAGACTCCACTGCTAAAAGCTGGAATCAAATGGATGGTTCCCGCAAGCATGCCCTCACCAAACCGCATTCAAAGACTCTACCGATAAAAGCCAGGACCAATAGATGGTTCCCACAAGTATACCCATGCCAAACTGCACTCTGAAGACCCCACTCCTAAAAGCTAGGATCAAATGGATGGTTCCCGCAAGCATGCCCTCACCAAACCGCATTCAAAGACTCTACTGATAAAAGCCAGGATCAAATGGATGGTTGCCGCAAGTATGCCCACGTCAAACCACACTCAAAGACCCCACTCCTAAAAACCAGGATCAAATGGATGGTTCATGCAAGTATGCCCATGCCAATCTGCACTGAAAGACCCCACTGATAAAAGCCAGGATCAAATGGATGGCTCTGGCAGGCATGCCCACGTGAACCCGCACGCAGAGACCCCATTGCTAAAAGCCAGGATCACATGGATGGTTCTCGTCACTGTTAAGGATACGGGTGAAGGCAACACCTGCGGCAGGGCACAGGGTGCCAGACCTGGTAAGGCCTCGCCCCTTATTGAGAACCTTAACCCAATCAGAGTCGCTTGTGGCCGCCTTCTGGAGAAGCCCCGAGCACTGCCCTCACCTCGGCCGGCTGGACCAGGCCCCTCCAGCCTGTGATCTGTCCGTGCCCTGATGGGGCCTCACATGACAAGCAGCTCTCCCGAAAACTTCAAGGAAGAGCCACGGAGGGGACAGCAGCCTGTGTGTGTGTGGAGGGCATGGCCCAGAGCTGGCAGAGGCGTCGAGGTCACAGGAGTAAATGTGCAAAGAGACCCCCCTCCCTGGCAGTGCCCGCATTTACAACCCCACACCCACCAAGTGACGAGCACAGATATCACCGTGAACAGCTTTCTGTGGTCAAAGAATGAGCGTAAACCGTGTCTGAAAGCCAGCCTGCTATAGCCCTGGAAAATGTGGATTTCTGCGGTGTGCAGCCAGCAGCCACTCAGCCCTTGTAGGGTGAAAGCTGGGCGCATCACACCCCCGGGAATGCATTACACGGAGCCCAAGAACGGGGAAGGCTGCTTTATTTACAGGAGCAGGGCCAGTGATGTACGTGATCAATACTAAGCAGAGTGCAAGAGAGAACACGGCATTAATCAAAGCATCCGTCTGTGGGCAGAATGACTGGGGCTTCAGCTCAGATAAAACACCAGTGCTCCCTTTAAAGGGCCACACAGCCGTGCCCCATTCTACCCAGATATACACCTCAATCGGCCCTCCTTGCACCAGATACCAAGAGGTAAATGCCCAGCCCATTTCAAACCAGCAGGCACAGCTGTCCACAGGCCTGCTCTTGCCAAGCTCTTAAACACACACCCAGTGAGTGGTCCTGGCTCGCCCAGGGCCAGAGAAGTATCACTCGGGGGCACCGAGGTGCATCATTCCACCCCAGGGCATGAGAAGCTACTTCACATCCCAACAATACCTGAACACATTCAATTCTGTATCTCACAACAGCACAGTAAACGGAAAACCACAATAGTTGTGTTTTTCCCACTGACTGCGTCAGTGCTCGTTTTCTACATTGGCAGTCGTGCAAAGTTCTCAATTTCCTCATTTGAGAAGTCTGTAACGTTTTCTGCCTTCAGCGGTGCAAGTTTTTTCGCAAAGGCGAGACAATTTCAACAGCTTTAATTTTCTCTCCAACCAACCATGAAGTGCAGCTTCAACGACCAACAAAGAGCGGGCCTAAGGGTGATCAGAGCGGAAAGCAGAAAATGATGCTTGGGCCCAGTGAGCAAGAAGGCGACCAAATCGGAAGACCATGATACAACGTCTGGGCCAATCAGAAGCTTGAACTGAAAGTGATCACAAGTGGTGCTAGAGATAATCAGGAGAAAGAAATCATATCTGAGGAAATGGCGCAGTGCTAGGGCCAATCACTAGCAAGATCTGAGAGTGATCGTGATTCATGTCCATAGGGTGCTTCTTGAGCCAATCAGGAGAGTGTGAAGGTGATCATATTTGAAGACCGTGAGGGGACGCCACAGTATAAAGACGGACAAAAGGGGGTGGTGATGGACGGAGCATCCGAACCAATCAAACACTCACACCCAGTCAACAGATCTGGGTTTAATCCATCACCGTTCTTTAGCCCACTCTGCCACCCCAGTTCAGACATGGCTATATGCAAATCAGTCTGACCCTGTGCCTCATGGGAACAGTCCAGCCCGAACTGCCAAGCCATGCCTTCCCTGGACCAGAAACAAGCTTCCGAGGACCTGGCATTGCGGGCTGGACTGTTCCCATGAGGCACAGGGTCAGACTGATTTGCATATGGCCATGTCTGAACTGGGGTGGCAGAGTGGGCTAAAGAACGGTGATGGATTAAACCCAGATCTGTTGACTGGGTTTGATTGGTTCAGATGCTCCGTCCATCACCACCCCCTTTTGTACCACAGTATAAAGACAGCTTGGTAGGAGTGTGGAAATTTCCCTCTAAAATTCCTCATGAATACAACTGCTCAAATCCAAATACGGATACTCTGAAGAAGTCTCAAGAAAACGTCTTCAGGAGGATTCTGAGAAAGTCAAAGAAACCACAGATGAGCTACAAATACGATTTAGTGTACAAAAATAATTTAAACGAGAGGAAATGTACAACTTTTCACTGCGGGCTGTAAAGAAATACAGAAGATAATTTAAAATTAATGAAATAAAATAACCACAACTACCAGACACTGGATTAAACTTGTGCAAGCCATGGGTAAGGGTTCTTCCCTTTCTTCACTATGTTTTTATGGAGGACACATTTAAGATGTTCTGAGAAGATTATTCCAAGCTAACAATACAGCCTTACATGCTTCAAGGGAAGTCTTCCAGTTTACAAGTACGAAGGCAGTCACGTCCATCTTTGTAAGCTGGTGTGCCTGTGACTACATGCAAGAATTCTGTATCTTAGTACATCTGGGTACGTCTCAGTAACCCTGGGCACACCCGTGTAAGCGGGTAAGCACCTCGCTGTGTCAATGACGGTAGGTGCACATACTGCCCACCATGCAAGCTGCCGCTCTCCGGATTACATCTATACAAACCAGGGCTGGAAGGTAAGTGGGACGCCCTCGGCTCACAGCCCACCTTACACCCCGCTCAGCTAGGCGCGATGTGGGCATATTTACTGATTTCTACTATTGCTTTTGGTATTCATGCACATTTACAGCTTCTCACTTTAGGATCCGCACACTGTGGATGTCCTGGGATTAATATCGTCAGCAAAGCACCGTAAACACAGATCTTCAGTACATCTGTCAACAGTGCGCAGTAACAACAAAGCATGAAGACGGCACAAGGTTTTGTGCACGGCAGCTGGTACACCAGTTACACCACCAACTTGGAAACGCGTGGCTTCTGGTGTGCAGTGTGGATACACAAGACGTTAATACATATTCTAAGCATGCAAGACCAGCAGGGGGCTGCTCACTGCTTCTGGAGGGCACATGGTCCAGTGCCTGCCAGTACCTTAGGACCAAGTTTCATTGGCACTCCAGACCCCCCCCACCCCCCCATGGTTGTGTGAGTGAGCCAGTAAGGCCAGCAGGGTGTATGGTGCGACTTTGTTCTTGTAAATAGCAGGAATGAACAAGCTGCACCGTCTACACCCCCTGCCTGCCTATCTGCAGGTATATCGCTAAGAGCAGGTACAGCGCTGGGAGCAGGTACAGCGCTAGGTGCAGGTACAGCGCTAGGTGCAGGTACAGCGCTAGGAGCAGCTACAGCGCTAGGAGCAGGTCCACTGCTAGGTGATCGGTTAAGTCTTGTACTTCAGACATCCGCAGCAACCCCGCTGAGCCTCTCTAAACACATCCCGGCTCTAGGCTACAATACAGCCCCAAACCACGGCACACCATGGCTGCAGCCAGACCACTCATTTAAAGTACTCAGTTGTGTCCGCCAGCGTTCTGGCAAGAGCTTCAAAAATATGAATACAGTCTAAAAACTGTTCTCAAGCAAAACAAGGTCTTCAGCAGGCTCAATGTACGGATTTAATGAGCCGGGTATTCTTTTGAAATTCAGTAAAGTTGAAACACTGTAAACAAGACAGCAGGTAACTTTCCAACAAAGGCTGTAGCCCTTATAACAACTCTATGTCACATAAGACACTGCAAAGAAAGCAGTGATTTAGGCCAATAGTATTTAACGCCTTAACAGCGGCCGCGATTTTGCGGAAGTACGGCACTTCCACAAAACGGGCGGGGCCGCGTCGGCCATTGGCCGACGGCAGCACTGGGGAGGTAGTGCTGCCGTCGGCCAATGGCCGACGGCAGCACGGAACGGGTTAAGCAATATTAAGACATTACGAACAATGCACTGGTTTACAGCCCAACTGTATTTAGGTAATACCCAAACACTGCGAACCCAACAGTAATTAAGTAATATTAAGACACTACAAACAATGCACTGCTTTACAGTCCAACAATACAGAAACACTGCAAACAATGCACTGGTTTATAGCCCACGGTATTGAAGTGTTACCAAAACACTACGAACAATACACTGGTTTACAGCCCAACAGTATTTAAGTGATCCAGAAACACTGCAAACAATGCACTGGTTTATAGTCTGGGGAGGTAGTGCTGCCGTCGGCCAATGGCCGACGGCAGCACTACCTCCCCAGACCGACGGCAGCACGGAACGGGTTAAGCAATATTAAGACATTACGAACAATGCACTGGTTTACAGCCCAACTGTATTTAAGTAATACCCAAACACTGCGAACCCAACAGTAATTAAGTAATATTAAGACACTACAAACAATGCACTGCTTTACAGTCTAACAATACAGAAACACTGCAAACAATGCATTGGTTTATAGCCCACGGTATTGAAGTGTTACCAAAACACTACGAACAATACACTGGTTTACAGCCCAACAGTATTTAAGTGATCCAGAAACACTGCAAACAATGCACTGGTTTATAGTTCAACAGTATTTAAGTGATACAGAAACACTGCAAACAATGCACTGGTTTATAGCCCAACAGTATTTAAGTGATACAGAAACACTGCAAACAATGCACTGGTTTATAGCCCACGGTATTTAAGTGTTACCAAAACACTACGAACAATACACTGGTTTACAGCCCAACAGTATTTAAGTGATACAGAAACACTGCAAACAATGCACTTGTTTATAGCCCACAGTATTTAAGTGTTAACAAAACACTACAAACAATACACTGGTTTATAGCCCAACAGTATTTAAATGATACAGAAACACTGCAAACAATGCACTGGTTTATAGCCCATGGTACGCAAGTGTTACCAAAACACTACAAACAATACATTGGTTTATAGCCCAACAGTATTTAAGTGATACAGAAAAATTGCAAGCAATGCACTGGTTTATAGCCCACGGTTTTTAAGTGTTACCAAAACACTACGAACAATACACTGGTTTATAGCCCAACAGTATTTAAGTGATACAGAAACACTGCAAACAATGCACTGGTTTATAGTCCAATTCTAAGCAATATTAAGACACTATGAACAATGCACTGGTTTACATACCAACAGTATTTGAGTAATACCGAAACACTGCGAGCAATGCACTGGTTTATAGTCCAATTCTGAGTCCAATTCTAAGTAATATTAAGACACTACGAACAATGCAATGGTTTATAGCTCAACAGTATTTAAGTGATACTGAAACACCACGAACAATGCACTGGTTTATAGTCCAATTCAAATCAATATTAAAACACTACAAACAATGCACTGGTTTATAGTCCAATTCGAAGTAATATTAAGACACTACGAACAATGCACTGGTTTATAGTCCAATTCGAAGTAATATTAAGAATATACAAACAAGGCACTGGTTTATAGTCCAATTCGAAGTAATATTAAGACACTACGAACAATGCACTGGTTTACATACCAACAGTATTTGAGTAATACCGAAAAACTGCGAACAATGCACTGGTTTATAGCCCAAGGTATATAAGTGTTACCAAAACACTGCGAACAATGCACTGGTTTATAGGCCAATTCTGAGTCCAATTCTAATTAATATTAAGACACTATGAACAATGCAATGGTTTATAGTCTAATTATAATCAATATTAAAACACTACAAACAATGCACTGGTTTATAGCTCAACAGTATTTAAGTGATACTGAAACACCACAAACAATGCACTGGTTTATAGTCCAATTCAAATCAATATTAGAACACTACAAACAATGCACTGGTTTATAGCCCAACAGCATTTAAGTGATACCGAAATACTATGACCAATGCGAAGGTTTATAGTCCAATTCTAAGCAATATTAAGACACTACAAACAATACACTGGTTTACAGCCCAACAGTATTTAAGTGATACCGAAAGACTGCGAACAATGCACTGGTTCATAGTCCAAATCTAAGTAATATTAAGACACTACAAACAATGTATTGGTTTATAGTCTAGCACTGTTAGACAATACTGAAACATTGCAAACAATTTGTTGGTTTACTTCACCTCTACTTATATAATAGTGAGACACATCAAACAATGCACTGGTTTACGGTTCAACCCACTTTAAACAACACAGAAACACTGCAAACAATACACTGGTTTATAGTTCAAATCAATTTAAGTAATACAAATCTAAGGTGGCTGGGTTTTGTTTGGCGCACACTTACATGTTTTTAACACAGTACATAAAAGTAATCAGAATTGTAAATAAAGTGTTTGGTTCTCCAGAAGGGAGTAAAAGCCACCAAAACAGCCCTCAAAGAACTAGTCTACGATATAGAATTCAACTTTGAGAACTCCATCAGCAATAAGACAAACAATGCTGACGTCACTCTTATGTTCTTGCATTCGGTTTATTGTCACCAATACACCCTCATAAATAATTTACAAAAGAGTACAAATATTTAATCAATCATTTAAGAAATACTTAATTTTATGATTGATATTCAGGCCCATTTCTACTGCATTCGGTTTCATGTTCCACACTGCCTCACTCTGTCTAAGTTTAAAGGACCCTGTCCCCCCCCCCCATTCTAACCCCGATTTATTTTAGCTGCCTATGATCCACGACCCTCTCCTGCCTTATTATGGGTCGGGGAACCCCAAGCAGCGGCCATTGGAACTTCCCAAAACTCCCAGGTGGGAAGGCGGCGCCACCACGGCGCATGGCGATCCCCCGGGCCCCACTGACCCACCAGATGTTGAACAGCCCCCAGTAGAGGGAGTAGCGGCCATAATGGCGGAGCTATGGGCTAGTTTCTTAGGCATGGACACACGTTTTGACAACCCGGCGGCGCGCCTTGCACCATGCATGGCCGCCTAGATCAATAATAGGCACGCATTGAATCCACCAAAAAACAAATGTCCGACACGGAGGATACGCAATAATACAGAAACAGGGCAATCAATGCACTGGTTTAGTCAACTTCTATAAGTAATACTGAAACACTGTAATCAATGTGTTGGTTTCTGCTCCAACTTTATTTAAGTACTATTGAAACACTGCAAATAATGTATTATAATTATAAACAAACTCGATTCAAGTAATATTTAGGTAATACCGGAGCACTGCAAACACTGAAAACAATGCACTGTTTTATTGACAGTACTATACAAAGTTATACTGAAGTGTGTAGTTAATGCAGTAGTACATAATCTACCTCTATTTAAATAATGTTGAAACACTGAACAATGCCGTCACTTAGTCCAACTCTATGTAAGTAATACTAAAACATTGTAAACCGCACTGCAAACAATATGCCGGTTTATAGCTGGTCCAACTCTATGAAAGTAATATGGAAACACAGCAAACAATACAGTGGTTTATGGTCCCAATATTTTTGAACAGACAAAGCCCTGGTTTATACAACAAATATTTTTAAGTAACACTAAAACAATGAAAACAATGCCCTGTATTATAGTCCAACTCGATATGAGCAAATAATGCATTGGTTTAGTCCAGCTGTATTTAATTAGTATTGAAAAACAGCAAACAATACAGTGCTTTATGGTCCCAATATTTTTAAGAAAACCATGCAGTGGTTTAGTCCAACTCGATTTAATACTGCAACGTCAAAAAATGGGTTGGTTTTTAATCCAACTGCAAGTAATACTGAAACTCTGCACACTGGCAACTGGTTTATAGTCTAACTCGATTTTATTAATACTGAAACACTGCAAACACTTTAATGCCCAACTCGATTTAAGCAAACAGTGCCCCTGTTTCCACTAAAACTCGATTTAAGTAATATTGAAACACTGCACTGGTTTAGTTCCATTCTATTCAAGTAATATTGAAACACTGCACTGGTTTAGTTCCATTCTATTCAAGTAATATTGAAACACTGCACTGGTTTAGTTCCATTCTATTCAAGTAATATTGAAACACTGCACTGGTTTAGTTCCATTCTATTCAAGTAATATTGAAACACTGCACTGGTTTAGTTCCATTCTATTCAAGTAATATTGAAACACTGCACTGGTTTAGTACTATTCAAATAACACTGAAACAAAGCAAACAATCTACTGGTTTAGTTCAACTCTATTTAAGTAATATATTAAACACAGCACCGGTTTAGTTGAATTCTATTCAAGTGATATTGAAACACAGCTAACAATCTACTGGTTTAGTTCAACTCTATTTAAGTAATATTTAAACACTGCACCGGTTTAGTTGAATTCTATTCAAGTGATATTGAAACACAGCTAACAATCTACTGGTTTAGTTCAACTCTATTTAAGTAATATAGAAACACTGCACTGGTTTAGTTGAATTCTATTCAAGTAATATTGAAACAGCAAACAATCTACTGGTTTAGTTCAACTCTATTTAAGTAATATTGAAACATAGCACTGGTTTAGTTCAACTCTAATATTGAAACAGAAAATCTACTGGTTTAGTTGAACTCTATTTAAGTAATATTGAAACATCAAACAATGCATTAGTTTAGTTGAACTCTACTTGAGTAATAGTAAAACCCATCAAACAATGTATTTGTTTAGTTGAACTCTAGTTAAGTAATAGTGAAGCAAATCAAACAATGCATTTGTTTAGTTGAACTCTACTTGAGTAATAGTAAAACCCATCAAACAATGTATTTGTTTAGTTGAACTCTAATAGTGAAACACATCAAACAATGCATTCGTTTAGTTGAACTCGACGCAAGTAATAGTGAAACACATCAAACAATGCATTCGTTTAGTTGAACTCGACGTAAGTAATAGTGAAACACATCAAACAATGCATTTGTTTAGTTGAACTCTACTTAAGTAATAGTGAAACACATAAAACAATGCATTCATTTAGTGGAGCTCTACTTAAGTAATAGTGAAACATCAAACGACGCATTCGTTTAGTTGAACTCTACTTAAGTAATAGTGAAACGCATCAAACAATGAATTTGTTTATTCCGACTTTTAAGCAATACTGAAACACAGCAAACAATAAACTGCTTTATTCCAACTCAATTCAAGTAAGATTGAAACACAGCAAACAATGCACCGGTTACGTCTGAGGTCTTCACTTTGAGAATCTCCCCCTGGAGATCCGCAACTGTATTCCTAGGAGGCACAAATGCCTCAGCAAGTACTGGTCAATGAAGACAGCCTGAAGGTGCATTAACAGGCTGTCTTCAATTACATGATTCGGCTGAAGTGTATAAAAAAGTATAGTTAACTGTGATACTGAGTGTCATGGGGGTGGGGTCACCGGATAGGGTGGTGGGGTCAAAGAAATGGTTAAAAATAACAACATATTCTATTATTTTGGTTTTTCACTTTCAGGTTAACTGCATATAAAATCACACACCATAATTGGAAAACAAATGCTAGTTTAACTAATCCGGGGGAAAGTTATGAAACGTCAATTGGTTAATGTGATCACTGCAGATGTCTATATTTGACAGAGAGCCACATAACTGAATCCTGGTTGGTGCAGTGGGAAATAGAGACTTATGTATTCATAGAACCACAAGGTCCAAAACTGTATCAGAAAGCACTGTGAATATGTAAGCCATTGTTTTACAATATTATTACATGCTTTATAGGATAGGATGCAGCAAAATGATTTAGAGTTCAAGATAAAACAAGTGCTTTCAAAGTATATATTTTATTGGTACATAATCAGATTGCACCTACGGCCATCACCTTAAGTGCTCAATAAAAGCACGTTTTGTACAACTCCCCTGATAACACCCCTACATTACCTCTCAAAAACAATAAATCTTTCTCGCCACTGAACCTCGAGTGTCTCCATCAATGAAAGCCTATATTGGCTTTGAAGCAACCTTTGCATTCTGTGATTAACCAACTGCACACATTTCATTTTTTCCAGGTAGTAGCCACCCTGGTGAGAAGGCCTGTTTCTTCTTAGTTCTCTGTCCCTCCTTTGGCTTCAAAGCACAGGAGACTCTACCCTCCCATGCCCCTGCACTTTGTGCCTTAGCCACCTCCGGGTATGCATTAACTGAAAAAGTATGATAACTGTTTTCATAAAATTCAAATAAAGCGTGCAGATTATCTTTGCTGGCTTTAGGACCCAGGTCACCACTGCTGTGCAGGGAACAGGACCGAAACAAAAAGAGTGCGAGGGGTGGGTGATTTTTTCTTTTACACAAATGGGATATCACCCTGCTTTGCATCTCAGGCCTAGGAGTGATGGCCTAGTTGGCGTAGGTATCATTGGTGCTGAAGGTGCAGCAGCACCAAGTACCAGAGGTCCGAAGGGGCAACTACACCTCAATAATCGCTATGTATTAACCTTTCTTGCTTGAATTAGAGCCCAGTTGCTTAGGGTCTCGAAGCAATGGCACAAGGGAGGGATAGATTGACAAAGAGGAGAAACCTTAGTTTAGGCCTCAAAGAGATAGCAGGGAAGGAAATTGGGCAAGATGTGGGCCCATGCATGTTTGCAATGAGAAGAGGAGACATCCCACTTGCAGGGAAGAAGCTTGTGGCTAGATATAGTGAAGCAGGTGCAGTGGTACTGAGTCTCAGAACTGTAAGGGGCCCACTTCATTGCAATTATGAGACTCTTTCTTTGCATAAGGGGCATGGGGTATTTTTCTTGCTAGCATTAGGGCCAAGGGCATCAATGCTACAAAGATGTAAGGGCAACACTTGAGAGTACATTTTTCCCAGAAAGGAACAGAGCCTATTTCAAGATTGGAGTGATGACCAGGCCTAGTGGACAAGGGGTAAAACAAGTAGTGAAGACAGCCTGCTACCCATGGCCACATCTATCATTTGTGGAGCAGGTGCAGTTGCATTTGGGCCCAAGAGTGTGAAGGTCTCACAACCGCCCAATGATGGGGAGAAACGTGTTTGGTCAATCTCTGTTTTTGTTCAATGCGTTTGTTCTTTTGAAAGTCTCACATTTAGTGTGGATTACGAGCTGCAGAAAATTTACTGCTAAAATTCCCTCATAAATACCGGCCACAGTTTTCTGCCTGACCTTCCCATTCCCCAATCCTTGCCATCAAGTTCTAGAGAGAGACCTGACTTCAAAACAGTTTGCTCATGGGGTTAGACTTCTGAGCTTCAACTGATTTACAAAAACTCTGTTTTGTGGTAGAACGTATAAAAAAACATGATTCAGTAAGCCAGCAAAGTCATTAAAAGAGTGGGATTATAAGGTCTAGGTTCCAGGGACTCGCTGTTCGGTGTAAAGGGAGTGCATGAATAGGGAGAACAATGGGTAATGCCCATGGCAGCATGTGAAGAAGAGGAAGGGGCATGTCTCAGGAGGCGAACAAGGCAGAAGATGGCGAGACAAAGGGGTGGTTACAAAAAAAAAAAAAGAAGAAAAAGAACTTTTTCTCTAAAACATGAATGTAAGTTGTGATTGCAGGAGAGGGGTAGTATCACAATCTGTGGTTATAAATGATGACTAAAGTTATTCTACTGATCCATGCAGGGATGTGAGCTTCCCTGGACTACCCCTTCACAAGCGGCAGGTTTCCTAGCCCTGTTTGGATCTTTTACCGGCGACAAATATATGTGCTTTAAAGATGTCAGAATTGATTAATTATCCGTCATCTTATTTTCTGCAGAAGTGGCAGATCGAGTTCCACCGGTGATAGACCCAGGGAGGATCCAGCCAGACATGATCCCATACAATGCAATTGCACTTGTTAGCGAAGAGACTGGTGTACAGAAGGAAAGAAGTTGTTCTTTTAGAGACATGTCTGTAATCAGTCAAATAATGATGATGATTTTGTGAGGTATCTTAATCTAGTAGGTCTCTAATTAAGGAACAGTAGAACAACATCAGATCAATAGTGATGCTTCCCATGTGGCTGCGCCAACAGGCATCGTCTTCTGAAAGGTTGGGCTTGCTGAGTTTGCAGGGGGTGGTGCCCTGTGCAGTATGAAGTTGATTGGTTGTGAAACCAATACAGACTTAAGCCATCTGCTGGTCCTTTCTCAAATTTGTCTCTGAAAGTCCTCGGGTAGACTGCTATAGAGAAGGTTTTCCTACGGCTACAGGAGAACAGAGAGCAGGAGTGGTGAGATGTTGTATTCTAGGTACCCCAACACTCGAAAGGTTTACTAGATAGTGGGAAATGTATTGCATTATATGATTGCTCCTTTCTTTCAATGTGTCCATAGCTCTGATGGTGTTGTAGACCACAAAGGGAGTGAACGTCATCATGATGGTGTCCGGTAGGCCCTACCCCAGAAAGATAGATTAAGAGGAGACCAGAATGTTGACGTTTTGCATTTCTTCCAGGATTTTCCTTTCATTCTGGATTAAATTTATATCTCAGAACTTGATGACACAGAATGCCAAGATAGGTAATGGTGATGGGGTTCCATTTAAATTTGGAATCGGATCTCCGGCAGACACTGATGACAGGAGGATTTGGTTGGCTTAATGATATTTCCACACAGTGAGGCATAAAAACCCAGTACCCAGTTGTTGTAATGGGGGGGGGGGGGGGGGGGGGGAGGAGACGTCGTTGGCATGCGCCGAGAGCTTGACTTTGTCGGTGTGGAATCGGATGCCGAAGATCAGTTAGTTGAGTCTCATTCTCTTTAGTTGTGGTTTGGGGAGTCAGATTGAAAAGGAGAGGCGATACTTGTCATTCGTCTCATTTCCCGTTGTAGAGTTTACATCTGGGGGAGAAGATACTATTAGTGAGATTAAACACCTGGGGACTGGCATGAAACATTTACTGTGTCTGACAAAATTGTCAAGGGAGACAGAAGGGGACAACTCCGTGATGCCTTTAGGGAGGTCAAAGGTGCGTGATGTAAATTCCGGTAGATCTGGCGAGTTTATTTTCTGAACGAACATCTGTATTAAACATGAATATGCTTTAGGTTTGCTCCTCTGCTCACTTACTAAAGGCCATGACTTCAACAAAGGACTCTTACCCTCTTTTCTCGATGTGTTCCTCTGTGGAATGGATCCAAAAATGATAACCTCTTTGTCTGCAAATGTCTCTTTGGGCGCACAGTCCTGCAAGCACAACCCGACCGGAAGGTACTGGAGCGCTTTACTGAGCAGTTCTCCAGTTCCAAGTGGCAGCTGGCTGTGCTTTGCTTCATGGCTCAGATTACCTGCAGAGGGTGTGCTTTCACCCCCAGCTTGACGTTGCTCTCGCTCATTTGATTTTCTCCCCTTGCCTGCTACATTGCTCTGCGCCATGAGACTCCCTTGGGAAGTGATATGCTGCGCAATACAAGTATCCAGACTAGACTAGACTGTCTATCGTTTGCTTCCCTACCCCCTCCGTGCCCCTTCACTCACAACCGATTTTTCCTACAGAATCTGTTTTCTGCTGAGAAGTGGAGGCACTCCTTGTCCCAGGATACCGGTTTGCTGCTGGCAAGCGCAGGTACTCCATGTACCAGACTACTTGTTTTCTGCTGAAAAGTGCAGGTACTCCTTGTCCCAGAGTACATGTACTCTGCTGAGAAGCGCAGGTATTCCACTTCCCAGACTACTTGTTTTCTGCTGAAAAGTGCAGGTATTCCTTGTCCCCGAGTACCCGTTTTCTGCTGAGCTGTGCAGGAACTCCTTTCCGAGAGTACATGTATTCTGTTGAGAATTGCTGGTACTCCTTGTCCCACAAATATGTTTTCTGCTGAGAAGTGGAGGCACTCCTTGTCCCAGGATACCGGTTTGCTGCTGGGAAGCGCAGGTATTTTTTGGTCCCGGGGTACTTATTTTCTGCTGAGAAGCATTCTCTGCTGAGGAGAGCAGGTATTCCATGTCCCAGAGTACCTGGGCCACAGGGTATACGGCGAGCAATCGAAGTGGCACAAAGTTCTACACTGGCCAGGGCTTGAGCAGGCTTCTCCCATACTACCTGTTTTCTTGTGAGAAGCGCAGGTATTCCTAGTCCCAGGGTACTCGTTTTCTGCTGTGAAGTGCAGGTACTCCGTGTCCCAGAGTACCTGTTTTCTGCTGAGAAGCGCAGGTATTTGTTGGTCCCAGGGTACTTGTTTTCTGCTGAGAAGCGCAGTTACTCCTGGTCCCAGGGTACCTGTTTTCTGCTGAGAAGCATTCTCTGCTGAGGAGAGCAGATATACCATGTCCCAGAGTACCTGGGCCATAGGGTATACGGCTAGCAATCGAAGTGGCACAAAGTTCTACTCTGGGCTGTGCTTGAAATGGAAATAAAGAAGCGCAGGTATTTCTTCTTCCAGACTACCTGATTTCTTGTGAGAAGCGCATGTATTCCTTGTCCCAGAGTACACGTTTTCTGCTCAGACGTGCAGGTATTCCTTTCCCAGACTATCTGTCTTCTGCTGGGAAGTGCAGGTACCCCTTGTCCCAGAGTACCTGTATTCTGCTGAGAAGCGCAGGTACTCCATGTCCCAGACTACTTGTTTTCTGCTAAAAAGTGCAGGTATTCCTTGTCCCAGAGTACCCGTTTTCTGCTGAGAAGTGCAGGTATTCCTTGTCCCAGACTACTTGTTTTCTGCTAAGAAGTGCAGGTACTCCTTGTCCCAGAGTACCTGTATTCTGCTGAGAAGCGCAGGTACTCCATGTCCCAGACTACTTGTTTTCTACTGAGAAGCGCAGGTACTACTTGTCCCAGAGTACCTATACTCTACTGAGAAGCGCAGGTACTCCATGTACCAGACTACTTGTTTTCTACTGAGAAGCGCAGGTACTCCTTGTCCCAGAGTACCTGTACTCTGCTGAGAAGCGCAGATATCCCACTTCCCAGACTACTTGTTTTCTACTGAGAAGCGCAGGTACTCCATGTCCCAGAGTACATGTACTCTGCTGAGAAGCGCAGGTACTCCATGTACCAGACTACTTGTTTTCTGCTGAAAAGTGCAGGTATTCCTTGTCCCCGAGTACCCGTTTTCTGCTGAGCAGTGCAGGAACTTCTTTCCCAGAGTATGTGTATTCTGTTGAGAATTGCTGGTACTGTTAAAGATTAGACTGAAAATGTCAACGTTATCGGCATCATCTTGCTCTCCTTGGGCCCATTCGTGCGCGTAAGCGGCAGCCATTTTGTGCACCATGGCCTCCCTGCCCCTCGCGATAGCCAGCGTCTCTCTCTCTCTCGACCTCGCTGACAACCCCCCCCCTCCGCTCTCACATGTCTTGGGTCATAAACCCCTCTTCAGCGCGGCTCTGCCTCGGAACCCCATCCTGTTCCCAGCGCGACACTTCCCTTAATTCCTTTCATGGTCCCAGGCCCTTTGATGCAAACCCCCTTTTTTCCTGTGTGCCCGTTTGTCTTCCTCGTTCCCAGGCCGACACCTAGCTCTGCCGATACTGTTCCTTGCCCCTCCCCGTACAGTAGAAAGCTTCCCTCATCAAAGGACCCCCGAGTTGATCAAAGCCCTCACCCTATGAGATCCGACCAAACCCCCACATTCCATGAATCGGCGGAATGTCCAGCTGCGCGGTAGTCATCACCTGTTGTGACCGGGGTGAGGACTTCAACTGTAAATGTGTGTGGGAACGGGCCTGAAGGGGAGATTCGGAGAATATCCTTCCGTACATCAAAGCATTGCCAAGAATGTGTTGTATGTAATAAAGCAATAAACCTGTGTATAAGAGGCCAGGCCTCAGAGATGCGGGTAGAGCACCTCGTGACGATACTTGCTGTCCGAACTGAAGTGTTCTCCTCCGGAGAGAATAAAAACCCTTGTTTCCTGCCTTCCAGTCTCCAGCGCCTGCCTCTTCATTGGTTAATAACTTGTGGGTTTAAGAGGCGACACCGCCGGGCAATACTTAAGGTTCTTTTTAATTCGGTTGGTAGCCTGACCTTTAACAGTACTCCTTGTCCCACAAATATGTTTTCTACTGAGAAGTGGAGGCACTCCTTGTCCAAGGATACTGGTTTGCTGCTGGAAAGCGCAGGAATTTTTTGGTCGCAGGGTACCGGTTTTCTGCTGAGAAGCATTTTTCTCCTGAGGAGAGCAGGTATTCCATGTCATAGAGTACCTGGGCCATACGGTATATGGCGAGCAATCGAAGTGGCACAAAGTTCTACTCTGGCCAGTGCTTGAGATGGAAATAAAGAAGTGCAGGTATTCCTTGTCCCAGAGTACATGTTTTCTTCTGAGAAGCTCAGGTACTCCTTGTGCCAGAGTACCTGTTTTCTGCTGAGAAGCCCCGGTAATCCTTGACCCAGAGTACCTGTATGCTGCTGAGAAGTGCCGGTACTATCCCATCCAAATTAACGAAGTGCAGGTGTTAAGTACCTAGGAGTACCTACCTATTTAAAGCCCTGCCTCTGGTCCTACTCGGGTTCTTAGGGCCCACTGAGCAGTATAGAAATTACAAAATAACCCAGCCATCCAAGGCCAAGCTGGCACTAACGGCCTGTGGCCACATTCACATCACAGGGCACAGACTCTAGTCTCAAGAGGCCCCCTGGCGTGCTGGGAGGTGCGGCTGGGTGGGCGGCCTCCTCGCCATGTGGACACTACAGATAACCGTGCCCCCCAGTACAGACGTCTGGACTCTGAGTGTACACCACGAGCCAGGGGGCACCAGGTATCTGAAGCAGGTACACCAGCCTGGTTCTGGAGATCAGTGCCCATCTCACCCTTCACAACGGACCCGTCGCACTTTCAGGGCCTGGTTCAGCAAGGGTCGGCCATGCATTACACTCCTGACCCGTCATTCTGCTGGGTGTTACATGCCCTGGCCATGACTGGCGCTCTAGTCTCTGCCATCTCAATCATCTGGGTGTGTACTGAAACGAGCATGACCTGGTACTGTTGGCATTGTAACTTTCGAGGATAAACGGAGCTCTGGCAGCAGGCGCCGCCCTTCCCTGCTCATCAAACGAAAATACAATGTCATTCAAAGAATGCCAGCAGTTTGTAAACACAACCCCTGTCCCTGGAGGCGCTGAAGCTCTCCCTGCATGACAACATTACCCTCCAACGATGACAACGAGGCGTTTGGATCCAAGGGGGGGGGGCAGCCGGAGGCGGTGACTGAGAAGCTTGAACACAGCTGCATCCCATATTAAAAGCAGGGGGTGAGGGGCGGTGTGTGGCGCACACGGCATCAACCGAAGCCTTTCCAGAACCACGAATCCACCCCTCACCAGGCCGAAGCAGCCCAGGCCCCACTGGAAAGCTGCAGGATGGGCCAACAGGCGCAAGACTCCCTCCTGCTCGACCAATAGCACTGCTCGGTGGCACACACCTTCTGCCTGGCATCACGGGCAGCCAATGAGACCTCTGGGTAGGCACACATCTTACACTGCATGGCACTGCTCCAACCGACCACACCGTCCCCTGCCCAATATGAACACACACCTTCCCCTGTGTGGCACTGAGGCAGTCAGTGCCAACGCTCAATGTTCACACACCTTCCCCTGCGTGGCACTGAGCGAGTGCCAGCGCCCAATATTAACAGACAAACCTTCCCCTGTGTGGCACTGAGGCAGTGCCAGCGCCCAATATTAACAGACAAACCTTCCCCTGCGTGGCACTGAGGCAGTGCCAGCGCCCAATATTAACAGACAAACCTTCCCCTGCGTGGCACTGAGGCAGTGCCAGCGCCCAATATTAACAGACAAACCTTCCCCTGCGTGGCACTGAGGCAGTGCCAGCGCCCAATATTAACAGACAAACCTTCCCCTGTGTGGCACCGAGGCAGTGCCAGCGCCCAATATTAACAGACAAACCTTCCCCTGCGTGGCACTGAGGCAGTGCCAGCGCCCAATATTAACAGACAAACCTTCCCCTATGTGGCACTGAGGCAGTGCCAGCGCCCAATATTAACAGACAAACCTTCCCCTGTGTGGCACTGAGGCAGTGCCAGCGCCCAATATTAACAGACCAACCTTCCCCTGTGTGGCACTGAGGCAGTGCCAGCGCCCAATATTAACAGACCAACCTTCCCCTGTGTGGCACTGAGGCAGTGCCAGCGCCCAATATTAACAGACCAACCTTCCCCTGCGTGGCACTGAGGCAGTGCCAGTGCCCAATATTAACAGACCAACCTTCCCCTGCGTGGCACTGAGGCAGTCAGTGCCAACGCTCAATGTTAAATCACCTTCCCCTGCGTGGCACTGAGCGAGTGCCAGCGCCCAATATTAACAGACAAACCTTCCCCTGCGTGGCACTGAGGTAGTGCCAGTGCCCAATATTAACAGACAAACCTTCCCCTGCGTGGCACTGAGGCAGTGCCAGTGCCCAATATTAACAGACCAACCTTCCCCTGTGTGGCACTGAGGCAGTGCCAACGCCCAATATTAACAGACAAACCTTCCCCTGTGTGGCACTGAGGCAGTGCCAGCGCCCAATATTAACAGACCAACCTTCCCCTGCGTGCCAGTCAGTGCCAGCGCCCAATATTAACAGACCAACCCTCCCCTGCGTGCCAGTCAGTGCCAGTGCCCAGTGTTCACACACCTTCCCCTGTGTGGCACTGAGGAAGTGCCAGCGCCCAATATTAACAGACCAACCTTCCCCTGTGTGGCACTGAGGCAGTGCCAGCGCCCAGTGTCCACATGCACACCTTTCCTTGCATGGCACTGTAAGAGGTTCAAGGATACATAAGTGCCAGGCTTAGTTACTCAGTCACCCTTCTCTAAACGACACTTGTAGGAGACTGCCAACCCTGGATCTTCACGCACTGTTCCGTGCACGGCACTGTGAGAAGGTGAGGGGTCAACTTTCACACACTTTTCAATTCAAGGCACTGTACCATGGGGGCACTTAACACACAGTGCCATCATGGCACTGTGGAGGGGCAGGTTGGATCTTAACACATCTTTTCCTGCGTGGCACGGTGCCAGGGATCCACTTTGTTTGAATTTATCCATAGACCATGGCTTACTCCTCGGACGTTTATTCATGTACAGTCCTATATCTATGCCAGGGCTCCACTGTCACACACCTCTCCCTGCATGGCACAGTGCCACCCACGGCTGGTTTCCACACTTCTTCCTCTGTGCGGTTCGATCGCTGTGCCACGCGCAATCTCCTCACAAGCATTTCCCTGTGCCAGGGGTCCATCCTCGCACACCATTCCTTGTGCCAGGGTCCATCCTCGCACACCTTTCCTTGTGCCAGGGGTCCATCCTCGCACACCTTTCCTTGTGCCAGGGTCCATCCTCGCACACCCTTCCTTGTGCCAGGGTCCATCCTCGCACACCTTTCCCTGTGCCAGGGGTCCATCCTCGCACACCTTTCCCTGTGCCAGGGGTCCATCCTCGCACACCTTTTCCTGTGCCAGGGGTCCATCCTCGCACACCTTTCCTTGTGCCAGGGTCCATCCTCGCACACCCTTCCTTGTGCCAGGGTCCATCCTCGCACACCTTTCCCTGTGCCAGGGGTCCATCCTCGCACACCTTTCCCTGTGCCAGGGGTCCATCCTCGCACACCTTTCCCTGTGCCAGGGGTCCATCCTCGCACACCTTTTCTTGTGCCAGGGTCCATCCTCGCACACCTTTCCCAGTGCCAGGGGTCCATCCTCGCACACCCTTCCTTGTGCCAGGGTCCATCCTCGCACACCCTTCCTTGTGCCAGGGGTCCATCCTCCCACACCTTTTCTTGTGCCGTGGTGTCCATCCTCGCACACCTTTTCTTGTGCCGTGGGGTCCATCCTCGCACACCTTTCCTTGTGCCAGGGGTCCATCCTCGCACACCTTTCCTTGTGCCAGGGTCCATCCTCGCACACCTTTCACTGTGCCAGGGGTCCATCCTCGCACACCTTTCCCAGTGTCAGGGGTCCATCCTCGCACACCTTTCCCTGTGCCAGGGTCCATCCTCGCACACCTTTCCCTGTGCCAGGGTCCATCCTCGCACACCCTTCCTTGTGCCAGGGGTCCATCCTCGCAAACCTTTCACTGTGCCAGGGTCCATCCTTCCACACCTTTCCTTGTGCCAGGGTCCATCCTCGCACACTTTTCCTTGTGCCAGGGTCCATCCTCGCACCCTTTCCTTGTGCCAGGGGTCCATCCTCGCACACCTTTTCTTGTGCCAGGGGTCCATCCTCGCACACCTTTTCTTGTGCCAGGGGTCCATCCTCGCACCCTTTCCCTGTGCCAGGGGTCCATCCTCGCAAACCTTTCACTGTGCCAGGGTCCATCCTTCCACACCTTTCCTTGTGCCAGGGTCCATCCTCGCACACTTTTCCTTGTGCCAGGGTCCATCCTCGCACCCTTTCCTTGTGCCAGGGGTCCATCCTCGCACACCTTTCACTGTGCCAGGGTCCATCCTTCCACACCTTTCCTTGTGCCAGGGTCCATCCTCGCACACCTTTTCTTGTGCCAGGGGTCCATCCTCGCACCCTTTCCCTGTGCCAGGGGTCCATCCTCGCAAACCTTTCACTGTGCCAGGGTCCATCCTTCCACACCTTTCCTTGTGCCAGGGTCCATCCTCGCACACTTTTCCTTGTGCCAGGGTCCATCCTCGCACCCTTTCCTTGTGCCAGGGGTCCATCCTCGCACACCTTTCCTTGTGCCAGGGGTCCATCCTCGCACACCTTTTCTTGTGCCAGGGTCCATCCTCGCACACCTTTCCCTGTGCCAGGGGTCCATCCTCGCACACCTTTCCCTGTGCCAGGGGTCCATCCTCGCACACCTTTCCCTGTGCCAGGGGTCCATCCTCGCACACCTTTTCTTGTGCCAGGGTCCATCCTCGCACACCTTTCCCTGTGCCAGGGGTCCATCCTCGCACCCTTTCCCTGTGCCAGGGGTCCATCCTCGCACACCCTTCCTTGTGCCAGGGTCCATCCTCGCACCCTTTCCTTGTGCCAGGGGTCCATCCTCGCACACCTTTTCTTGTGCCAGGGGTCCATCCTCGCACACCTTTCCTTGTGCCAGGGTCCATCCTCGCACACCTTTCACTGTGCCAGGGGTCCATCCTCCCACACCTTTCCTTGTGCCAGGGTCCATCCTCGCACACCTTTTCTTGTGCCAGAGTCCATCCTCCCACACCTTTCCTTGTGCCAGGGTCCATCCTCGCACACCTTTCCCAGTGCCAGGGGTCCATCCTCGCACACCTTTTCTTGTGCCAGAGTCCATCCTCGCACACCTTTTCCTGTGCCAGGGTCCATCCTCGCACACCTTTCCTTGTGCCAGGGGTCCATCCTCGCACACCTTTCCTTGTGCCAGGGTCCATCCTCGCACACCTTTCCTTGTGCCAGGGTCCATCCTCGCACACCTTTTCTTGTGCCAGAGTCCATCCTCGCACACCTTTCCTTGTGCCAGGGTCCATCCTCGCACACCTTTCCCAGTGCCAGGGGTCCATCCTCGCACACCTTTTCTTGTGCCAGGGTCCATCCTCGCACACCTTTTCTTGTGCCAGGGTCCATCCTCGCACACCTTTTCTTGTGCCAGGGTCCATCCTCGCACACCTTTCCTTGTGCCAGGGTCCATCCTCGCACACCTTTCCCAGTGCCAGGGGTCCATCCTCGCACACCTTTCCCAGTGCCAGGGGTCCATCCTCGCATACCTTTCCTTGTGCCAGGGGTCCATCCTCGCACACCCTTCCTTGTGCCAGGGGTCCATCCTCGCACACCTTTCCTTGTGCCAGGGTCCATCCTCGCACACCTTTCCTGTGCCAGGGGTCCATCCTCGCACACCTTTCACTGTGCCAGGGGTCCATCCTCCCACACCTTTCCTTGTGCCAGGGTCCATCCTCGCACACCTTTCCTTGTGCCAGGGGTCCATCCTTGCACACCTTTTCTTGTGCCAGAGTCCATCCTCCCACACCTTTCCTTGTGCCAGGGTCCATCCTCGCACACCTTTCCTTGTGCCAGGGGTCCATCCTCGCACACCTTTCCTTGTGCCAGGGTCCATCCTCGCACACCTTTCCTTGTGCCAGGGTCCATCCTCGCACACCTTTCCCAGTGCCAGGGGTCCATCCTCGCACACCTTTTCTTGTGCCAGAGTCCATCCTCCCACACCTTTCCTTGTGCCAGGGTCCATCCTCGCACACCTTTCCCAGTGCCAGGGGTCCATCCTCGCACACCTTTTCTTGTGCCAGGGTCCATCCTCGCACACCTTTTCTTGTGCCAGGGTCCATCCTCGCACACCTTTTCTTGTGCCAGGGTCCATCCTCGCACACCTTTCCTTGTGCCAGGGTCCATCCTCGCACACCTTTCCCAGTGCCAGGGGTCCATCCTCGCACACCTTTCCCAGTGCCAGGGGTCCATCCTCGCATACCTTTCCTTGTGCCAGGGGTCCATCCTCGCACACCCTTCCTTGTGCCAGGGGTCCATCCTCGCACACCTTTCCTTGTGCCAGGGTCCATCCTCGCACACCTTTCCTGTGCCAGGGGTCCATCCTCACACACACCTTTCCTTGTGCCAGGGGTCCATCCTCGCACACCTTTCCTTGTGCCAGGGTCCATCCTCGCACACCTTTCACTGTGCCAGAGTCCATCCTCCCACACCTTTCCTTGTGCCAGGGTCCATCCTCGCACACCTTTCCCAGTGCCAGGGGTCCATCCTCGCACACCTTTTCTTGTGCCAGGGTCCATCCTCGCACACCCTTCCTTGTGCCAGGGTCCATCCTCGCACACCTTTCCCAGTGCCAGGGGTCCATCCTCGCACACCTTTTCTTGTGCCAGGGTCCATCCTCGCACACCCTTCCTTGTGCCAGGGTCCATCCTCGCACACCTTTCCTTGTGCCAGGGTCCATCCTCGCACACCCTTCCTTGTGCCAGGGGTCCATCCTCGCACACCTTTTCTTGTGCCAGGGTCCATCCTCGCACACCTTTCACTGTGCCAGAGTCCATCCTCCCACACCTTTCCTTGTGCCAGGGTCCATCCTCGCACACATTTCACTGTGCCAGGGTCCATCCTCGCACACCCTTCCTTGTGCCAGGGTCCATCCTCGCACACCTTTCACTGTGCCAGGGTCCATCCTCGCACACCCTTCCTTGTGCCAGGGGTCCATCCTCGCACACCTTTCCTTGTGCCAGGGTCCATCCTCGCACACCTTTCCTTGTGCCAGGGTCCATCCTCGCACACCTTTCCCAGTGCCAGGGGTCCATCCTCGCACACCTTTTCTTGTGCCAGGGTCCATCCTCGCACACCCTTCCTTGTGCCAGGGGTCCATCCTCGCACACCTTTCCTTGTGCCAGGAGTCCATCCTCGCACACCTTTCCTTGTGCTAGGGGTCCATCCTCGCACACCCTTCCTTGTGCCAGGGGTCCATCCTCGCACACCTTTTCTTGTGCCAGGGTCCATCCTCGCACACCTTTCACTGTGCCAGAGTCCATCCTCCCACACCTTTCCTTGTGCCAGGGTCCATCCTCGCACACATTTCACTGTGCCAGAGTCCATCCTCCCACACCCTTCCTTGTGCCAGGGGTCCATCCTCGCACACCTTTCCTTGTGCCAGGGTCCATCCTCGCACACCCTTCCTTGTGCCAGGGTCCATCCTCGCACACCTTTCACTGTGCCAGAGTCCATCCTCCCACACCTTTTCTTGTGCCAGGGTCCATCCTCGCACACCCTTCCTTGTGCCAGGGGTCCATCCTCGCACACCTTTCCTTGTGCCAGGGTCCATCCTCGCACACCCTTCCTTGTGCCAGAGTCCATCCTCGCACACCCTTCCTTGTGCCAGGGGTCCATCCTCGCACACCTTTCCTTGTGCCAGAGTCCATCCTCGCACACCCTTCCTTGTGCCAGGGGTCCATCCTCGCACACCCTTCCTTGTGCCAGGGGTCCATCCTCGCACACCTTTCCCTGTGCCAGGGGTCCATCCTCGCACACCTTTTCTTGTGCCGTGGGTTCCTTCCTCGCACACCTTTTCTTGTGCCGTGGGGTCCATCCTCGCACACCTTTCACTGTGCCAGGGGTCCATCCTCGCACACCTTTCCTTGTGCCAGGGTCCATCCTCGCACACCTTTCCCAGTGCCAGGGGTCCATCCTCGCACACCTTTCCCAGTGCCAGGGGTCCATCCTCGCACACCTTTCCTTGTGCCAGGGTCCATCCTCGTACACCTTTCCTTGTGCCAGGGTCCATCCTCGTACACCTTTCCCTGTGCCAGGGGTTCATCCGTGCACAACTTTCCCTGTGCCAGGGGAGGGTCCACCCCTACACACCTCTCTCTGTGCCAGCTGTCCATCCTTGCACACCTTTCCCTGGGCTACCTACCCCTGTGCCAGGGCCAATCCCCGGCTCTCCACCCCAGGCCAGGGTCCTTCCCTGCTCATCTTTCCCTGGCTCTCTATCCCTATGCCAGGGTCCATCCTCGCACACCATCCCCCGGCTCCCCGTGCATGCTCCATCCTGGCACACCGTTCCCTGGCTCTGTACCCCTGTGCAGGGTCCATCCCTGGCTCTGTACCCCTGTGCAGGGTCCATCCCCGGCTCTCTACCCCTGTGCCAGGGTCCATCCCTGGCTCTGTAGCCCTGTGCCAGGGTCCATCCCTGGCTCTGTAGCCCTGTGCCAGGGTCCATCCCTGGCTCTGTAGCCCTGTGCAGGGTCCATCCCTGGCTCTCCACCCCTGTGCCAGGGTCCATCCCTGGCTCTGTAGCCCTGTGCCAGGGTCCATCCCTGGCTCTCTACCCCTGTGCCAGGGTCCATCCCCGGCTCTCCACCCCTGTGCAGGTTCCATCCCCGCTCGTCCTTCCCCACGCTCCCGCACCCATCCCCGCCTGGCTGGGGGCAGCAGGCGGTGTTTACAGTCGGTTCATTCAGGCCCAGACGATGGATGCTCGTGGCTCCCACTCCACGGCAGAAGCACGGCTTTGTTTTGGCAACAAACGAGCTCTGGAGCGCGCAGCCCCGGGGACAGCCCGCTCTCGCCCCCGCACCCGTCTGGGCATGGAAGGCTCGTGTGCCAGCCCATCGCCGAGCCCCCTGGGCATGGGAGGGGGGGCTTCTGCTGAGGGCACCCCTCCCCGCGGGGCTTCCCCCCGTGGGCACCAGCACCCCCTTTTAAACGTGCGCCCCTCCCCGGCTGACCATGATGAACCGACCTTCACCCCCGCAGCTAATGACAGAGCTCCCCCCCCCCCCCCAAGAGGACCAATGTTTGACTCACCCCGCCCCTCCCAGCCCCCAGTGGACCAATGATGGACTCACACCCCACGCTGCCAAATCATGGACTTAACCCCAACCCCCCCACCAGTAATGATGGATTTACCCTGAGGGGACTCCCCCAGACACTGATGAGGGGCTGCCCTCCTCCCCAGTGCCCCAATGATGGTCTCCCTCCCTCCCCAGATGACCAACTAATGCTGGACTCACTCACCCCTCATCCCCCCGAGGACTAATGATGGACTCACTCACCCCTCATCCCCCCGAGGTCTAATGCTGGACTCACTCACCCCTCATCCCCCGAGGACTACTGATGGACCCCCTGACCCTATCTTTCCACTTGACACACGGAGATGGACTCACTCCCGCCCCAAGTTGACACATGATGAACTCACCCCCCGCCTCCAAGTTGACAAGTTAGACTCACCCCCAGCCCCCAAGTTGACACATGATGGACCCACCCCCCAAGTTGAAACTTGTTAGACTCACCCTCAGCCCTCAAGTTGACACATGATGGACTCACTCCCACCCAAGTTGACACATGATGGACCCACCCCCCAAGTTGACACTTGTTAGACTCACCCTCAGCCCTCAAGTTGACACATGATGGAGTCACTCCCACCCAAGTTGACACATGATGGACTCACCCCCCAAGTTGACACTTGTTAGACTCACTCCCAGCCCCCAAGTTGACACATGATGGACCCACCCCCCAAGTTGACACTTGTTAGACTCACTCCCAGCCCCCAAGTTGACACATGATGGACTCACTCCCACCCAAGTTGACACATGATGGACTCACCCCCCAAGTTGACACTTGTTAGACTCACTCCCAGCCCCCAAGTTGACACATGATGGACCCACCCCCCAAGTTGAAACTTGTTAGACTCACCCTCAGCCCTCAAGTTGACACATGATGGACTCACTCCCACCCAAGTTGACACATGATGGACCCACCCCCCAAGTTGACACTTGTTAGACTCACTCCCAGCCCCCAAGTTGACACATGATGGACCCACCCCCCAAGTTGACACTTGTTAGACTCACTCCCACCCCAAGTTGACACATGTTGGACTCCCTCCCACCCCCAAGTTGACACATGATGGACTCCCTCCCACCCCCAAGTTGACACATGATGGACTCACTCCCACCCCCAAGTTGACACATGATGGACTCACTCCCAACCCCAAGTTGACACGTTAGACTCACCCCCAGCCCCCAAGTTGACACGTTAGACTCACCGCCAGGCCCCAAGTTGACACATGTTGGACTCCCTTCCACCCCCAAGTTGACACATGATGGACTCACTCCCACCCCCAAGTTGACACATGATGGACTCACTCCCACCCCCAAGTTGACACATGATGGACTCACTCCCACCCCCAAGTTGACACATGATGGACTCACTCCCACCCCCAAGTTGACACATGATGGACTCACTCCCAACCCCAAGTTGACACGTTAGACTCACCCCCAGCCCCCAAGTTGACACGTTAGACTCACCCCCAGCCCCCAAGTTGACAAGTTAGACTCACCCCCACCCCCCAAGTTGACACATGTTGGACTCACTGCCACCCAAGTTGACACATGATGGACTCACTGCCACCCAAGTTGACACATGATGGACTCACTCCCACCCAAGTTGACACATGATGGACTCACTCCCACCCAAGTTGACACATGATGGACTCACTCCCACCCAAGTTGACACATGATGGACTCACTCCCACCCAAGTTGACACATGATGGACTCACTCCCACCCAAGTTGACACATGATGGACTCACTCCCACCCAAGTTGACACATGATGGACTCACTCCCACCCAAGTTGACACATGATGGACTCACTCCCACCCAAGTTGACGCATGTTGGACTCACTCCCACCCAAGTTGACGCATATTGGACTCACTCCCACCCAAGTTGACACATGTTGGACTCACTCCCACCCCCAAGTTGACACATGATGGACTCACTCCCACCCCCAAGTTGACACATGATGGACTCACTCCCACTCCCAAGTTGACACGTTAGACTCACCCCCAGCCCCCAAGTTGACACGTTAGACTCACCCCCAGCCCCCAAGTTGACACGTTAGACTCACCCCCAGCCCCCAAGTTGACAAGTTAGACTCACCCCCACCCCCCAAGTTGACACATGTTGGACTCACTGCCACCCAAGTTGACACATGATGGACTCACTCCCACCCAAGTTGACACATGATGGACTCACTCCCACCCAAGTTGACACATGATGGACTCACTCCCACCCAAGTTGACACATGATGGACTCACTCCCACCCAAGTTGACACATGATGGACTCACTCCCACCCAAGTTGACACATGATGGACTCACTCCCACCCAAGTTGACACATGATGGACTCACTCCCACCCAAGTTGACACATGATGGACTCACTCCCACCCAAGTTGACACATGATGGACTCACTCCCACCCAAGTTGACACATGATGGACTCACTCCCACCCAAGTTGACGCATGTTGGACTCACTCCCACCCAAGTTGACGCATATTGGACTCACTCCCACCCAAGTTGACACATGATGGACTCACTCCCACCCAAGTTGACACATGATGGACTCACTCCCACCCAAGTTGACACATGATGGACTCACTCCCACCCAAGTTGACACATGATGGACTCACTCCCACCCCCAAGTTGACACGTTAGACTTGCCCCCAAGTTGACACATGATGGACTCACTCCCAACCAAGTTGACACATGATGGACTCACTCCCACCCCCAAGTTGACACGTTAGACTTGCCCCCAAGTTGACACATGATGGACCCACTCCCTCTACCAAATTGACATATGATGGGCTCACTCCCACCCCAAGTTGACACATGATGGGCTCACTCCCACCCCAAGTTGACACATGATGGACCCACTCCCTCTACCAAATTGACACATGATGGGCTCACTCCCACCCCAAGTTGACACATGATGGGCTCACTCCCACCCCAAGTTGACACATGATGGACTCACTCCCACCCCAAGTTGACACATGATGGGCTCACTCCCACCCCAAGTTGACACATGATGGGCTCACTCCCACCCCAAGTTGACACATGATGGGCTCACTCCCACCCCAAGTTGACACATGATGGGCTCACTCCCACCCCAAGTTGACACATGATGGGCTCACTCCCACCCCAAGTTGACACATGATGGGCTCACTCCCACCCCAAGTTGACACATGATGGGCTCACTCCCACCCCAAGTTGACACATGATGGGCTCACTCCCACCCCAAGTTGACACATGATGGACCCACTCCCACCCCAAGTTGACACATGATGGACCCACTCCCACCCCAAGTTCACATATGATGGACCCACTCCCACCCCAAGTTCACACATGATGGACCCACTCCCACCCCAAGTTGACACATGATGGACTCACTCCCACCCCAAGTTGACACATGATGGACCCACTCCCACCCCAAGTTGACACATGATGGACCCACTCCCTCTACCAAGTTGACACATGATGGACTCACTCCCTTACCAAGTTGACACATCATGGACTCGCTACCTCTACCAAGTTGACACATGATGGACTCGCTACCTTTACCAAGTTGACACATGATGGACTCACTACCTATACCAAGTTGACACATGATGGACTCACTACCTATACCAAGTTGACACGTGATGGACTCACTACCTATACCAAGTTGACACATGATGGACTCACTTCCTCCCCAGCTGAGACATGACAGTCTCACCTCCTCCTTAAGCAGAGACATTGTGGCGGACTCACCCCGCTGGCCGCAGATGGACTCATCCTCCCCCTCCCTCTGTTGACCACAGGTGGACACCCTCAGACTGCCCTCCTGACCAACAGCAAGCTCACAGCCCCCCTCACAGTGTCCACAGCCCCCTCACAGTGTCCACAGCCCGCCTCACAGTGTCCACAGCCCGCCTCACAGTGTCCACAGCCCGCCTCACAGTGTCCACAGCCCCCCTCACAGTATCCACAGCCCCCCTCACAGTATCCACAGCCCCCCTCACAGTATCCACAGCCCCCCTCACAGTATCCACAGCCCCCCTCACAGTATCCACAGCGCCCCTCACAGTGTCCACAGCCCCTTCAGTGACCCCCTGAAACCCCCTCCTCAGGGTGTCCACAGCCCCCCTCACAGTATCCACAGCCCCCCTCACAGTATCCACAGCCCCCCTCACAGTATCCACAGCCCCCCTCACAGTATCCACAGCCCCCCTCAGTGTCCACAGCCCCTTCAGTGACCCCCTGAAACCCCCTCCTCAGGGTGTCCACAGCCCCCCTCACAGTATCCACAGCCCCCCTCACAGTATCCACAGCCCCCCTCACAGTATCCACAGCCCCTTCAGTGACCCCCTGAAACCCCCTCCTCAGGGTGTCCACAGCCCCCCTCACAGTATCCACAGCCCCCCCTCACAGTGTCCACAGCCCCCCCCTCACAGTATCCACAGCCCCCCTCACATTGTCCACAGCCCCTTCAGTGACCCCCTGAAACCCCCTCCTCAGGGTGTCCACAGCCCCCCTCACAGTATCCACAGCCCCCCCTCACAGTGTCCACAGCCCCCCCTCACAGTATCCACAGCCCCCCTCACATTGTCCACAGCCCCTTCAGTGACCCCCTGAAACCCCCTCCTCAGGGTGTCCACAGCCCCCCTCACAGTATCCACAGCCCCCCCCCTCACAGTATCCACAGCCCCCCCCTCACAGTGTCCACAGCCCCCCCCCTCACAGTGTCCACAGCCCCCCCCCCTCACAGTGTCCACAGCCCCCCCCCTCACAGTGTCCACAGCCCCCCCCCTCAGTGTCCACAGCCCCCCCCCTCACAGTATCCACAGCCCCCCCTCACAGTGTCCACAGCCCCCCCTCACAGTATCCACAGCCCCCCCTCACAGTATCCACAGCCCCCCTCACATTGTCCACAGCCCCTTCAGTGACCCCCTGAAACCCCCTCCTCAGGGTGTCCACAGCCCCCCTCACAGTATCCACAGCCCCCCCTCACAGTGTCCACAGCCCCCCCTCACAGTGTCCACAGCCCCCCCTCACAGTATCCACAGCCCCCCCCTCACAGTATCCACAGCCCCCCCCTCACAGTGTCCACAGCCCCCCCCTCACAGTGTCCACAGCCCCCCCCTCACAGTGTCCACAGCCCCCCCCCTCACAGTGTCCACAGCCCCCCCTCAGTGTCCACAGCCCCCCCCCTCACAGTGTCCACAGCGCCCCTCACAGTATCCACAGCCCCCCTCACATTGTCCACAGCCCCTTCAGTGACCCCCTGAAACCCCCTCCTCAGGGTGTCCACAGCCCCCCTCACAGTATCCACAGCCCCCCCCTCACAGTGTCCACAGCCCCCCCCTCAGTGTCCACAGCCCCCCCCCTCACAGTATCCACAGCCCCCCTCACAGTATCCACAGCCCCCCCTCACAGTATCCACAGCCCCCCCTCACAGTATCCACAGCCCCTTCAGTGACCCCCTGAAACCCCCTCCTCAGGGTGTCCACAGCCCCCCTCACAGTATCCACAGCCCCCCCTCACAGTATCCACAGCCCCCCCCTCACAGTATCCACAGCCCCCCCCTCACAGTGTCCACAGCCCCCCCCTCACAGTGTCCACAGCCCCCCCCTCACAGTGTCCACAGCCCCCCCCCTCACAGTGTCCACAGCCCCCCCCCTCACAGTGTCCACAGCCCCCCCTCACAGTGTCCACAGCCCCCCCTCACAGTATCCACAGCCCCCCCCTCACAGTATCCACAGCCCCCCCCTCACAGTGTCCACAGCCCCCCCCTCACAGTGTCCACAGCCCCCCCTCACAGTGTCCACAGCCCCCCCCTCAGTGTCCACAGCCCCCCCCTCACAGTGTCCACAGCCCCCCCCCTCACAGTATCCACAGCCCCCCCTCACAGTGTCCACAGCCCCCCCCTCACAGTGTCCACAGCCCCCCCCTCACAGTGTCCACAGCCCCCCCTCACAGTGTCCACAGCCCCCCCCTCAGTGTCCACAGCCCCCCCCCTCACAGTGTCCACAGCCCCCCCCTCACAGTGTCCACAGCCCCCCCCCCTCACAGTGTCCACAGCCCCCCCCCCCCTCACAGTGTCCACAGCCCCCCCTCACAGTGTCCACAGCCCCCCCCTCACAGTGTCCACAGCCCCCCCCTCACAGTGTCCACAGCCCCCCCCTCACAGTGTCCACAGCCCCTTCAGTGACCCCCTGGGACCTCCCCTGCCCCTCAGCTCCCCGGCTGGTCCTCAGACGCCTGGTCCTCCCTCAGCATCCCTCGCTCATCACCCCCCGGGCCCTCACTCACCCAGAGCTCGCTGCCCCAGCTCATGGCTCCGCTCCCGGGGCCCCCGGAGCTCGGACACCCGCGCCGCCCTCTCGCCGCCCGAGCTGCGCTCTCTCCGCCTCACACAACCGCTCAGTGGCTGCGGCAGCGGGAGCGCGGGCCGCGGGCACGAGCCCAGCCAGAGCCGCAGCGACACTGAAGAGGGACTGGGGGTGGGGGCTGCCCGGAGCGCGCTCCGGCGGGGTCGGGGCAGGCGGCCATCTTGGAAGGGAGCCCGGGGCGAGGAGGACGGGACCGAGAGCTGTCAGGGGACGGGGATCCAGCCGCGGGCAGGGCCTGCTTCCCTGACAGACGGAAACCCGTCAATACTATGCTTGTTTAGAGCGAATTCTTTCAGACTGTCTGATGTTTCTAGTAAAACCCAAATCACATATTAACATTAGGAAACACCACCATTTTTTACACATGATATGATTTGAAAGTTTCTTCAGTTAATACTCATGTGTGTGTGAGTGCCTCTGTCTTCGTCGCCCGTAAACTCGGAGACGTCGGTTAACGGCGCGTTCACTCACTCTCGAGCGTCTAGTCCGTCTACCATGTCCACGTCCTGGCAGGGGATGTCAGTTGAAGCCTGAAGGCGTAACGCCAGCAGAGAAAGAGGCGGGGCGCAAAGTGACAGCTCGGGGCACGCGCAGCGCGCGCTCGTCGAAAAATAACGGGCCGGATAGGGGCAGCTGTGACAGGGGGCGAAGACGTCACCGCACCGAGGTGGGAGGAGGGGGGCGCTTGGGGCTGCGCGTGCCTGCCACAGGGACTCAACAAGCTCGCAGCTAACAGACGGCGCCTCGCGCTCATAGGATGACTGACGAGGGTCTCCTCGCGCCCATTGGTCACGGATACGGCCGCACGCTCGTAGCGGCACGCGACTGACCTCCCGGAGACAGCGCGCGCTCCCCCCACCCTCCCCTGCGTACTTACGCCTCATGCGTACGCACGCTCGTTCCCGCGCTTTCTCCTCACACCTGATAACGGCGACGGAGAGAACATTCCAGACAGCAACGGCTGGTTGTCAGTCGCAGATAGCAGGGTCTGAGGGCACCACTGATGGAGGGCGGACGCCTCTGCTATTCCTGGTTCGGGTCAGAGGCTCCGCCAAGTAATCCGCACGAGGAGTGCCGTCAACGTCTTTATTCAAACTCTGGAGCACCGACAGTGAGGGCAAAATCAGGCACGACCCCCCCTTCAAATCCATCAGGCATCTGAACATGAAAGGAAGCATCCTAAGCCCTCTTTTACACCCCCCACCAACCTAACCTGGAAGCCACTGAGGCCTCATTAGCACTCCTACTAGTGACAGAACCATTCCCAGGAGAGTGTCATGGTGAACAGATTGTATTAGCCCAACCAACACCCAGGTTATCATCCACCACACCAGTCCTTTGGCATCATCAATATTGACCCTCCTGGACTTTCCCCATTAGCAACATTACAATCCTCTACTCAACCCTCGTAACCTCTGAACTTTTATTATATATATATATCTATATTATAGTCAGGGGCATAGGTTAGTCAGTAAGATTGGGGAGGGGGGAGTATCAGATTTCCTGACCATCACGCTGGCTCATAATGTTAATATTAATTATATGGCAACGAGGGCTCATGACTGGGGCGTAAGAGGCAGCGTAAAAGGAGAGACATGCAGATTAATAGGAGTAATAAATGAGTGAGACTATTTTGAAAAAAAAAGTTTTATAGGGCTTTCAAAATGTGAGTGTCCGTGTTTTTGTCAGTGTATTTATGCAAAAATCCCAGGTGAAATCCAACAGACACCTCACTATACCTCACTGAAAACACCTGCACCCAACTATTCATCTGAAAATACATTTAATGGGGGGGGGGGGGGGTGGAACACC
This sequence comes from Lissotriton helveticus, assembly GCF_964261635.1. Classification (NCBI taxonomy): domain Eukaryota; kingdom Metazoa; phylum Chordata; class Amphibia; order Caudata; family Salamandridae; genus Lissotriton; species Lissotriton helveticus. The sequence continues at coordinate 2,133,750,721 of NC_136065.1, read as the reverse complement.
ACCCTGAAGCTGCACCCCTAATTATAGTCTCTTTAAAATTGTGGTCCTTTTGAGATTCCAAACCGTGCCATGATCCCACTGGATCGCATTGCGCACAATTGTAATCACTCTTAAAGATTCAGAGAACTGACGCTCTCCCTTCCTTACTTTGTTACCTTCCAACGTGTTTTTAATCTTAACCCACATGCCTTCCTTGACCAACATTTTCTGGCCCCCTTAGAATCTTGTAAATGTTTGCATCTCAAATGTGTATTAATAATATCCTTGCACCAGTGGCGGTTCGTCCATTGAGGGCGTTGGGGCGTTGCCCCACAAGCCATCCACGCCCGCAGCTCCCTCAGCGTCTCTGAACTTACTTAAGTAAACTCTCAGTTTACTTAAGTTCAGAGATGCGAGGGAGAACTTAGTCTGTCAATCATGTCAGACAGTCAGCATGACGCTGGAACGCCCATCCCCTTCAGACTCTGAAGGGGGTGGGCGGTCCAGCGTCATGTTGAGTGACATCATCACGATAGTCAGAACAGGGGTAGCATGCAGCAGCAGCACAAGTGCGCATAAGTGGGAAAGGAGGCGAATTTTTCCTCCGTGCCCACGCATGCGCACTAGTGTCTTGCGCATGCTCATTGGGAGAGCGAGGGTCAATCTCCTAATGGGCAGGCGGGCAGAGCGTAACCCTGCTCTAAGTCAATCCTGGCGCTGGAGCAGCGCCGGGATTGGCTGAGAGGGGTTGAGAGGAGTTGCCACTTGCCAGTGATCCGGGTGTTAGGCGCCAACGAAGGGACCCAAGACGACCTGCGTAGGTAGGATAGATTTATTTTATTTTAAAACTACCCCCTCGGCCCCCACACCCGCGTGATTCCAGAGGTTGAACTAACCTGACTGGGCAGAGACTGGTGCAACTTCGTGACGGCGGAGGGCAGGGGATAGCAGTCTCACTCTTGACGTTTCACAACATCCTGTGAATCTGCGCAAATCACTTAATGCTGGAGGCTAACAAACAAAAATGTGACCGTTCTTTCCTGTTTGTAAGGTACCTGGGGCAAAACGTTTCAATGCATTCAGCGCAAATTAGCGCTATTTAACACTGGCTGCAGAAACAGATATTTTTCATAGTTTGTCACTGTGCGCAGCAATCTTGGCTCTGGCCCATCCTCTATTATGCCTGGGTAAATGGTCACTATTGAAAGGAATCATATTTTGATGCGTCACTGCGATGTCCTCATGCCTCTGAGGGAGTTATCTTAACGTGGGGCTCGATGAAAGTGTAATAATTAACTGTATGTATGCTGGAACGATGATTAAATGAATTTGTGTCCGAGGTATTTCAGTAGAGGAAATAAGAACATTTAGAGGCCATAATCTGCTTGGGAAGCATAATGGTGAGTGACTCGGAATGCCTGTAATGTATGGTTATGAGCTATAAAGCAGCTGTGCGGTGCATCATAAGAGTGTTGATTGATTGGCTCCTGAGGCGGAAAGCCGGGAGCAGGGACGAATTTTTAAAATTGTATTTTATGTAGAAATTACTGTGCCTTTTAACTGCCATCCATTCTTACCTGCATCTTGGCATCCTAGAACAGCGCTACTCGCTGCAACGACCTCTTCCCTTCAGTCGCCATTCCCGAGGGCGAGGCGAGACACGCCCCCCTCGGCTGGCCACGCCCCCCCGCCACGACTACAAATAGCGCGCGCCAACGCTAGGCGCTGCATTGATGATTGGCTCCTGAGGCGGAAAGCCGGGAGCAGGGACGAATTTTTAAAATTGTATTTTATGTAGAAATTACTGTGCCTTTCAACTGCCATCCATTCTTACCTGCATCTTGGCATCCTAGAACAGCGCTACTCGCTGCAACGACCTCTTCCCTTCAGTCGCCATTCCCGAGGGCGAGGCGAGACACGCCCCCTCGGCTGGCCACGCCCCCCCGCCACGACTACAAATAGCGCGCGCCAACGCTAGGCGCTGCATTGATGATTGGCTCCTGAGGCGGAAAGCCGGGAGCAGGGACGAATTTTTAAAATTGTATTTTATGTAGAAATTACTGTGCCTTTTAACTGCCATCCATTCTTACCTGCATCTTGGCATCCTAGAACAGCGCTACTCGCTGCAACGACCTCTTCCCTTCAGTCGCCATTCCCGAGGGCGAGGCGAGACACGCCCCCTCGGCTGGCCACGCCCCCCCGCCACGACTACAAATAGCGCGCGCCAACGCTAGGCGCTGCATTGATGATTGGCTCCTGAGGCGGAAAGCCGGGAGCAGGGACGAATTTTTAAAATTGTATTTTATGTAGAAATTACTGTGCCTTTTAACTGCCATCCATTCTTACCTGCATCTTGGCATCCTAGAACAGCGCTACTCGCTGCAACGACCTCTTCCCTTCAGTCGCCATTCCCGAGGGCGAGGCGAGACACGCCCCCTCGGCTGGCCACGCCCCCCCGCCACGACTACAAATAGCGCGCGCCAACGCTAGGCGCTGCATTGATGATTGGCTCCTGAGGCGGAAAGCCGGGAGCAGGGACGAATTTTTAAAATTGTATTTTATGTAGAAATTACTGTGCCTTTTAACTGCCATCCATTCTTACCTGCATCTTGGCATCCTAGAACAGCGCTACTCGCTGCAACGACCTCTTCCCTTCAGTCGCCATTCCCGAGGGCGAGGCGAGACACGCCCCCTCGGCTGGCCACGCCCCCCCGCCACGACTACAAATAGCGCGCGCCAACGCTAGGCGCTGCATTGATGATTGGCTCCTGAGGCGGAAAGCCGGGAGCAGGGACGAATTTTTAAAATTGTATTTTATGTAGAAATTACTGTGCCTTTTAACTGCCATCCATTCTTACCTGCATCTTGGCATCCTAGAACAGCGCTACTCGCTGCAACGACCTCTTCCCTTCAGTCGCCATTCCCGAGGGCGAGGCGAGACACGCCCCCTCGGCTGGCCACACCCCCCCCAACCTCCTCACCCACCGGTATTAAGCATGTGTCTTGGTAGGAAGCGCAGCGGACGAGCGCAGCGGGCGCGACTTTTGCGCGCCGAAGGCGCGCCTAAGGCAAGCCCGTCCGCGGCCGGACGGGGCTAGGGGCACGACTCTATGCCAATCCTTCATCCTACTCTTCCAAGGATCTTATTGCCCTTCAAGGTAAATGGCCACTTCCAGATCCCACCCGCAGACTGATCTCCTCTTTAGGCCTTACCTCCACTTCCCCCATAGCCCCTCATCCCCCGCTACATGCTCCCTTGTCACCCTGCCCCCTTCCCCCCGACCTCCCCCCCCGTTCGCCGGCATTGTCTGTCTTTCTACTCAATACCAGGTCAGCGGTCAAGCACCACCATGAGCTGTTCGTCTTACTCGACTCTGAGAAACCTGACCTACTGCTCCTGACCGAAACTTGGTACTGTGACACTTCCCTCCCCGTTCTCCTGGCCACCTTACCCCCCTCCTATGTGGCCCTTCGAGCCGACCGGCCGGCGGGCAAGGCAGGCGGTGGGGTTGCCCTGATTGCTCGGTCGGAGTTGAACTTCCAATCACTTCCCTCACCCCCCATTCCCCCTGCTGACTTCCTGGTAGCCCGCTCTCTTTCATTTTCCCCCCCCATCACCTGCCTATTAATGTACCGGCCTCCCCAGCCCTCGCCTGCATTCTTGCCGGCCTTTCAAGACCTATTGGCCAACTTAGCGGTCAACTACGCCTCGGTCTTGGTGCTAGGGGACTTCAATTACTGGCCCTCTGACCCACACGAGTGCTCAGCCTCAAGAGAGTTTACAGATTGCCTCTTAACCCTTAATTTCGCGTCGCACATATCCGTTCCCACTCACTCCCATGGGCACACATTGGACCAGGTCTGGTCACTCAACCTCCCCGTGGCCTCGGCCACTGTCTCGCCGTGCCCTTGGTCCGACCATGCCCTCATTTCCTTCTCTATTCCCCGCAACGTGATGCTTAAAACTCCGCATGCCAAAAACACCTGGGCACGGAACTGGAATAGATTGGATTACCCCTCCTTGACCTCCATGCTCCGCGACTCTACTCCTACTCTTACTGGCTTAACATCTACCTCTCAAGCCACGGCCATTAACACCTGGCTGGCGGATGGCTGCGACTCGGTGGCGCCCCTACGCCGCATCTCCATCCGCCGACCAAAGGACTCTAATAGATGGTTCAATGACCACCTAAAAGATCTCAAACTGAGCGCCCGACAGGCAGAAAGGAAATGGAGGAAAAATTACGATCCCCTATTAAAAACCCACTTCTTATCAGCACTGGACAAATATAAAACAGCAATCCTGGCTGCTAAGTCCACATACTTTTCGTCCAAAATTACTTCTGCCGAAAACAAACCCAGGGAAATCTTCGGGATAGTGAATGACCTGGCATTCTCAGACCGAACCTCGCCCAATATCCCTCCCTCCCAACCTCTCTGCGACCAGCTCAATACCTATTTTTTAGATAAAATAGCAACCATCAAGCTTAATATCCCCCCACCCTCCTCTGCCTTCGTCGATCCCGCCCCTCCTCCCCTCCCCTACATTCTTACCTCTATCCCCCCCCTCACGCAGGACTCTTTTCTGGAGATACTCCCTAAAGTGAAGTCGGGATCTCCCGCGGACGTCTGCCCAGCACGAGTCCTGCAGCAAATCTACTCCAGCTGCCCTGACCCCCCCATTGCCTTCCTCAACAGTTCCCTGGCCCAGGGTGTAGTGCCCTACTCGCTTAAGGCAGCTACCATAGTGCCCATCCTGAAGAAATCTGGCGCTGACTCTTCTATCTCGGCCAACTATCGCCCCATCTCCCTGCTACCCTTCCTGGGCAAGGTGATGGAACGCCATGTTACCGCGGTGCTCAGCGCCCATGTCGAGACAAATGGGGGACTGGCTTCTCGCCAAGCCGGGTTTCGTCCCAGGCATTCGACCGAGTCAGTCGTGGTCTCAGTCTTGGACAAACTCAGAAAGGGTATGGACGAAAACAAACACCAGGCACTGGTCCTCCTTGATCTTTCCGCCGCCTTTGACACGGTGGACCACACCATCCTACTCACCCGTGTCAAGGCGGCCGGCATCGGGGGATCAGCTCTGATCTGGCTCTCCTCCTTTCTGAGGGAACGCACTCAGGCGGTCCGGTTAGGCGACTTCACGGCCACTCCCCTCCCTGTCACTTGCGGTGTTCCCCAGGGATCCTCGCTCTCCCCCTTACTTTTCAACCTTTATATCTTTCCTCTCATCTTTGCACTACAGCAGCTGGAGGTCACCGTCTATAACTACGCGGATGACCTCCAGCTCATCTTTGATCTGTCCCTTTCTCCTCTCTCGGTCTCCAATTTCCAGTCAACTATGACATTCATCAGGGACTGGATGAACCACAACCACCTTAAGCTGAACCCGGATAAAACCGAGTTGGTTCTCACTGGTGGTTCATCCAGTCCCTGGAACTCTCTCTTCTGGCCCTCTTCTCTTGGCTCTGCACCGACCCCCTCCACCACGGTCAAAACACTTGGTGTCAAAATAAACAGCCAACTCACTCTTCATTCACAAATCAGCTCTGTGGTGTCCTCCTGCTTCCTTTCTCTCCGCACTATCCGCACTGTCTCCCGCTTCTTTTCTCCCCAGGCACTTAAGATCATCATGGCCGCACTCGTGATATCAAAATTGGACTACGCTAACGCTCTTTACCACGGTATCCCCGCTTACAGTTTGCGTAGACTCCAGACCGTCCAGAATCAAGCAGCCCGGCTTGTGTACGGCCTCCCTCGTTACCACCACTCCACCCCCCTTCTCAGGGAGCTTCACTGGCTCCCCATAAAGGAACGGGCCCTATTTAAGATCGGGTGCATGGTCTTCCAGGCCCGCCAGGGCTCTGCCCCTGCCTTCATCCCCTCACTAATCAAGTCCTATGTACCTACTAGACAACTTCGGTCTTCCTCCAGGTCCCTCCTCCAGATCCCTCGCTTCACTCGCAAAAAGTGGGGCGGGGCTAATTTCTCCACCCTAGCTCCAACCTTCTGGAACTCACTTCCTGACCACCTCCGCTTTGCCACTCAGTATCTCCCCTTTCGCAGAGATCTGAAAACGTTCCTTTTCAGCCAGGCCTTCCCCACTTAAACTTCCTCAAATATCCCCTTCATCTCTCCCTGGTCTTTTTTTCACCTCAGTTGCCGATCCCCCTAGCGCCAAGAAACCGCAAGGTGGACGCTGCGCTCTACAAGTATTTTAAATTAGAAATTAGAAATTAGTGTTAGAACACCTTTGTGTGTGTATAATGCAAAGGAACTATATGCCCGTAGTATTAAAGTTTGTCAGGCCTCTCGGCCGTGGAAGCACGCCACTCCGTGCCTTATTGTTAATTGCTTACATGTGGTTTAGCATTCAGGTCAAAGGCCGGCTCTTCAAGAGTTTTCGGTCTGTTGAAGTGGCTTCACTTGCTGTTGGGCTATTCCGTGTGTTTGAGGATCCAAGGGTATGGTTACTATGACGCATACTGTACCGGCACATCTGTGGGGTTGGAAGTACACGCTGCACCTACTATAGTGTGCACTGACTTGCACTTCTAATGTCAGTGTAAAAGATTAATTTCTAAGAGTTCTGGTCTCACCTCTGAATATATGATGCTTACATTTTAGAGCTGCAGAACATGCTTGGAAGCAGTGCAGGAAATGCAGAGACTTACTGTTTGTTTATGCATTTCTTTTTTTACAAACTTTGTCCCTACTGACAAATGTAACAGCAAAGCTGTTCTGGCTTATTTACAGACAGATTGCTTAGTAAAATATTTTATGAGGGTAATGCACCCGCTGAAGGGCACATTTTACACCCCAGTAGTCCCAGTGTATAATGGCAGTGAATTGATGTTGGTTTGTGCACTTGCTAGGGTGATTTGTGCGCAGCATGATCACAGGTTTGACTCAGCAAGCACAGAGGGTCAATGCGCCTGATGCAAAGCATAGCACATAACATGCACACAATAGACTTGTCCTCAAGGACGGATGTGACAGCAACTATATTCTTGTTTACTTGTTTATAGACAGTCTGAAGTTGCCATATACTCTGTGTACTTACAAACCAAACATGGCCCATTCAGGCAATAGAGCGCTATACAAACAATTCACCCTGTGATGATGCCTGGTGCAGGTTAAGTTTGGGGCAAATAAAACATGACAGCAGTGAGCAGGGTGTTATTGTGTTGTCCCACCATGGTTAATGCAAAGGTAGTTCGAATGCGGGCATGTCACACAATACATTTACGCCTCACCACTTTTAAAAGTCACTGGCCGCCACTGCCTTGCACCCTCATTAGAAATGTTGGTATTTGAGGATTGCAACAACCACTTTAGATCTCACCCCCTTCTTCTCATGACCTCAAAAGGAGACACACCTAAAACATCATGAATAGTCATCCTGTACAACCATACCATTTACAAAACTTGTATTTTGCTATCTTTGTTGTTCTTCACTGCCAATGGCACAGCATTCTTCACATCTCTGTTAAACCTTTCTAACATTCCATTGCTACTGGAATTATACAGTGAACTAGACCTGTGTTTAATAACAACTCTTCCAAACTAATTTTTATCATTACTGGAGGTAAAATTAAACACAGCATCAGTATTCACCTGATCCACAAATATGATCACTGGCCACCTTGAAAATACATCTATCATTGCAATTATATATTTGGACTGAAAACCTAGTATCCCCATAATGTCAATTGCAACAGTTTCCCATGGGAAGGGACTGAAGGTTCACACATGTTGGGTCTTGATGTCCTCCAAGAGTCGCGAGAATTTGCACAAGCCACACAGTTTCTTACTATCCTCTGTACAAGCAACAGGCTCACAGGTCATTTCCGGCTTTTGTAGTTTCTCGGGTGGCTTCTCGTGTTTATTTCTGTGTGTAGGTGCTCTGGGATGCTCCTTCCACTATCCTCCTAAATCCAAATAACAGACTAACATATCCACCGTTCAAATTACTTTCATATTTCACTATACTAATTCACCACTAATCCCCTAAATTTTCAGGAGGGTTAGTGCTACTCGCTGAAAAAATGCTTCTACACCTCGTCAGGGGTAGCAAGCGCTATATAAATGCATACCTTTTCCCTCTTCTATCCCTCCACTATCATTCTCAATCCAAATAACTGACTAACATATCTACCACTCAAATTACTTTCATATTTCATTATACTAATTCACCACTAATCCATTATGGGTTCCGGAGTTGCGTGCTACTTTTTGAAAAAGCGCTTTGATGCCTTGTCAGGGGTAGTAAGCTCTATATAAATGCAATTATAATACAATACAATATCTAGTCATGGCCACCAATACCACTTCTTCATGTTCTGCTTAGTCATTACAATGCCATTATGACCTTCATGATGCAATTTAACAACCAAACCTCTCATTGTAATAGGTGGAACTACTCTGTCACTTCTTTTAACTACATTCTTTACTACAGGCCGTTAATTCCTAACTTCCTCAAAATATTTTAATTCAGGAGCAAGCTTAGACATTGTAGGCCATCGTCGCTCTATCAAGCCCATTTATTCTTCTAAAACAACAGCTTATCTATATTCATTCTTCCTCATTAGTCACTGGTACACCCTGGTCATAAATTATTGCCGTTTGATACTCCTCCCACTCACTTTTGTTGCATTCTTGAACATCAAATGGCATTCGAGATAGAAAATCTGTCATTACATTACTCCTTGCTGGTACATATTCAGTTCTATAAATCAAATCCTGTGATCTCATCAACATTCTCGAAATCCTTTTGAAAGCATTAAATTAACAAAATGTTTATTATCACTCCTCACAACACAGTTTACCTCAAACAAAAGATCTAAAATGTTCTAACGCCCAGTCACATGCTAAAGATTCTTTTTCTATGACAGAAAATTTCTCTTCAACTGGTCATAAATCGTGCAAGGCAAATTTAATAATCACTTTCTTGCCCTTATTATCATTCTGTGTCAAAACACTCCTTGAACCTTTATTACTAGCATCAGTTGTAATTATGTTCTGTTCTAAAACATTTTAAGGGCAGGGGGTTTAACAATTGCCTCCTCAATATCATGAAATTCCGTTTGACACTGAAGACCAGAAAAACTTGTTTTCGTTTTTTAGAAGTTTTTTAACATTATAATCTCTATTTGCATTCCCAGTCACACATTTTGCATAACAGTCTACAAGACCAAAACATGATATCACTTCATATTTGTTTGAAGGGGCCAGAGCATTCTAAAATGCTTACACTAATGCAGATTTAAGAGATACACCATCTTCACTCAAAACATGACCCAAATATGGCACAGGCTGAACTGCAAACTTATACTTTGAATATGCAACTGTTAAACATCTTTTCTCAAGGATGCACAAAACTGTTTCCAAAACATCACCATGTTCCTGCCTGCCATTGCCTTATATCAAAATGTAATCTCGGAAACATTTTCATTTTCCCAAATCATTGATGCATCAGTCTTCTGGAAGACTGCAGCTGCTAAAGCTAGCCCAAAGAGCATCCCTTTATATTCATAACATCTAATGGGAGTTATGAAATCAGCACATTTTTTACTATCCTTATGCAGGAAGATTTGGTAGTACGCCTCTGATAAATCTATAATGATCAACCACATAGTATTCTTTATGAAGACCAACATTTCAGAAATCTTGGGAAGTGTAAATTAATCAACTACAATATTGGTATTTAAATAAATACATAATCTAATCCTTGAGGAATGCTTATCCGATCACAATACAGCTTTGAAGTCGGCAATAAAGAAATGTAAAATGGCGGCACATACAATTACACTACGTGACCCCGTTACATGACCTCTGTTTCATCCAGATGAGATAATGAAAATTCAGAGGAAGCGTTAACTGAATGCTCACAGACCAAGCTATACATGAGGACATGGAGCTCAATGTCGCGCGGAGCGAATTGACGGTAATTAAATTTGCTCCAAACTGCTTGGCGACAGGGTTGCTCGTGTGAAAAAGACCTTGGTGGTACGTGGAGCAATTCAAACGATGCACTTCGGTGACACTTGGAGCCTTTAACAACAGTTGACACAGTGATAAAGCCGTAAGGCATTTCAGCACAGTACATACCCTGAATTGTAGAATTCACTTTCGGCAGTGAGTAGGTTAAAGATAAGCGCATTCCAGCATCGATTAGATCTGCCAAGATAATCCACAAATGGTAAACAGATCGCAAGAGGCATCGCATGGTTCAATGGTATTCGAAGAGCTCGCCTCCAAAATTAAAAATAATCCAACCGAGGAGTGTAGTTAAATACTTCATTCAAGCACTGGAAAACCAACAGTGAGAGCAACGTACAGCACAACTGTCTCCTTTTCTTCCCTCAGGCAACTAACCCCAAGGGTTCTAACACATGAACTGAGTTCCAGACCACCAGGAGGCTGCTCTGAAGAACATTAGCAGCAAATAAATAAGACATGAAAGCATGATAATCAAAGTGAATGCTAGTACTTATTTATAAACAGGACATACATGCTTGTAGCCTTAACTGAAATAAACTTTAGCTTGTGCTTATTGATCATCTCCTTACTACATTGATGTGAAAGGGAGGAGCTACAAAGGTCCGGACAATGTTGTCTACTTTTATTGTAGAAGTCATATAGTTCCCTTTGGAACACCAATGTGTGCATCCTCATCCATTTTGCAACATGTGTATTAATCTTCATCTCCAGGGACCTACATTCACCACATACGTTCCTTTCTGTTAACGAATGCAGCAGTTTTTATTGTTTTATATTAAATGCACATTAATTCTACATTCCACGTCCCAGTAATTTTTCCTTTTTTCCCCATGTTTATATTAGCATATTCCGTCCTATTACACAGTTTAATAGCATGTGTCATTATCCTTCTTCCCCTCAGAGCCTCCCCCCTTTGGGGTTCAGTAAATGCATATTCATTCAGTTGTTCATCTACAGGGTCTAGCATCATCTTTCACTTCCAGAAGTTTCACTCCCAGTTTCTGTATGTAAGTCCCATTACATTTCCCCCCCTTCCCTCTGGCGTCCGCCATCTTTGTAGCCTCAGCTTTCATCCATTGCAGCAAAGTGAGAAGCCAGCTTTTCATGTCCTGTGCCACAGGAGATTTCCATGCCATTGTAATATGGCTTTTACACATTACAAACGCCAGATCAAGAAACCTGTGAAGATATTTGACTCCTTTGGCTCTGGGTCGTACGCAGAGTAGGCATGATTCAGGTGTCTGCGCAGGATGACACTGATGGTTATGTCTGCCGAACCTTGCCTCCTCAGACAAGAAACGACCAAGAAGAAGAAGGACCAAACAGCCGTGCAAAAGCTAAGAAGAGGAGGACGCCCACTGACTTGGCCCCAGCCCTGCCGGCCTGTCCCCACCTCGAACCTGCAGAAGCGAAACTCCGGTGTGTCCTGCAACCAGCAACCTCAACAACCCTGAGGACCTGCTCTGCCTTCCAAAGAAAAGACTTTGTATCCCGTGGACACCAGATTTGTTCATCCACAGACACTGGCTCCGGCCAAATCCGCGAGTATGCACCCGTCACCCACGGCCCAAGTTCGAGTGGCCCAACACCACGAGGAGGTCACCCCGGTGATTCTAACCCGAGATCTGGTGATCTCTGACCTGCCTCAGATCTCCCAGCGAAGACAGCGCCTCTTTCTGGAGGATCCCCCGACCGCGACCGGAGCTGGTATGAGAAACCTGACGCCTAAAGACACCCTTGTACCCAAAGTGCCACGGCCTTGGGTGGCCAAACCGATGGTGTCCCAGCATCCCGAGGTATCCCAACTTACCTCTCCAGCCGGTGGTCACCTCCAGAAGATCTTCCTCCCCGATCCTGCAGTCTTTGTTGAAACCGGAGAATCCCCATTGAAATCAACCGGGCACCCGACGCCAAACCAGCATCCTGCACCCAGCTGCCGCTGCGGTTGCAGCTCGTTTGCTAAACAGGATACCCCTTTGCCCTGAATCTAACACCAGAAGCTTTGCTCCCACAACTCAGTGGCCTACTCGTAAGCAACCACCAACCGAAGGCCCCCTATTCCCCATTGGGTAACATTGGGCCTCAGCACTCTGCACCCAGACGCCCTAGTGCCTCTGAGGGTGTTTTGAGAGTGCATTTTCGACCCTGGGAGAACCCTAACCCCAGAAACTCAACCTCAAAGACCGAGTACTTACCTTTTATTCATGCCCCCAGAGCCTTTAACTTGAATAGTAACGCGACTTGGTAAGAACACAACATGGCGTCCATAGTTGTTCGTATATTCACGTCCGACGTTCTTGACGCACTCGTACTCTTTCTATGTTAAGTACGTCTATTAGCTACACCCACTTTCTACCCTCACCAGCCGTATATCATCCGCACCACCTGAGTCTACCTGAGAGCGACCAGGGAGGTGTATGGCCCCACTCGTATCAGGACCATTTACGTCCCAACACAGGTAACGGCGCCCGCGTAGATTGCGCAAACCTTTTTGATCCCCCTCTGAAACTCCCCGTGCTATTTTTGTATTTGTTGTCCTTTATTGCCTGTTTGCGTATATCCCGTTAATCTTGCCCTCATTCATCTTGCAGATTCTGCATACTTGATTCTAGCGCCCAGTGCCCTAGTTTTGCTTTGCTCGTGCTGTTTATGCTGCATTCTTAATACATTTGACGGAGACTGCTGCTTTTTGAGTCCCTCTGTAAGTATTTTCCATGGGTATTTCTCCTCATGTTTATCATGTCCGCAATATATATCGCTCCCCACACTCCCATTGGGCTCGAGCCTTATTTGCGTGTTAATAGTTAATATGGTTTTGCCTGGGCATGCGTTTATGATCTACTTTTGTCCTTTCCCCCAGTATTCCCATGTGGATAACGGACCGCTTGAAGTTTTTTCACCATTGGATTTGAGGTGTTTACCTGCCAAAATGTTTTATCGGAGCCATTTGTAGTTCTCATGGCCGCCATTAACCCATGGTAACCAACATTTCTTTTATTTTGTAGATTTAGGTTCTGCTTCTTTCACGGATTGGGCTGTGTGTTTAATCCCTCTTGTGTTTATATACGCCCCAGCTAGATGGTTTCCATACTGCCGGTCGTGGACATTGGGTAGCGCTTTTTATGTGAAGACCTATTTTTCCCTGCCAACCCTCACCTCGCATTGTAGGTCTCCAGAAATCATGTACATTCCTACTCTCACTTTAAAGTTATCTTTCACCTCTGGCTATTTGGTGTCATGCACTTTGTCAGTATATTCTGTTCTGTTTTTTTTTTTTTTGCTTAGTCATCACTTACTCTGCGTCTCTCACGAGGTGTGTTATTCATTGGACCGTAAATATTTTATTATTGGTCCATCTTTCTCTAAACGTGTGGATAGGTTCATGTCACTTGTCATTACTGGTGATGTTTAAGTAAGATTATGCCAAGCTCTGAATTGTGTGTTTTTTAACAGTCCGACATTTTTTAACCCTTGACCTGTTGTCCCTGCAGATGTTACTTTTGACCTGCTACACTACATATCTGGTGGTTTATTTACCTCACACAGATGGCCCTTCAATATTGAAAGTAGTCCCAAAACCTACGCCCTGAAGAAGGAACTTTGTATGTGTCTTAGTGTTCCAAAACGCTCGTCGGCGTTTTGTCTTTATGTGTTTGCCTTTTGTATAATTGATTTTCTTTGGTTCACTGTATTGTATATTGGTAATCTGCTTGCTTTAGTGTTGTCGTGTGAGATTTGGTTGTTTTCATTGTTTGTATTTGTTGCTTATTTAGTTGTATTATCCCCATGGACCTATGGATGTTGCTTGTACTATGAATCTAACTGCTCATTAATACTTGTGAAAAAAGAAAAAAAGCAACAAAAAAAATCAGTTGACAAACTTACTGTATCTCTTTTTATTACATATTTTTTGATAATAAAAAATGTTGAAACTTTGAAATCTGCGGGACAATTTTATATATGTATGTTGGATGAATCACCAACAGTTGCCTCAATTTAGGGGGAAGATTCTGTAATTTACCTGTGGTTTTCTCCCTGCTCTCTTCCTCCGCATTGAAATTTCAGGGACCCTCTTTCGTTTATTTGCTGCTCATAAGCACCCCACCAACCGGAGGCCCCCTATTCCCCATTGGGTAACATTGGGCCTCAGCACCCGGCCGCCCTAGTGCCTCTGAGGGTGTTTTGAGAGTGCATCCTCAACCCTGAGAGAACCCTTACCCCAGAAACTCAACTTCAAAGACCGAGTACTTACCTTTTAACTGATAACTTAATTTTTCTCCATAGGAAAACATTGAATATTTTTCTCTGAAAAATGTTACAAGTGTGGAGTTGATTTGTATGGAAACCTGAAAAATTACAATTATGCAAAACTGATTTTACTTACCTTTTCTCTAGGAAATGTCCCAGTGTGATATCTAAGCATATCACACTGAGTAGATAAAGTAATGTAAAAAGTAATCTAAAAAGTAATCTGTACAGTAATTTCAATACCTTGACTTACCTGTATTTCAAACAACTGCATTTGAACTTGCATTCACTTGTAAACACTGCATGATATTTTGCAAAGCATTTATTTTACTTACCTGTGCCATGTTTGGCTTGGTTCTAGAAATAAGATAACCTAATAATAGTTTTATACAAACAAAATTTGTCTGAGTTCAGTCTTTGTGTGTGACATCAATTGCTGATTGAGTGTGTACGACAAATGCTTAACACTACCCTCTCATAAAGCCTTACTGCTCGCACACACTACCACACATAGAGAGTAAGGTGCTATCTACTTTTACCTCTGCCTTCCTTTGGGGTTCCACTGGACTCTGTGCATACTATACCTCATCTTGGTATAGTATATACAGAGCCAGCTTCCTACAGTGTACCCTTGTAAGTCCCTAATATATGGTACTGAGGTAGCCATTGCATAGGTACACCAGGGGTCTTCCATGGGTTGCAGCATGTATTGTACCACCCATGAGAGACCACGCAATCTGTGACTACAGGCCTGCCAATGCAGCCTGTTTGAGTTGGTGCTTGCACCTCTCACGATAGATACAAGTTTCCTTATATCTGAGGTGACTGCACTTAAAACCTATAAGTTAACCCTATGGCAGGCCTTTTAGCCTGAAAGCAGTGTGCTTGTTTGGACACGTGAGGATGCCTCTGCATGAGCAGGACACCCCTACAAACCGCAGAGTCGATTCTCCAGGCTTTGTGAGTGCGGTCAGCCATTTTGATACATATAGTGGACACCAGTCAGGAAGAGATGTCTAACTATATAGTGGCTGCACCAAACCCAGTCATGTTTGGTATCAAACATGTTGGAATCATACCCCAACCCCGATTCCAGTGTTTGAAGTATGATCCCATGTACTGGGGGGCTCCCATAGAGTAACCCCCTTTGCAACCGGTACCAGCCTTTCAGGGTCTGACAGCAAGCTAGTGCTGCTGCCGACCACAGACACGATTATGCCCTCCTGCTGCTGAGCCTAGCCAATAGGTTTCCTGTCAAAGGGAGGTGTGACAACCTTCCAGACAGAACTTAATGTATTGGGCTCGGGTGGGGGCGCTTGCTATTTCCACCAGACTGCTTTGAAGGCACATTTGGTGCCCTCCATGCATACTCCAGTTTGAACCAGTTCAGAGGATCTCTGGCACGAAACTGGACAAAGGACATGAGAGTATACTCCCCTTTGTCCAGCCCGTCCTCTGGGAGGGTTCCTTGAGTTGTTCCAACCCTTCCCTTAGGGTACTTAAGGACTTACCTGTAGGTGGGTCCTCAGATTCGTCGTGGGACAAGTCTCAAGTTTGAAACCACGTCACTCTTCGACTGTCTGGACACTTGGACTTTGCCTGGAATCAAGGAAGACTCCTGCACTCCTGGGCTCGCTGTGCTGCAAGTCTTCGCTGTCGTCTCTGTCCGTGCTTCATCCAGGGTCTTCAACAGACATGAAGGACACCTGAAGTATTCTCCCTCGGAGTGAAGGAGTCACGCTCCTGTGGTGGTTCTGCAACTCCCTAAAGGCCAGGTCTGTCCTCTCTGCAATTTTGAGGCCAGTATCCCTTATGGGGACCACTGGGGTCAAACCCCTGTGCACGCGTCGACTTCCCATTGCCAAGGCTTGTTGGCTGTGTACTGCAGGGATCTTCTGGCTATAAGAATCTCCAGCATCTCTTCCTGCCAAGTACAGTGTCCTCACCGCATCCTCTGCACCGTGGGCCTTCCTTATTGGTGAGGTGGTCGAGCTCCTCTTGCGATTCCTGTGCCTTCAGCCTGTGGGCCCTCTTGAGGGTCTTCTTCTGCTCCAGTAGGCTCCCCTGCTTGCTCGGGGCCTGTGCTGACTCCCCTGCTTGTGGTGAGTCCCTTGGACCTTGCTGGTCCCAACGTTGCTCCTTCTTTGCTTTCGATGGCAGTTGCAGCTACCATTGCTTGTTGGTGCTTCCGTGGGACACCGACCCCCTGGTTCTGGACTTCCGACATGGGAGAGCTCGTGCACGGCTCCTGGTCGTCCTCAGCGTCGCCTGGTCTCCTCACAGCTGCAGCTACAAGGTCACGTCAACATTTCTGAACCGTCCGACATCGGTGAGCATTGCTATTCCATGCCTCCTGGTCACCCCCGAGTGGCATAGACTCTGTCCCCTCTGCTTGCAGGTTCTTCTCTTCAAGAATCTACCCTTGGATTCAATTGGACTCTTGCATAGTCTTTTCCAGCTGTATCTTTCCTGAAGTCCTCCATTGTGGTCTATGGCGGTTTCTGACGTCACTTCACACCTATGCACCCGGCTTCCCTGGCGTAGGCATCCTGGTTCCTGGGGTATCCACGGGTAGGGTGACTCTCCCACCTTCTGTCTTCCACAGGTTTTTCCAGGGTCCACTGAGAAGGGTCCTTCTTCCTCAAAACTTGAACAGCGACTTCCCAGTTGACTTCTGTTGGACATGCGGCTGTGGTTTCACTCTGCACACAGGCTCCAAGGGGTTACTGGGCACTTACCTTGGGTGGTTCCTTGTGTTCCCAGCTCCCCTGAGTCTCCTGGTCCAAGTCCCAACTTTGTTCGCAGTTTGCATTCCACTTTCTTAGTATACGGTTCGATCTCCTCCTTTGTGCTACTTACTTTATTGCAATTGAAGTATTATTGTGTATTAGTGTTCATATCTCTGGGTGGGAGATATACCAATAAGTTAGTGAGTGTTGTGTAATAAATCTACATATTTTGATATATACACTGTGTGGTTCTTTTTCGTTTAACCTACACTACATGATTACCTGGTAAAACAAGTTGCTTAACACTCCTTCAAGGTAAGCCTGAAGACTGCTCTCCACAGCTATCACTTTGAGAGCTTTCAAAGGTTATCAAAGACCGCTAAAATCCCCATTCAGAGTTGCCTGGATTAGTGTAAGGTCCATCACTCAAGTAAGTGTTCAGCATATATTAAGCCAGCCTCCTACAATTATCAAGTAAAGCTGTGATTTTTTAAACTTGGTGTGATGGGAAAACATTGAGAAAAGAGGACACGTCATTCTCTATAGCTCTCCTCTTCAGTGAGTCTGCTCTTACCTCACCACTAGCTATGAGGAGCAGTGGAAGAGACAAGGAAGCTCACAGAATTACATTTTTTCTGGTCTTCGGTGTCAAACGGAATTTCATGAAATTAAGGAGGCAATTGTTAAAGCCCTTGCCCTAAAAATGTTTGATTCTAACCTACAAAACATCATTACAGAAGAAAAGTGGTGGCGAGAAGCATTTCAGTGTAGGACTCTCTGTACTCTAAATTATCATCTTGGATTTGTCAGATGAAACTTTGTCTTTTCCATCCTAGCAAAACGGGAAGTATATTTCAAATATTGCTTACCTGATTAGCTGAACCATCTCAGTGGAAAATATTGGTTTTCCTACAGAGAAGGCTGCTGGTTCTTCCATGGGCACTGTTTTAAGAGTCCTGAGAATGTAGGGTTTCGGATGCACAAATATGTGTATTGAACAAATGGAAGAGTCCAGAATGGATTAGCTTTCCTGTCTATATGTAAGTATATATGTACTTATGTTTTGGTATTTGTATAGTGCAAACCTAGCAGCAAAGCAGGTTTATGGCAGACGTTTTTCCCTGATACTAGCCATGTAGATTTAGTTGTGGCGAGCCATTAATGACAGGGGAAAACGTCCTCAATGATCCAGCAGATAAAAAGATGGATCCTTCCTTCAGGAAGGTCTGCTCGGATGCCCAGTTGGCTATGTGCACAGGGGTGTAAATGTAAATGTGTAAATGTATTTGAGCTTGTAAAGCGCACTGCTACCCGTCCATAGGTCTCCTGGCGCTGTATAACTCTGGGAAACCCGTCCTGGCTTTCCCTGTGGGATGGTCCCTGCTGGGAGTCCCCAAGGTGGAGCCAGGCATCCCCGGAATTGATGGGGCCATTGTGGAGATTAGGCAAGCTAATGCCCAGAGTTGCCGAGTTGAACCCCTGATTAGAGTAAGCACCGAAGCGAGAATTATTGGAAGCGAGAATTATCGAGTCCGCTGGCCCAGGTCCATGACCCTGCCGCGTCGGGATTGAACCCTGGTCCCGGGCTGACTTCTGCTCTCGGGTCTGTCGCCTCTAACCAGTGAGCCACACTACTCTTTACTCGACCTATATTTTGCAATCTCTGCTATATGAGTTCAAGAAACTCATTAGGTGGTATAGAAAGATCAGGAGTGCAGCACCCTGTTGGCGAACATTTGGAAATATGTCAAGTTAATCTCAAATATTTCTTTTGATTCCTTTAGAGCATCAGCAATAGCTTGTGGAGCATCAATAGAGGTGAGATAGAACTTGTTCCTAAAGACTAGAGGCAGTGACTCTGCCCAGAGATCTGCAGCTGTTAGGATCCTTTTTGAAGTCTCCAGGATGTTTCAAGCAGAACAGGAGGGTAGGCTACATATTTTTTTAAAACAGAGAAAACATATTTATTGTCTTAGGAAACAACAGCTAAAGGCATCAGCATTTTTTAAACCGTAAGTCATCATTCAGATTACTATTGAGAAGGAAGCACAATTTTAACAACACTTCAATTTTTTAACCAGGAACCTTTCCTAAGAAGATTCAGAAGAAACTAAGACCGTTCCAATAAAGACGAGTGCTACTGAATGTGTCGGGTGCCAGGAGGCAGATGGTGTGGAGTTAAAGGTTGGAGGTAAGATACATCACTTCCTGGAGAATTGGAAAGGAGCGACTTTAGACAAATTGGTTCTTCATATTATCAAAAGAGGATACCAGATAGAGTTCACCTCTCCACCAATGTAGTCAGGGATCATAACTACTACCTTTCCAAAATCCGAGACTAAAAGGGAAGCTCTTGAAGGAATTCGATCCCTGTAGTGTAAGAAAGCGGTCTTTCCAGTTCCAGAGAACGAGTAAGGGAAGCGTGTATTCTTAATAGTGTTCCTGGTGCCAAATATGAATGAAAGTTTTTGGATGCTCATATACATGAAGATTCTGAACACATTTGTAAAAAAAATTCCCATTAAAGACAGACACTTTGCAATTGATATTTTTATTAGTGCAGACGGAGCACTACTTCGCAACTCTGGATTTGATGGATGCATATTTGCATATGAGGGCAAGATCTCATCAGTGGTGTTTGAGTTTCCTTATGAAGAACCACCACTGACAGTTCAGAGGTCTACTCCTCCAGGTTGAGGTCTTCCCAGGAAGTCTTCAGAAAAGTGTTTTCTCCTCTAATTGTACAGCTTTATTTGCAAGGATTGTTGGTATGTCTATATCTGGATGGCTGCTCAAAGTGCTGTCACATTAGCAACTGAGGCAGCATAAAGACCAGACACTAAATCTGCATGGCTTTCTACTTAACAAATCATAATGTCAGCTGGAGCCAAATCTCATCTTTACTGGGACAAGAGTCAAGACTCAACTAGGGAGAGTTTTTTCCCCAGTGGAAAAAGTGTGTCTATCTCAGACCATTGCTACAAAAGACAGAACCGACAGCCTTTGACTGGACGGAGGGACATTGCCACACGGTGTGATAGCTCACGGGTCAGCACCACCATCATGGACCATTTGCAGCCAAAGTAAACTGCCACCTTCTGATATTCACAGAAAAGGGGTTTAGGGAGTAATTTGTAATTGTAATGTGTAAAGCGCGTTATCACCGTCAGGTCTCTAAGCGCTATGAGAGGGAGTGGATGCCTTACTTCTGAAATGACCAAAGAGGTTGTTTGCCTTACCATAATTTCACCGGATTTAGAGACGATTACTAAAGATCAAGCACAAGAAGGCACTTATAGTGCTGGCAGTACCCTACTAGCCACGTAGAACATGGTTCCTTCCTATTCCTCAAGCAGATGGACTTCAATATCCTTGGATTATTCGTCACTTTCCTGCTCATCTGAGAATCTCCAGAAACTCACCTTATCTGACTGGAGGTTCAGAGCTTGGCCCTTTTAAGGAAGGGTTTACTTCCTCCATTGGTGAAAGTGATTCAGTCCTAAAGGCCATCTGCTCTGAAGTCTTACTCAAGACATTGAGGTACTTTTAACTCCTGGTGTTCTCAGCACAGCATGCCTTCCTTTACTTGTCCTGTCTGCTATTCTTCAAATTTTAGTAGATGGTTTTAACAAAAATGTGGTGTTATCCACTTTGAAATGTCATTGCTTTGCTTTCAAGACTTTGTGAAGCAGATACTTAAATCCACAAAGCGGAGACTATAGTGATAAAAATGTTGATGAGTTCCTCTAGTTGATATCCTGTCTGTTGCTCCTCTGCACCACCAAGTGATCTTCCGATGGTGTTAAAATATTTATTCTCCTTTCAGTTTGAACCTTTGGAGATGACTGATCTTAAGTTTCTTTCCTGTGTGTTTCATGGTAGCAGTCACTTCACCTCGGAGGTTGGGTGAGCTTTCTGTTCTCCTTTTTGGTTCTGTTTTTCTGAGGTTCTCGGTTCTTGAATGATGCTGTAATTTTGAGACCTGATGTTTTGTTCCATTCTAAAATACATTCTAAATTTCTTTCCTATCAGGAAATGATCCTTCGAACCTTTTTTTTTGCATCTCCTTCTGAAAGAGAGATATTTTTAACTTTGTTGGACGTTAAACGTGGTGTATCTGTTTATTTTGACAGACAACAGATCAAGCGGGTTCAAGAAGACACTCCTTTTTTGTTACTTTTGCTCTTTTCATACTGGGTAAACAGCTTCTAAAGAAACTCTGAGTTGGTTGTTGAAGGAAACAATTAGAGTGGCTTATTTGAGACAAGAAGAAACAATGCCAGGAAACGTGCAGGGCCGGTCAACTAGATCTGTGTCAACTTCTTGTACTGAGTTTCAAGGAATATAATTGGAAGTGATTTGTAGGCCTCAGGCCATACCTTTATAAAACACAAAAGACTTAAAAACATACGAGGAATATAGGGAAACTTTGGTGTGGGAGTATTAGATCTGGCAACGATGGGAATGGTATCTACTCTAGTTATGGGTTATGTGTTCATTGTTCACTATGTAGTATTTAAAAACACTGGAAAGTGCATTATATTGCTATTTCAGTGGTTATTTGGGGTCAAAGGCTCATTATTGCTGTGGTATTGATCATGAAGGAATGATGAGGGACATAGATGTAATGACCCAATTACTTACCCATGATCTCCATTACTATTAGTCCGACTCATCCTCGTCCCAGTCATTACGGCCTGCCCACCCTCCCTGGTACAGGCTTTTGACAGATAGTTGGATTACAGGAAATGAAGGGGGGGGTGCTTACCTATTAACAGAACCCAGCTGAAAGTAGGTAGGGCTATGGTTAGAATGTTATGATTTGATTCCTGTCCTTAGAAATCGTTATGTACCTTATGAAGTAATGAATGGGACGAGGACGAGTTGGACTAAGAGTAATTAAATTATCAGGAAGTAATCAGGTTATTTTTTTCTATAACTAGACCACATCGACAAGCTCATGAATGCCTATTCAATAAAATGCCAGAAGCGGCTTAGGTGATATTACATACCATTTGACCCCTCGGTGACATCACAGGAAGTGACATGACCTGTGACCCATGGTCACCCAATGAGGTGATGAACATTGATCTTTTATTCTAATCTTACAAGAATCAACATCACGGAAATTAAGAACCATGCAAGTGGGATAAAAATAAAATTTGTTTTACAAATGCCGCTAAATCAAGTCTGTTAACCTATTGGCTCTCAAACAAGGAGGTGGGATGTTCAAGAGAATGATTCCATTCAAGTGAATTAATATCAAACAATGGAGGGTGTTTTAAGTTTATAAAAACGGTGACCCTATGGAATTCTACGGAGACATGTTGATTCTCAGTAGGGTGAATATTATTAAAAAGAGAATGATGTCCGCCAAAAGAGGGTGATTTGAGAGGAATGTAATGACTATTTTAGTTACTAGCGGTACTTTTAGCTATGCTGCTGTCAAGATATGCCAGGGGCATAGATATCAACTTTCCAGGTACAACCATGATATGTCAAAGGTTATGAAATTACAGCCTACAATGCTATGGACAACTCTTGTATGCTCAGACTTTCAGAAACCATGCTCTCCAGAACATACAAGCATAATTTCTTCAGCAATTCAGTGAATTCTTAGTTCAGGTGTCATCTGCAAGTTTTTCATCCATGTTGTATGCTTATTAGAGTATGCTGTCGTTTGGATTTAAGAAGAATACAAAATATTTTTTTCCATATAATTTTTAAAACAATACAATCAATTATATTTATATACATGTGACTATTGGCAAAGATGCATATGCTCTCAGCCTTTGGAATGTCTTTTTTACATGTATGTGGGCAACACACAACTGAGTTTTCATCTTTCTGAGGTTGTCAGCCACTTCAGTTGAGCAATTTCAGTTATTGAAGTCCTTGTACACAATATGTTGAGGGATGGCCACCAACGTTATGAAACTTAACCCAGATAAAACCGAGTTATTACCATCACCATAGGAGCCCTCTCTATCTCCATGTTTTAGGCCTTAAACCATGGTTAAATGCCCGGTAGCCTCATTGATTGTGTGAAATCTGGGTACATTGATGGTAAGAAATCAAGTTATTAGTTTAGAGGGGTGAGAGCCCCATCCAAGTAATAAACACATTCTTGTCAAGGTGAACCACAAAATAAACCTGTGCTTAAACCTGTGGTAGCTTGGCACGAAGGCGTGCAGGCTTAATTTGCAGGCAATGTGTAAATTATTTGTGCAGCACTCAATCAATAATAAAGGGAAAACATAACACCAAAAAAATCTCATTGCAATTTGGAAAACAGAGTACATTTTAATAAATAAAATGACACCACAATGACAAAAATCTAATGAATAGAACAGGACATGAATTTGTAAAGTTTTTCAGTACAAAGAGCGCCAAAAAGCACAAAGCGCCAATCATGGTTATCTGGTCACGCTGGACTGTAAAGAAAAAGTAAACAAGCATTAGAAATGCAATAGGTCTCGCAGCATTAGAGTTAGTGCTTTTAGAATTGTTTATGGGTTTTTTTGTAAATCTTTAGCATGAGGTTGAGGGTGAGTGAGGGTGAGTGAGGGTGAGGGGTTGAGGGTGAGTGAGGGTGAGGCTGAGGTGTTGAGGGTGAGGGTGAGTGAGGGTGAGTGTGGGTGAGTGTGGGTGAGGGTGAGGGGTTGAGGGTGAGTGAGGGTGAGGGGTTGAGGGTGAGTGAGGGTGAGTGAGGGTGAGGGGTTGAGGGTGAGTGAGGGTGAGTTAGGGTGAGGGGTTGAGGGTGGGTGAGGGTGAGTGAGGGTGAGGGGTTGAGGGTGGGTGAGGGTGAGTGAGGATGAGTGAGAGTGAGGGTGAGTGAGGGTGAGGGGTTGAGGGTGGGTGAGGGTGAGTGAGGATGAGTGAGAGTGAGGGTGAGTGAGGGTGAGGTGTTGAAGGTGAGTGAGGGTGAGGGTGGGTGAGTGTGAGTGAGTGAGGTGTTGAGGGTGAGTGAGGGTGAGGGGTTGAGGGTGAGTGAGGGTGAGTTAGGGTGAGGGGTTGAGGGTGGGTGAGGGTGAGTGAGGATGAGTGAGAGTGAGGGTGAGTGAGGGTGAGGGTGAGTGAGGGTGAGGGTGAGTGAGGGTGAGTGAGGGTGAGTGAGGGTGAGGGTGAGGGTGAGTGAGGGTGAGTGAGGGTGAGGGTGAGTGAGGGTGAGTGAGGGGTTGAGGTTGAGGAAACTGAGTGATGTTGTGTCCAGGAAAGAAGTCCCCATGCTTACCACAGCAAATGAAGATGTTACTAACTTGTCATGAAGGTTGGGAGGCTACTTGCACCAGTTTTGGTAGAATGTCAAAGTTACCCAAAGCATTGGAGGATTATATAGTGAATTAATCGCTTCTTTATAAAGGGAGATGTTGTAGGTCTCGTTGTTCTGTTTATTTACTGCACGTGCTCACATTTAATTGGTTATTTCAAGCACTTAATAGTGGAATTCTCATGTTGTATTTAACTGACGTCAACTCCATATGTTGGCATTCCGACTTCCCTTCTACTCTGCGTTGCCACTCCCCCTTATCTTCCCCAAGCTCGTTTGTCACAATAAATACTTGAATTCAAGTAAGCAGATTTCTCTACGTTATTTAACCGTCACTACAAGCATCTTCCTGTACCACAGAATTATAGATGTCTGTAAGAGTATATTAGATCAAGTAGCTATATGTCAGAAGTAAATTGTTTAAAAATCAACCAGTGATGTTCTCCATAACATTATAAGAATTTCCATATCCTTTTTCAACCTTCAGTTTCATAATTGTTAAATAAGGCGTTTAATGATGTTTTAATACAATATGTACCAATACGTTTTCAGGATTTATGGTTTAAATATCGCTGATAATCCTTCTGGAACCAGAGGCGGTACACTGTAATTAACAAATTTGACCTTACAAGATGGCCGCATCCTTAACCACATTACTCTATATATGAACCACGTTGTTTTTAAATGCCGTTTTCTTTCTCGATGGCTTGTTATAGAGAAAGAGGGACGGAAGGCAAAAACTACTACGGGGCAAACACACTAGTTTGCCTGGCCACGGAAGGACCTGTTAGCCAATGGAGAGCTAAGTTTCCACTCGCATTAACCAATCAAACTACAGTATATTTTCCCCAGCCCCTGTGATGGGTGGGAATTTTGGCAGGGAAGGCGGGGTTATACTAGCAGCATGGTAGTGTGGCTCTCACATGTGTAAGTGTGCTGTGCAGGAACAGCTCACAGACGAGTAGCAGAGAAACGTCCAACGGCAAAATGAAGAGGAAAGCCGAGCAGCCACTCGCTGCCAGGAAGGTACAGTGTCTGAGTGCTGATAACGCTGTAGATCTTGAGTGCTGAGGTGGCCCCGCTGCACACACGTTGTTCATAGTGCAGGGTCTGTCCAGTGTTTTGGTCCTGATGGATGTCTGCAGAGCAGGTCGGGTACTGGGTGACGGTGAATTAGATGCCTGGCATCTATGCAGATGATGTAAAAAAATGTACGGAACTACGTAACCGAAAGTAAAGAAGAGTTCGATAGTCCGAGTGATGGGTCTTTACAGAGTGTCACTGCTTTGTATGTACAGAGGCCGGGTGTGATGAGAAGGCACAGAGAGGCATATAAGCAGATTGTAGAGGAGGTACAGAAAACCAGGGTTGAGGTGTAGAATCAATGCATTCGCTGTGTAGAGAGAGCCAAAGTGTTGAACTGGGGGAGGCTGTGAGAGAGAGTAGGCAAGGCTAGCGGCAGGCAGGCAAGGGAGGAGAGGAGGAGGGGGGAGGAGAGTAGGGGAGGCACGGCCTAGCGGCCGTGCAATCAAGTAGTGAGGGGGCGGAGCTGGGGGAGGCTGTGGAAGAGAGTAGGCAAGGCAGGCGGCTGGGGGCATGTGCACGCGCATTTAAGCTCAATGCGCATGCGCATTGAGCTTAAATTTCTCGTGCACTGCAAGGAATCGCCACGATTCCTTGCAAGTTAGATAAAGTCTGGATGAGCCCCTATAGTCTCGCTTGCTCGATGCGCATGCGCATCGACAGACCTAAAAATTAAAGCTGAATGTGATGGTGCATGGGTTGGAGACAGGGACCAAGTTCATCCAGTTGGAAAGTTTACTGTCAATCTCAGGAAACGTTTTCAGTTTTATACCCCCGGCAGGCTTCTTCCTTCCTCGACCATGTTCCTAGCGTCTGTTCGCAGGTTTCGTCTGAAACGTAAGGGGGGTAGCTCATTGGCTTTTCTTGCCGCAACATACTGGAATTCCCTACCTCTGGATTTGCGTCGTCTTAAGAATCCTTCTCAGTTTAGGAAAAAACATTAAACTTTCCTGTTCAATTAGCCTGTTTCTAGTTCTCATACGCTTTGGTTTCCTATGACTCTTGGGATCGCGCCGGGACACTCTATTGCACGCTTCAAATCCCTTAACGTTAACATTAACATTCAATCCTTTCCTGTTATCTGCCTACAAACTGCCTCAAAGGTTTACTAGAGTGCTACCTGATCCTGATGTTGCTCTGCCCAGACTGCCTTGAAACTCTGTCGAGACCGCTCCACATAGACTGAGCAAAGCTGGACCAACATCAATTGAATACACATGAGCTGCTTCCCAGGAGCAGTGAGTTTGCCTGCCCAGCAAGTTCACCTCCAAAACCATTCTTTACTTCTGTGGTCCCTTCTGTCTTTCAGTAGGGTTTCAGTTTCTGCTCCACATAGTCTGGAAAGAGAGACAGACCTATAGGAATTTTGGGGAGTGCTTAGGGGTTGTCCTTCACAGGTATATAGCGCTGGTATGTGTGCACAGAGGGGGGAGAGTTTTAATACTAAATAGCCAGTGACTGTCACAATAAACCTGATCTGCATACTTTGAAACGCTGAGGGTGTTTGTCATCATTTGTGAATCTGTGTCTGCTGCTGTGCGTCGTGCTCTGCTCTTTCTACGTCCCCACACGTGCCTTATGCTCTGCAGACCTCCACCTTGCTCGCACCACTAGGGTGCGCAAGAGCAGAGCAGGTGGCTGGTCTTTTAAGTCCATGGCCCCAGCTCTATGGAATTCCATCCCCCTTGGGGCACGCGCCACACAAGACCACTGGCTCTTTCGGAAACAAATTAAAACCTGGTTGTACGCCTCCATTTAGGATGAACAGCACTTTGGCTGCCTGATAATATTCTCACCCCACTGTTTATTCTGCTGCACTTCTCTGGCTGGCATGTTTGCAAGCACTGGGACGCCCTGTTGCTGGGGTAGCCATGCACTATATAAACAAAATTAACATAACATATCATATGGCACTGACTGCTAGTCCAATGAGACCTTTGCAACAGCTATACTGACTTCTCATCTACCTGCTGGGTTCAGATTCCGAGCACATCCAAAGGGATAAGAGGTAGAATTTCACAAGAGACCAGGATTGATTGATGCTTGGGTAAAGGGGCTTGACTGCCTGTGGCGTTTGCGTGAGCCTACCTGCACGCTGCACGCTCCTGGGGGTCCCGACCTTCTTTTTGCCTCGCCTTGCCTGTGGGACCCGAGCGACCTGCTGACGGGAAGCTGCTGCCGGAATCTACCACGTCTGCTGTCTCCTCCCCCCGCCGCAGCCCTCCAACACCGGGACTGCCGCAGAGCGGGGGAGTAGAGACTACAGCCCCCAGAAGCCTCCGCGACTGGCCCGGAAGTCGCGTTGAGGCTTAGCGCCCGGAGGCGCTGTTAAAGGGGCTGGCCTTGCGGTGGAGCGGGTGTCTTAGCGCCTAAGCCTGTGGCGTTTGCGTGAGCCTACCTGCACGCTGCACGCTCCTGGGGGTCCCGACCTTCTTTTTGCCTCGCCTTGCCTGTGGGACCCGAGCGACCTGCTGACGGGAAGCTGCTGCCGGAATCTACCACGTCTGCTGTCTCCTCCCCCCGCCGCAGCCCTCCAACACCGGGACTGCCGCAGAGCGGGGGAGTAGAAACTACAGCCCCCAGAAGCCTCCGCGACTGGCCCGGAAGTCGCGTTGAGGCTTAGCGCCCGGAGGCGCTGTTAAAGCGGCTGGCCTTGCGGTGGAGCGGGTGTCTTAGCGCCTAAGCCTGTGGCGTTTGCGTGAGCCTACCTGCACGCTGCACGCTCCTGGGGGTCCCGACCTTCTTTTTGCCTCGCCTTGCCTGTGGGACCCGAGCGACCTGCTGACGGGAAGCTGCTGCCGGAATCTACCACGTCTGCTGTCTCCTCCCCCTGCCGCAGCCCTCCAACACCGGGACTGCCGCAGAGCGGGGGAGTAGAGACTACAGCCCCCAGAAGCCTCCGCGACTGGCCCGGAAGTCGCGTTGAGGCTTAGCGCCCGGAGGCGCTGTTAAAGGGGCTGGCCTTCCCGCGTCGCGGGTCCGCGCGCGGGGCCGTGCCCGGGGCTAAGCCCGGGCAAAGGGCGGGCCCTCTGTGGCCCTCAGAGGCCTGCAGAGACTGGGCTGGGCTACACCCCCTGGCCATTTCGTCACCTACTGCAAAGGTATTTACACACTTGATCCATAAAACCCACTGCAATGGCACCTATGGAGCCCAAGTTAAATGCCAAGAACACGGTTAAAAAAACGCCCATTCATACACGCTCTGTTACAAGGAACACTGTCCCAACAAAAACACCGCTACCAACGTTAACTGCAATTGACCGCATGCTTCAACAGACAATCGTAGTGGTAGCAAACGCCATTGAAAATACTGAGAGACGACTGTCGTTACCACCTAGTACCTGCTTAACCCAGCAGATATCACAACCCGAGGATTGTAATGTAAACAACATAAATGTGACATCACTATCAAACAATTCCATATTAATGCAATCTTATGCGGGTCTCCCAGGGGCTGTGTCAACTCATGTGGAAGATCCTTCCATCCTTCCTGCAGTATTTCAAGATAGGGATAGTCGGTTGTCCCTAACTCCCAATTTACAGATTAATGTTACTCCACCCAAGGAACCGGGGCCCAGTAATGCGCCTGAGACCAGCGCAATTTTGATTTCCTGTGATAATAATGACGATTCCATCCCTCCTATTGACTCACTCAACAATAGCTGTGTAGATACCACGACTGGCAATGGCTCAGTCCACCGCAGATCTAGACCCAGACGCACACGCAATAGAAAATTACTGGCCCCGTGTAGGGGGTGTGCGAAACAAAGGGGCAGAAGAAAGAAGGTAACTCCATCTTTATTAGAACAGGCCAACGGAAGTGAGTCACCTCCACCGCAGATAAGCCCAAATTTGGGACTAGGAGGTAATATTAATCCCATCTTATTTAATGGGGAGTCTATAATGTGTCACATTGTGGATGCTATGAAGCTCCTCATCGCCCCCCTCAATGACAAACTTGAGCAGATCTGTAAAAAGGTGGAAAATCTGGAGAAATTAGGTCTAGCTAAATTAGACATCCTTGAACATCTGGGTCCTCATGTCACTCCAATTCCTTCGTATGCACCCTCTAGGAATAAGGTAAATATGACTGTTATTAGTACAACTAATTCACAGGTTCCTTCCGCCAGAAATGTGGCCCCCACGGCTGCCCTCGGCAAGCCCACTAACTCACACACCAATACCCCAGGTAACACCACAAGTGGGCCCTCTGGGGTAAGAGGTGGAGTGCCAACGGGACACACCTTAGTAAATGGGAATCTAACAGGACGCAGCTGCTATAATAACATCATCCCTGCAGTGATTAATCTTCCCCCAGAAAGTAGACCATACGTGGCAATTCTTGCCAATGTCCCGAAATTGAAACCCTCCCAACCCGAAAACAGTGAAACACTTAAAAACAAAATTTTGCACTGGCTTGCCCACAATTGTGGATTCCCCCTAAGAGGGGCAAGTCAGATTCTCTCAACCCAAAGGGTAGGGTGGGTGGGCCCTAGTAAAAAGGAAATAAGTGGGGACTGTGTAATCATAAACTACAAAACCACCGAATGGGCAAGAGATTCAATCTTGAACGCGCCAATTCCATCAGATAATGATTACAACACCACTTTGTTCCCACTGGACTACTTTTACAGACATCAGGCGGGATCTAAAATTCCCGTGCATAATTTCAAACACCCTAGAGCAATAAAC
The DNA here is from genome assembly GCF_964261635.1 of Lissotriton helveticus. Taxonomy (NCBI): domain Eukaryota; kingdom Metazoa; phylum Chordata; class Amphibia; order Caudata; family Salamandridae; genus Lissotriton; species Lissotriton helveticus. The sequence goes on along the minus strand of NC_136065.1, from coordinate 2,133,720,712 downwards.
ATGCCCCACCCACCTGTACAGCAGGCACCAGCGCAATCAGTCAGGCACCCTTTGATTCCTTATGACCCATATAATCATTATACACCGACAGCAACCACTGAACTTATTCAGAACATCAAACCCCAACTACTTCAATAACCTTAATGTCCCTGGGCCGGAAACGAGCATTTATGGTCAATATGCAGTCCCAACATCCAATAGATTTCAGATTTTTAATTCCTTAGATGAAAATGATTGACTCGGGGGTATTCCCGTTGACGAGTCATCTGTAACTGAGGAACTTAGGTTGATGGCCGTTAAAACAATTGAGGAATTTCCAACAGACACCACTGTAGCAAATTCTAACGACCCAACTTCGATAGATGCTACCATATGTACTGGTGAAAATAACCCGGAGAACCAGACAACATCACCAGTCATAACGGTCACCGATCCACCCCAAGTAGCCTTGGAAGAGAACCTGAGGGCTATTACGTGGAATATAGCTGGGATAGCCTCTAAGGTAAACACCCCCATATGGGCTGATTTTATTAAACAGGGTTATGACATAATCTGCTTGCAAGAAACTTGGGACAGGGAAGAAGTACATGTTGAGGGTTATACTTCTTTTAATGTACAGGCTGTGGCATCCCAGGTCGGTAGAGCCAAGGGCGGACTTGTGACCCTAATATCCACCGCACTGACTGAGTTTCGTGTCAGTGATCATGTCGTCCTAGGAGAACACGCTTCCGTTCTGCGTATGGCCCATAGCAGAAGTAGAGATTTAATAGTAGTGAACTTCTACAACAACATTGCGGGGGACAAACGGGGAACGTTTATTTCTGACATAGAGCGGGCCATTGATGTGATCTTATCAAGTACATCCAAACCAGCTGTTATCCTATGGGTAGGAGACTTCAACATCAAAACATGTATTTATGCTCTCAAGGGGGCATGTGGTCACAGGGAGGAGTACTCGGGAAGGGAAACAAGTGTATATAATCATTTCCCGCACAATAACTATGGCAGTGCTTTAAATAACCTACTTGCCAAATATGACCTGGACCTCCTAGAATGCAACAAGAATGCGAACAATGTCAGGTGCCCGACATTTCATGGGAGAAACAGTCAATCATTCATTGATCACATTATGATATCTTGCTCTGTAGCTTATATCAACGTCTGGGTGATTGAACAAACGGTCAGTGATCATAACAGTGTAACCATTGAACTATTGGGTTGGGGAACCAAAAAGAACATCTATGGTCAACCTATCCAGGACATTGCAGCTGAAAGACCAAATGGGATGAGGGTGAAATGGATTAAAGTCGACCCCACTCAATTTGTTGCTAACGTGATCACAAATTGCTGTAGAGAAGTCGAGTATTGCCTGTCATCGAAACCATGCCCACGAACCTTGTTATCCAACTTCCTAACTATAACAAAAACTATTGAGAAATCCTTGATGCACAAAGCTCGGAAATCAAGGAAGGTCATGGCGGTGTGGTTTGATGACTATTGTGCCCAGTCACTAAAAAGGCTGAAAACTTCCCTCGATGCCACTCCAAGAGACGCTAGTAAGATCAGGGAAGAGCGCCATAACTATAAAACTGCACTCTCCACTAGGAAGAAGGAATTGCAGGATGAGGCTTGGGCGAAATTAGATCTGGCCGCAGATACTAAAGATCATAAACTTTTCTGGGACACTGTAAATAGCCCGTTCTTGAAGAACGACAATATTCCTGAACTAATTTCGCATGTCAGTTGCCAGGCTTGGATTGCACACTTCACAGGGATTTTTAACTCTGATTTTACCTCTGGTTTTATTTCTGTTTCTAATTCGAATGTTTTAACTGACACACCAACCTGTTTTAAATGGGAGAAACTGCTGTTTTCTGTGACATTAAGCGAAGTGATTGACGCAATCGAGAAGAGTAAGGGGGGTAATGCCCCAGGACCGGATGGGGTCCCTGTGGACTTTTACAAATTTGAGATTACCCTATGGGCCCCCATTTTGACCCGTTACTTTAATGCTGCTATTGAGGACAAGTTACCAACTTCATGGGGTCAATCTATTATAGTGCCGCTTTTTAAAAAGGGCTCTAGGGCGAAAGCACGAGATTATCGCCCAATTTCACTTCTGGACTCATCACTAAAGATCTTGAGTCGTGTACTCTTGGTGAGACTAGAGTCCTGGGCAGAAGATAATAACATTCTTTCGCCCATCCAGTACGGGTTCCGTAGGGGTTTAGGAACTATGGAGCAGTGCATGAACCTGGAACTTATTATCGGCAAGTACACAAAAGCTAAGGACGGGAACCTGTTCATGTGCTTTGCCGATCTAAGTTCAGCATTTGATCTGGTGGAACACGCACTGCTCTGGCCAACATTACTTGCTATGGGTGCACCGCCTGAAATCATCCACCTTCTGACCAGAATGTATAGTAGTCTTTTTAGTAAGGTTAGATTTGGAACAGACGGTGAATGTACCCCCTTTTTTAAAATTGGCAGAGGGATTCGACAAGGGTGCGTGCTTGCCCCCCTTTTATTCTCCCTTTTTATAAATCAGGTTGACCAATTTTTACAAGAATCTTATGCTGATGCTCCCATCATCAATGGAAAGCAAATACCCGTCCTTTTATACGCGGACGACGCGGTCCTGATTTCCAGGACCGCGAACGGGCTGCAAAAGTTAATTAAGAATTTCCATTTTTATTCAGGGCAGAAAGCTTAAAATTAACAAGGGCAAGACAATGACTATGACCTGCGGAAAGAAAATGAAGAAAAACAAGTCATTCTTTCTAGATGGGGATAAACTCGAGGCTGTTCAACATTTCTGCTACTTAGGCATTACTTTTTCAGGAGATGGGAGATGGGTAAACGAGCAATCCTGTGCTGGTCTGAAGATGACTAGAAATGTAAATTGCATCTTCAGATTTGCCTCTAAATTAGGGGGCCGTAGAATCCGAGAAATGATCTCCATCTACAATTCAAGATGTATGTCCTCTGCTCTGTATGGAGCAGGGATATGGGGATATAATCCTCAGATTGCCCTGTCCATCCAGCAGGAGGAAAACAAGTATCTGAAACGATTATTGTGCCTCCCTGTTTCTGCCTCAAACGAGATTACTCACAGAGAGTTAGGCATAAATCATGTTACAGATTTGATTTCATTGCGTCCCCTGTCCCTATGGCGGTCCATATGGGCCAAAGAAGAAACCAGGTTTACCCAGGAAGTAATTATGGATTGCATTAAACTTGACCAACATTCGAAAATCCCCTGGCTAAAACACATTCATTCCTGGTACAAGACCCTTTTTGGTCAGGACATTTTTAAAGATACATTAACTGAATCAATTTTAACAAAGCGTGACCTTAAATCCATCTACTTGGACCATGTAAAAGGGACCAGAATGAAGGAGTATGCAATGCAAAGTACGTTTAAATTATACATGGAGTACAATCTTAGCACAGGTCTCCCCCCTTATCTTACATTTGTCAGCATTAATTCCCATCGCTTTGTTTTAGCTCGCATGAGGCTGGGAATAGTCCACCATTTGGTGGCCTTCCCAACTGTAAAAAAACCCGGGACATGTCTGTGTCCATGTGATGGGAAATCCAAGCAGAGCATCTGCCACTTTTTACTTTTTTGCAATTTTTATACTGGTTTTAGAAAGTTTTATCTGAAGCATTTATTTTTAGAACATAACATGTGCAATACCAGAGCTGCAATGCAATTGTTGTTTGACTTGGCTTCCCCGGATGTGTGTTATCGTGTGGCTATTTATATCCTAAAATGCATCTGGCACAGGAAATCAATTATCATATAACTTTTCCCCCCCTGTTTACCCCCGTCTATCCCTTGGCTGTTATATTTTATGCTACGAATGTGTCTTTATCTATGACTTACGTTTGAGTTACACTGTTTGTATGTGTATTTATTCATATTGTGGTATATAAATAAATAATACCGGATCTAGGTTTTACTGGACATAGCAATAACAGATAGCTCAATAAATAAGAGTCAAGATTCGAGGTAGTAGGAGTTTGCAGGTTTAATACAGCATAAAGGACAGGAACAGGACAACCTGCACGGGAACAGGATGGCAGCGCTGCCGGGGGCAGGATCAGAATCGGCACAACACTTAATAACAGTGCACAAATATATATACTAAGACAGTTACATTACAATGAATTTACAGTAGGCGGAGCAGTGGGTGTGGTCAATAGCAGTCGCGAAAGATAAGGGTGAAAATGGGTGTAACAGGGGCGTATACATAGACATGTGATGTAAACGTAACAGAATATGTCATAAATGGGGCGGAAACATGGAGGGGGCTACCTAAGGAGCCGGGACCTCTAACCTAATGGTGCGCGTAAACTGACAATGACGTGTTACTAGGAGAAGCTGGGGGCTATGAACTCTGTGCTAGGAGCAGAGACTGAAGTCTGGAGAGTCAGGGCGACATGTACCTAAACAGTATCTAGTATCTGATGTTTAGAGAACATGTTGATATAAACTAAGAGTCAGGAGGGGAGAGGCTAACGGACTCTAAGACTGGAGCATGCATTATTCTACATGTAGTGCGTGATGAAGAATATTAAATGACCATTAAATGCAGTATTTCTCTTACATGGAGACGTAAAGGCTAGACAATGACGGAAACTATTGATGCGATTCAGTAGCTTAGGAATGCAGAGAAGGAGGGCTGGACTGATAACTAGAATCATAACATACTCTTGGCAGACTCAGAGGCAGAGCCAGGCTGAGCCGGGCACTGTGAGGCAGGAAGTAAGTGAAGGGTCGAGGATACAGGTGGGGGCTGTATCGCTCCTCAGCGAGGACTCAGAAGACAGGAGCTGAATCTGGTGTCCGGGCCCTTTTGAGGCCTAGAAACGGGGACTTTACAATGAAATAACGTGCACACTGAGAAACGTGGCAACGTAACTTTACATAGGCCTGATACTCGTAGCTTTCACGAGAACCGGAAACTGGCATACTAGTGATGGACACAACTGTAATTGCGTCTTTAATCAAACATGGGGGATACATATGCATATTTAATCATGCACACATAACATAAGATGGAGGACACGTAGGGACACAGAACATGACAAAATTTACTTTTCCACATTCCCTCCTTGTCACTACGTTTCCATCAGGAAACATCAATATTCATGATACCATCTATCATTTCATACAGTATCATTTGCTCGTCTCGAATTTTCTTGGAACGGGATTTAGGACGGGACTTGGGACTAGGAATACAAGATGTAGCACAAATGCCGCAAATCGCAGGGCCACATTGTAAACAGAGGCAGCAACTGAATATGATCGCTACTGCAATACCCAGAAATGACAATACTTTCCATCCCCAGGCGGAAATTATATTCCAGAACCAACCGGACCATGTCCAGGTGCCTGGATCTTGGTGTAACATATGGGCAATTTTATGGAGTCTGGTAATAGCTGAATAAACAGACGGCGCGTTATTAGGAATGAAAATGCTGCAACTAGATCCGATGACTCTACAGGCCCCGCCCCTATCGGCCAGTATGACGTCAAGGACGAGACGATTCTGGAGCACGACAATTCTCATAAAGGATTGTTCTTCGGTTAAGTTACCTAGAGCAGAAGTAGTCTCAATCACTACTGCTTCAAGTGTTCTGGTTAATCTACGTATCAGTTTACTATTTACAACAGTACCTAAGTAGGGGAAGACACCTTTATTGATATCTATGTATTGTTCTAGAGCAGATTCAGTATAATCGACAATCGGGAGATTTCTCTTGTGTCTAGTATGTACTAGGTGGGAATTCCTATGATAGTCAGGTGGGGCTAGGAAAACTGGTGGCAGTAGGAAGGCAATGTAACATGTACCCTCCCAATCGAGGGGCAGACGAACATATGCGGTCTGACCACAAACAAAATAAGAATGACGTGAAGCTTTGAAAATAGATTTCCCACTGTCACTATACTTGACAATAGTAGTACAATCACTATGGCCTACATGTACGGAACCATTATTTCGGACACATAATTCACCTTTGACTGGCAGTACTGAAATAGCAGGTAAGTCTGGAGTAGAATCAGACTGAACATTCAGGACCATGAAATTCGAAGAATAATTACCTAGATTATAAACTTCATTCTCTAGATCTAACCCTGTTCTGTGGGGAAGACCTTGCTTGTCTGGGAAACATGTACTGTTAAGTAAAGACATATCTGTTGAGGATGACGTTAACGTGGACCATGCTCCACACGAACCATTATGTGAAAATGGATAAGGAAAGAGTGGCAGAACTCCCTTCGGTGTCTGGAAAGGGGGGAGTCGACCACACACCCAACAATTTGTGGCATTGTTGGTCTGGTGTGAATAATGTAACATGCGGATAAAAGAGTTATTACGCATAGCAAGACGATAAGAAAGTTCATGAGGAGGCAGATCACTAAACGTGTGCTCTACTGTAACATTAGCAGACTTATTTACAAGAGAAACTGAAAAACACAAATAAAATGCATAACTGGTGCAGGAAATCATAATGCTAAAATATAGCAGAAAACATAAAATAATAGTGCAACTTCTAGAGTTCTCACTAACTCTCTCTCTGTGGGGGTCTATTATATACATGTCAGAAACCGGTCTAACCGTTTCACCTAGGGGAGGACTTAGACAATCAAACTGGCTGACTTATTTTACTAGACCTTAGTTTAAGCTTATACTCCTGTTGCGGAGTTTTCTCTAACAGGGAAGGGTTCGTAGCAATGTCTTTTGCGGGACAGTCCTTAAGAATAGTACTTTGGCAGTCTTTAAGATCCTCGGAAATGTTCTTTGAAACAGGTTTCAATCCAAAAAATCTTTTCACATGTGACAAATGGACCCAGCCCTTCCTGCCTTCCAGCTTGACGGCAGTACGGGTGGCCAGGAGGACCTGTCGGGGTTCCTTCCAGCGAGGCTCCAGCGGACTTGAACGATCAAAGTTCCTGACCAAAACCATGCATCCGGGAACGATTTCATGCGGTGCCACCTCGGTATTGTCTGGAAATGTGGCAGCAACCTGTGAACGACAAGAGTTGAGGGCAGACATCAAGGAAGCTAGGTAATCTGTCAGCATATTACTTGAAACATCGGTAATCCTTCGAGGTCTAGGTGTACCCCACATATTAGGGGGGCGGCCGAATACGACCTCATAAGGGGACAGACCTGATCTGGAATGTGCGACCATGCGCATATAAAATAAGGCAACTGGCAGAGCTACTAGCCAGTCCACACCTTTCTCTTTACATACTTTTGCGATTCGGATTTTCAGGGTCTGATTATGTCTTTCTACTAGACCAGCTGCTTCAGGATGGCGTACACAATGGAACTTCCACTGGTACCCTAACAAAAGGGAAACATGTTTCATCAACTCGGATGAGAATGGCTGGCCGTTGTCAGAATATACGACTCTAGGGAGTCCGTAGCGGGGGAAGAATTCACGAACCAACTGCTTGGCAGTGGTCGCGGCTGTGTAATCTGGTACTGGATATGCCTCTGTCCACCTGGACAAAGCGCATACCACTACAAGGACATACTTGAAACCTCGACATCGCTCCATCTGAATATAATCCATCTGGAGGACTTCAAAAGGGTGGTCAGGGGGCTGGAATCCACCTTGTTCCACCGGAACACTTTTACCTGGATTAAACTGACAACATATCATACAGGTACGGACTTTCTGCTTGGCTGCAGCTCGTAAATGCTTGTTGAACCAAATGTTCTGGATACTGTCTAACATAGCTTTTTCTCCTAAATGTGCTGGACTATGTGCGGTATTGATAATGACTTGAACCATGGAGTCGGGGAGAAACCATGTGGCTTTACCCTTCGTTACCCATCCCTGATCTGTCTGGACCCCTCCTTGTTCGGACCATTTCTTGATTTCCTCGGGAGTAGCATGTAACTGGATATCTATGACATCTTGAGTGGGGTCCTTAACTGTCATACAGGTAGTCAGATCTGGAGTGTATGTCGGTGTCTTATTAACTGGAATGTCTGGTGTCTGTGCTGTAAGCTTGGCTGTGCGATCTGCTAGATCATTACCTTGAGAAATAGTGTCAGTAACTTTCGTATGTGCTTTGCATTTCATGATAGCAATGGATGTCGGTAAGTGTATGGCATCTAACAGAGCTTGAATAAGGAGACCATGCTGAATCTTGGTTCCATGAGAAGTCATGAAACCTCTCTCCTGCCAGAGCACTCCGAAATCGTGTACGACTCCAAATGCGTAACGTGAATCTGTGTAAACATTAACTTTCAGGTTCTTGGCGTGTATGCAGGCTTGTGTCAGAGCAACTAGCTCTGCTGCTTGAGCAGACAGGGTGTCAATACGGTGTGTTTCTATAACTTCAGTGTCAGTAGTCACTGCATACGCGGCTACTAGTTCTCCTGTACTTGTTCTCATACATGAACCATCCACATAAAGTGTCAGGTCGGGATCTGGTAATGGAATATCTGTCAGATCTTGTCTTGGCTTAGTCATAATGTTAACTACTTCCACACAGTCATGTGTGGCAGGATTTGAAGTAACTGACGGTAACAGTGTAGCAGGATTTAAAACGTTGCAGCGTCTGATTTCTATGTGTGGCTGGAACAGTGTCAATTCATAACCTGTTAAACGTGCAATTGTCAAGTGCTGAGTCTGTGTTCGGTTTAAAAGAACTTCCACGGAGTGTGGGACTTGTACTGTCAAGGAATGTCCTAATACTATGGAATCACTTTGTCTGATAGCTAGTGCTGTGGCTGCAACTGACTTGAGGCACGCAGGCAGAGCCTGGGCTACAGGATCTAATGTGCTCGAAAAATAAGCACAGGGCTTGTATTGTCCTGCTTGATCTTGTGTGAGAACAGATAATGCTGTACCTTCACGTTCAGTGACAAAAAGTGTAAAAGGCTTACTGTAGTTCGGTGTTGCTAGAACTGGAGCTTGGCATAGAGCCTTCTTTAACTCATTAAAACTAAATGTATGTTCAGATGTCCAAGGGAGGACAGTCGATACGGCTGCCTCCTGTGTCGTTAACTGTATCAGTGGTTTAGCTAGAAATGCATACTGAGGAATCCATTGTCTGCAGTAAGAAGTGAGGCCGATAAAAGCACGTACCTCCTTCTGGGTCTTGGGCTGAGGAAGACTCGCTATTAACTGGATACGGTCGGGTGTCAACTGCCTACCCCTCTTGGACAGTAAGTGGCCTAAGTAGATCACTTGCTGGACACAGAATTGAAGCTTAGAAGGGGACACCTTGTGCCCCATCTCGGCAAGGAAATACAAGACTGTAAGGGATGCTCGCTCGCAAGCACGTTCAGAACGGGCTGTGATCAGTAGATCATCGACATACTGGAGCAGGGCAGTGTCAGTTGGCATGTGAATATTGTCTAGTTGTCTCTTAAGTGCTTGACTGTAAATACTAGGACTTTCTGTGAAACCTTGAGGAGCGCGTGTGAACATATAGCTCCTTCCATTTAAACAAAATCCGAAAAGGAACTGGCTGTCTGGATGAATGGGGACACTGAAAAACGCGTTCTTGAGGTCTATGACTGTAAAAAATGAGGCTTCAGAATCAATGGCTGTCAATAGGGAAGAGATATCTGGGACAACTGGGTACTGGGGAATAATACATTTGTTGAGTTCTCGAAGGTCAATCACTAATCGATATACTGGGGGTGCATTTGGATCAGTACGTTTCATGACTGGAATGATCGGAGAATTACATACATTGGAGTCAGTTTCTACAACTACTCCTTGAGCGATGAGCTCGTCAATAATTTTGGATAAGGCTGCTACAGCCTCAGGTGGCAATCTGTACTGCCTGATTCGTGGTAACACTACACCTGGCTTGAGAGTCACACGATGGGGTGTGATTTGCATATAACCAACATCAGTTGAACCTTGTGCCCATAGATGCTGCGGAACATTGGACAATCTCGAATCAAAATCTCGTAATACATAGTGACCCTTGAAGTCACGTAGGAACAATCGTATTCCCTCTGGGGAGCAGCAAATAACTGCACCTAATTCTTTCAGTGTCTTAATGCCTAACAGATTTTCTGGACATGACTTCGTAAGTAACAGATCAGTAGTGCGGGACAATGGACCTACTTCTAGAGTAACTGGCTGAGATATCTCATTTACAATAGGCTTTCCTGAAAATCCAAGGGAAACATTTCTAGAGCCTGAGAGCGGAGCCCCTGGAACTTCGGCGTGACTGATGGTGGTCCTACTTGCCCCTGTATCAATCAAAAACTTTCTGTCTTTCCCTAATACTTGACTATGAACATAGGGACCCTCTTGATCTACAGGTATCTCGATGAGAGGCAAGCCTACCTCCCTCTCTAGGCTGTTTCATGAATATGGCTGATACTCTGGATACTCAGACTGCGCATACTGGTACATCTGCTGTGTAACATGCTGTGTTGCAGCTATAGGCTGCGGTGCTGGAACTGTCTGTTGTGCATTCTGTGGCTGAGAAGTCTGTGAAACTTGTTCTTGTCTAGGCGGACGTGGTCTTTCTTTAGTTTTACCGGTAGCTATATTGTGTTTCAGAACTGCACACTCGTTTATGAAATGACCTGGCTGTTTACAATAATTGCATGTCCCTTTAACGGGAGCTGTAGGATGACTGGCTTGATTCGGACCCCTCTTCTGACTGTCTTGAGGAATAGATTGTGCAACTAGTACTTTCATTTTCGTGTCTTTCATACGTTTTCTTTCATGATCTTGTTCTTCTCTGATTCTATTCTGGTGGTATTGAAGCATCTGTAACATCTGGGACGGGGTATTAGCTTGCCAGGTACTTTCGACTTTCAAAACTCGATTCTTAACTTGTGGACTTGAATTCTCGACTAATTTAGTAACAAAAAGATGAGGGTATGACTCGCTACTTGTCTTGAGGCCACTGTTTATACTAAAACATTTCTCGAATCTAGAATAAAAATCACTAGTGTCTTCGTCTTGTTTCTGTTTACAGGCTGAGATTGCATCCCAGTCTTCCTTTTTAGTGGCTAATAATCTTGGCAAAACTTGTATTAACAGTTCTGGTAATTCTTTACATTTCTCTCCTAGACCGGTACCTGGTACTCGTGCCTTATCTTCGGCTTCGAGAACTGCCCAATCGATCTTTTTCTCTCCCACCTCCCAATCTTTTTCCTTGAGTTTTTCATATACCCCTGCGGGCAACAGGACTTTTAACATTTTAATTATATCTGGATACGTGTATTCTCCCATACGGAGCATGTCTTTTAATTCTCGGTGGAACCCTGCTGGATCTTTATCATGACAGGGAATTAACTTTTTCATCTCTAAGAGTTCCATCTTTGTAATCGGAGTGTAAACAAACATTCGTTGCATTTCACCATCTGTTGTCCTAACTGGGTGTACTTCTCGTAACGGATTCTGTCTGTCTATGTAAAAGGGTTTACTTTCTGGAGGTGAGACATGAACAAAATGCGGGTTCAAGAACATACTATATTTGTGGCGCTGTTCTAGAATGACACTAATTAAATCGGTACCTAAACCTTTCCATCTATACTGGAGTAACTCGTTCAGGACATCGTGTAACGGACCTGGATCAGAATGTTGACCCTCATACAATGTAATGAGGTGCTGGATCATATACATACCCACCAGTCGCTGCTCGGCTGGGGGCAATTTCAGGAACATTTGTGCCACTATTTCGTCTGGAAAAGTGGTAGAATCAGTAATCCATCGGACTGCTGATCGGGCTAGTTCTTGTTCATGCATAGTACTTAATTCACTGTAACCGATTCGTGATTTCAGAATGTGATCGGTAGCTTGAAATACTTGTTCCAGAGAACCTTGTTCTGGTGCTGGATGATGTAAAACTGACTTGTGTTCTAGGCGCAAATGGCGATCTGGAAATCTAGATTTTCCTACATACGCTATTCTAGTGGGATTCTCGTCCTCTACCTCTTCAGTAGAGTCATTTTCTTTCTCGCTTACTTGTGCTGCTTTACGTTGTTCGTGTAACTTTAGTATTTCCTTACGAATTTTCTTGTACATACTCTCTATACTACTGATAGTCTTGTGTTTACCCTCGGCTATATTATCACTCCACCTTGTCAGGATTTTCATTTCGGCCTGATCTTTAGTCGGGGAATCTTGTTCTCTTATTAGACAATTAATCAGAAACTTTAATATCATGAGCTGGATCTCAGCTTTCCTTTGAGACATGGCTTCGCCAATACTTTCTGGATCATCCCCTGTACGGATGAAACGATATATTCTGTCTAGATCTCCTTTCATATCTGGCAGGGTGTCTAAATACCCGGTCACCCGTCTTACACGGATGGAATATATTACTGTACTATCATCACCTGCAACTGGATCATAGCGGCTTTCAGTGAGAGCTCGTCGGATTTCTGCAACGGACTTAAATTTGGGCGTACGCTGTAACGCACATTCATGTAACTCGGCCAACGTTCTACGTTGGTGCGGTGGCGGGGTACCAGGAGGACCTCCTCCTGCGGCCCCTAAACTGGAATCATCGACTGATACTCTTCGTACCAGCGCGGCGGGAAATTGTAATGTAGGCTGGACCGGGGGTACCGTAGCAGGTACTGCAAGAGGTGCCCCGGTGTCTGGAGGAGCAGGAATTGCCTGATTTACAGGGACTGGCGGAACAGGATTTGCATATTCCGGGACTGTGTCGTCCAAATAGGACGAGATGAAAATATCAGCTGCGGTCGGTTTGTGACGTAGCTTAGTCGGAACTAGTGGTGGCGGAAAATTACTGGATGCCTCCGGGGTTGCTTCTGGCAAGCCCTCGGCAAGAAGAGGATACATACCCTTGATGAGGGCATGCCTCTGTCTGTCTGACTGTTCTGTTTTAACTCGTTCACCTATCTCGATTAGTTCCCTTTCTTGGGCTCGTTCCAAGGATTCTCTACTTAGTTCTGACTTTCTGATTTCTTTTTCGGTTCTTTTATGAGATTCTTTGCGCCATAACTCGATGGCATCTTTCTGTGACTGTCTGGCTTTCTTTTTCCATAATGCTTCTTCTACTCTCATGATGCACTCGGCATCCCACGTACCTGATACGGGCCATCTATACTTTTCCTCTAACTCTTTGGTATACTCTACCCATAAATCTAGATATAATATGGCACTTATGCCATGCTTCTGATACATAAAATGACCTGGACTGTCCCTAGGCGGGACAGGAACTGCTGCTTCTAGCAGACCTTTTCTAGTTTTTAACTGACGTAATTTCGAGAATAAGGGCATGACTGAACTGTAATCTAGACACAATACAATACACAATGAACACGATAATTACTTCACATTCATACCACGACATTAAAATACATGAAGAATATTTAAAATAACAGTTCGAACAGAATACTACCTGGAATACTGAAAACAGAATACATGAATTTTCTCGAGAACAGAACTGACTAGAACAGAAACTAGATGCACTGCTGAAACAGTACGAAACTTACCGGTCTCATAAAGAGACACGTCAGGACCCGCATCCACCGAAGTGGACACTTCGTTTTGGGTCTGTGTACCACCAACCCACGGACCAGAGTCAATTAGATTGACCCTGTCTAGATACTACCCCAGCAATGGTACTCACCGGGCAGCAAGAACGGAAGGCCTCGGACTGGACTGGACTGCTTCGACGCCGGACGGACGAACTTCGGACTTCTGTTACGGGTGGGCCTCCGGATACCTCGGACCTTGGACTCTCGGCTTGGGCTCTGGTCGGGACTCGCCGCGTTCCTCCACTGCCTCGTCTGGATGCTGGACCGCCACCTCCGTCTCCTCCGTGGGCCTGAGGGATACTTGAAGCAGAAATATCTGCACGTGCACGGTATGGTTCCGTCACGGCTGCAGAGGGTCAGGGGGCCGGCGTGGCTTCACCGGCGCGTGGGGAAAGGGCAAGTCCCTATTCGGGCGCCATTATGTGGTATATAAATAAATAATACCGGATCTAGGTTTTACTGGACATAGCAATAACAGATAGCTCAATAAATAAGAGTCAAGATTCGAGGTAGTAGGAGTTTGCAGGTTTAATACAGCATAAAGGACAGGAACAGGACAACCTGCACGGGAACAGGATGGCAGCGCTGCCGGGGGCAGGATCAGAATCGGCACAACACTTAATAACAGTGCACAAATATATATACTAAGACAGTTACATTACAATGAATTTACAGTAGGCGGAGCAGTGGGTGTGGTCAATAGCAGTCGCGAAAGATAAGGGTGAAAATGGGTGTAACAGGGGCGTATACATAGACATGTGATGTAAACGTAACAGAATATGTCATAAATGGGGCGGAAACATGGAGGGGGCTACCTAAGGAGCCGGGACCTCTAACCTAATGGTGCGCGTAAACTGACAATGACGTGTTACTAGGAGAAGCTGGGGGCTATGAACTCTGTGCTAGGAGCAGAGACTGAAGTCTGGAGAGTCAGGGCGACATGTACCTAAACAGTATCTAGTATCTGATGTTTAGAGAACATGTTGATATAAACTAAGAGTCAGGAGGGGAGAGGCTAACGGACTCTAAGACTGGAGCATGCATTATTCTACATGTAGTGCGTGATGAAGAATATTAAATGACCATTAAATGCAGTATTTCTCTTACATGGAGACGTAAAGGCTAGACAATGACGGAAACTATTGATGCGATTCAGTAGCTTAGGAATGCAGAGAAGGAGGGCTGGACTGATAACTAGAATCATAACATACTCTTGGCAGACTCAGAGGCAGAGCCAGGCTGAGCCGGGCACTGTGAGGCAGGAAGTAAGTGAAGGGTCGAGGATACAGGTGGGGGCTGTATCGCTCCTCAGCGAGGACTCAGAAGACAGGAGCTGAATCTGGTGTCCGGGCCCTTTTGAGGCCTAGAAACGGGGACTTTACAATGAAATAACGTGCACACTGAGAAACGTGGCAACGTAACTTTACATAGGCCTGATACTCGTAGCTTTCACGAGAACCGGAAACTGGCATACTAGTGATGGACACAACTGTAATTGCGTCTTTAATCAAACATGGGGGATACATATGCATATTTAATCATGCACACATAACATAAGATGGAGGACACGTAGGGACACAGAACATGACAAAATTTACTTTTCCATAATATGCACTTTTATATTTATTTTGCATATTTACACCTGCCGAAAGCACCTTATGGCAATGACTGTCCTTCGGTTTTTGCATTTTTGCACTGGCGTTTTTGCACAAATCTTTATTGCAAACAAATTGCTGCTAAAATGTTAAAGTGACCAAACAGATGTTGCACTTTACTTCTAACTTTGCATATTTGCACATATCAATAGCACTTTATGCACATAACAGGTCTTTCTGATTTTGCACTTTACATTGGCGACTTTTGACTTTTTGCACTAATTTTTTTCTACAACAACTGCTGCTAAAACGTATATAGTGATCAAACCTAACTTTGTACTCAAGTGATATATCTTATTGATCTAAAAGAGACTGGTATGGATATTGACGTAATTTTTAATCGTTTCATTATGGAACTTACATAAATGATTTGAAACTGTATTTATGTATGTTGCTACATGGTTGTACTTGTACAAACCGAATAAAGCATTTTGAAACTGACTGCAGAAATTCACGAATCTGGCTCAAAAGCAAAGTTTTGATGGAATTAAGTCAAAACAGAAATTGACAGCCACCGACCAAAGAGGATCTTGGATCCTTTCTTGGTGTGGCTGAGATTTCATCAAAATATGGGATTAATTTCTTGGAAAACCCGCATCACATGCAAATACTTTAGAACAATAATAAGTCAACGTGATTGTCAACTAGTTGTAATAAAATTAAGAATGTGAATTGCAGGGCCCTGAGTTTATAAGATAATGACATTGATGCACATATCACAGAGAGTATTCACAAGAAGGAAATCAATGGGGTACATCGATGAGAACAGTATTGCTCTAAAATGACGGTGAGGGATAATTGAAGTATAATCTCGGAAGATGAATGGGTCAGAGCTTATGAATGTGTTGATATACTGAAGAAAGTATGAAGCAGAGCAAGATCTGGATAGAAATGTAAGCGTGCTGAGAAATGAGAGTTGCAAACATTTTGGGAAGTGAGATACAAATTGAGCAAAAGTGGACAATTTTTGTTGAGAAGTGAGAAAGTTATTCCTCCTGTATGTCTGAGAAGTAGGATCATACCACCTTGTTATGAGAACCATTTCAGGATTTCCAAGACAAAAAATAGGGAATTAAAGAACAAGAGACCACTGGACGCCCTTTCGTATTATGAGACGAAACCTACCTTTATTTTTTTAATACAGTCTGGATGCACAAAGGTAGGATTCTTCAGCAAATGACAAAAATATCTGAATTATTTGTGGTTCTAACTGGTGGCGAACCATTTCTTGAGGCGGGCAACTGTGAATTTGATATATTCTCTGACATTTCCAGCAACACGTGATTGTGCAACAAACGGGTCCACTAGCCACGATTGTGTGTAGGATTCTTCAATAAAACCCCACAGCTGTGAAAAAATTTATTGAAAATGCACAAATAAAATATAAGACTAAGTATGACATAAAGCATGGTGTAACAGAAGTTGAATTGAAATTTGGATGCAGGTAAATCTTGCGGAAAGGGTTTTGAGTGGAGAGTATGTTGAGTGAGAATGTGTACTATGGGTAGTATGGTAAATATGTTTATTGTTTTCTATCCCTTCTGTACTTCTCCCTTAAATGGAATGCTAAGTTCACCATGTTCCCTTGGATCACTGACATAATATCGACGGACATAATATCGACTAGCAAAAATATCGGCGACAAAATATCGACAGAAAAAATATCGAGTTTCTATCTACAAACAGGTAAGTACTAAAATATCGAGTCAAAAATATCGTTTGAAAAAATATAGTTTGTAAAAATATCGAATTTCTTAAAAACAATGTTAAATTAAAAAAATATTAAAGATTAATAACTAAAATACACTTAAAAATACTTAAATTACATTAAACTTATTACATAATTAATTAAAGTTATAAAAAAATACAATCATATTTATTAAAACATATATATATATAGTAACATAATATAAATAAAAAATATGCAATATTATTACCGTAGGATAGCGGAAGTGTAAAAATTACTATTCCCACTCCAGAGAGTGCAACAATAGGGAAAGCGTTGGATTGCGTAGGGGTAAAAATTACTATTCCCACTCCAAAGAGTGCAACAGTAGGGAAAGCGTTGGATAGCGTAGGGGTAAAAATTACTATTCCCACTCCAATGAGTGCAACAGTAGGGAAAGCGCTGGATAGCGTAGGGGTAAAAATGACTATTCCCACTCCAGAGAGTGCAACAGTAGGGAAAGCGTTGGATAGCGTAGGGGTAAAAATTACTATTCCCACTTCAAAGAGTGCAACAGTAGGGAAAGCGTTGGATAGCGTAGGGGTAACAATTACTATTCCCACTCCAATGAGTGCAACACTAGGGAAAGCGTTGGATAGCATAGGGGTAAAAATTACTATTCCCACTCCAGAGAGTGCAACAGTAGGGAAAGCGTTGGATAGCGTAGGGGTAAAAATTACTATTTCCACTCCAGAGAGTGCAACAGTAGGGAAAGCGTTGGATAGCGTAGGGGTAAAAATGACTATTTCCACTCCAGAGAGTGCAACAGTAGGGAAAACGTTGGATAGCGTAGGGGTAAAAATCACTATTCCCACTCCACAGAGTGCAACAGTAGGGAAAGCGTTGGATAGCGTAGGTGTAAAAATTACTATTCCCACTCCAGTGAGTGCAACAGTAGGGAAAGTAAATACTTCATATATTATTTTAAAAAATAGATATATTAATATCTATAAAAAAATAATTAAAAGAAATTACCAATTAAATATAATATAATAATTAATCAATTAAAAATACAAATTAAAATAAATTATTACAATTAGTTACCTATTAATACAAATTAATTACAAATTAACAATTAATTAATTAGCAATTAAAAATTAATTAACAATTAATTCAAAATAAATACCAATAAATAAATTTACATATTTAATTAATTACAATTAAATTACTTCCCACCCTATTCCCCTATAAACCCACAACCCGCTACAGAATTAAATTACGCAAAAATTAAATAACATAAAATTCATTAATTAAAATAAATTATAACATAAATACACACTTTTCACACATATGATAACATAAAAAACACTATAAAAATCGATATTATTAAAAATTCGATAATTTTAATAACCTATATTATATACTTCGATATTTTGACTTTCTATATTTTTAAAATTCGATATTACATTACTTACCTTAAAACGATATTTTTGATGACTATATTCTGTCCATTCGATATTTTGTCCATTCTATATTTTGAAGTCATATTTTGAAATCGATATTTTGAAACCCCAGTGCCAAAAGTAGACCATTGCGCAAGTCAATGACAGTAGATTGCGATCAGCAGACAAGTTATCACAGGACAGCAGACAAGTTAACACAGGACTTTTGTAAATTTTAGTCTTCTGAAACTGACAGAAAATATTTGTTAAATCTTTTGCAAGCTTTTCTTTGTGTGGTCAATGATTCAGGGATCATACATCCGTCCACCTTCCAGAAATAACCCTAAACTAAGCACTAGTGTAGGACCGCCATCCAGTGATGTTTGTGAACACGCCCCCTCCAGACAAGCCACCAACTAACAGACACAATGACAACCACCACCACGCCTCACACCCGCAGACATGACGCGGAGAGGCCTGTTCTTCAGACATGTTCAATTAGAATAAAGACATGTTTGTGCAGCGTGGAGTTCGGATCTGCCTACTTCAAGGTGGCCCCCATGTTTTGTGTGCCCCAGAAGTCTCATGACCCCCCCTCTTCAGCGGTGCTATCCCAGTCTGATGGCCCAGGGGTCATGAACTGAGCCAAAGTGGGTGAACTCAGATGCACGTCCCAATCCCCCACAAAGGTGTAAGTCAAGAGCACAGCGCCTCTCTTTCCTGGAACTGTACCCCCAAAGAGAAGATAGCTGCTAGGGAAGAGAAATGAACCAGCAGCTTGATGAGGCAGAGGCTACACCAGGGGGTCTCACAGACAACTGCTCAGCGTGGGAGCAGGAGAGGGGTGTTGCAGCAGGATTATAAGGAGCCGAGGTGTCTGCTGGGACCCGAGGAGGCTGTGGCTGCCAAGAGGCAGACAATGACGGGGGTCACATGAACTCCCAAAGGGGGAGGTGAGTAGGGCACTCACCTCCACATGCTGACCGGCTCCCCCAGATGAATATCACCTGAGTTACCAGGAAAGAAATACCCTGACGCAGGAGAGAAGCTGCTAACAGCCTGCTGGGGAGCAAACAGAGGTTCTGCTCCAATCTCCACCGTGATTCAGAGCAGGGACATTTACTCTACGCTTTTTAGACCTTTAGAATACCTTTCAATGTATAAGGAATTTTCGATAGATTCATGACAGTTATGAGCTGGATCAGTTCTTTATGCACCTTTCTTGTCAGAACTCATAAATAAGCAAGAAGAAAGAAATGGAGAAAGAAGGAACACTGAAAGATAGAGAAGGGGGAAAAACTAGAAATGTATGGGGAAAGGGGAGACCGCGTGAAAAAGTATAAATGGAGAAAATGATGAGGAAGAACAAAAGAAAGCGGAATAGGGGGAGAGAAAAACTAAAAGACAGAAAGAATGGAAAAATGGGAAAAAAAGAGGAGAAAACAGAAAAGGCTATAATAAAGAAATGGCAAAAGCAAAAAAGTGTGAAGAAAGTCTATACCGAGTAAAAATAAAATACAGAATGAACAACAGAAATAAAGAGGGAGAAAATATGAAGGAAGTAAAAAGAAAAGAAAAGACTGGTGAAAAAGGAAGGTGACAGGAAAAGGAAGAAAGAAAAAGAAATACAGTAGGATTTTAAGAAGGAAGCATTAAGAGTGAACAATGTGCATGGAAAGAGATACAAAGGGTGAGAAGAAACCACTAGAAGAAAAGAGAAACAAAAATTTGTTGAAGAGGAAGGAAAGAAAGTTCTCTTCCAGAAGGGATCCTCATCAATAATCATAAGCACAGAATATTCCCACCCATGTGCGGGGACCCCGGAATCCATTAAATATTAAATATGAAAACCTATATATACAGTTCTATAATATATATATATATATATATATATATTTATTTTTTTCAACAAACCAATGCAGCCTCCTATCATACATTAAGGGCTAATCAATGCTCTGAAAAACCTCTGTTTTGGCAACTATATATTGAATGAAAAAAATAAAAAATTAGGACAAGAATCACTTGAACTCTCTTTAATGAGCAGAAGAAAGTTAAACTGCAAAACAGCAGGCATTGATAGCCCATAGGCTGCCTTGTAAACTCAAGAACTTAGAAAATGAAAGCTTTTGTTAGCATACACTGGCGCCGTGCCTTTAAGGCATATTATTGTTGAATTATAAATTTGATTGTTGGATTATAAGTTTGAGCATTACAGGGTCCCGGCTGGACTCCAGTGTACAGTGCACAGTGTATACTGCCTCGCTGGTCAGTATATTTGTTTTCTTGTGCCTATAAGGCAGCCATGACCCCCAGCTTCCCATCATACCTCAGGAATGACAGTTAGGTCAGTTGTTCTTTCCGGCTCCTTCAGTCAGGACCCTGGAGTTTCAGCTCTGCTGTTTTTGACTTTTTTGTCAAGAATTTTCTCTCAAGAAATCTGGTAGTTACTATTCACTCGACATTCTAATCCTGTAGAGTAAGGTACTACCATTTTTCTGACAGAAACTTGTTTTTTCTGTCATAGGATGCTTCTCTTTTTGATCCTTGACCTTCCTGTAGCAAGAAGAAGGCAAAAACGACTGCACAGCATGTGTGTATCCTTAGTCTCCCTGAGTCACACTCCTCTGAAACCTGCCAACATTGTAAGACCCTTTCTAGGTGCACTCTCAAGGAAAGGGAGAGAATATGTCTAAATGGTCTGTGAGAAAAGAAAAAACCTACCTCAAGAGGAACATCTCCAGAGAGGCGTAAGAAGAAGAGCCCAGGTCGACCTCAAGAAGTAAGTTCCCGGTCTGGTCTCCTTTGGCGATGGTCTCGGCATTGAAGATGCCTCCAATGACTCGAGTTGCCCGTCGACGAGACCCCGTCGACGACGGCATCGGAACACCTCTCGGCTTCAAAGACAACATCGAAGGCGGGGTTGAAGTCCATGCATCGTCGTCATTTGCAGGTGTCAGGTCTGTCCCCTCGATTGTTGTCAACCCGGTCACGTTCAACATTGAGGAGTCGATCTCCGTTGGCGTTGACTTAGCGCTCAATGTCGAGGCACAGATGTCCATTAGCGTCATCTCATAGGTGCTCAACGTCAAGAAGAACCCCTCCATTGATGTTATCTAGACAGTGGTCAACGTCGAGGTCTCATCCCACTTTGGCACCTCGAAGATGGTCACAGTTGCCGTTGGTGCAAACAACGTCGAGACAACGGTCTCCATCGATGATTTCAAGACCGACGTCAAAGCATCACTCGCGGTCGGCAAGGCCTCGATCGACGTCGAAGACTAGACCTAAGTCGACTTTGAGAGCCAGGTCCCCATCGGTGTCTTCACAGTAAGTCCAAGTAGTATCAGTTACTCATCGCTCGACGTCAAGGCAGTCTCCCCAGTCGACGTCGACTCACCGATCTCGATCAGTGAGACAGTCTGATTGCTCAGCTTCAAGGCACTCAATGTCATTAAATTCAAGATCCCCAGAGGTCCTTCTTTCGTCGTCAGACAGCTTAGTTGCACCATCTCCTTAGCAGTCCCAACCGCAACCAATAGGACTTTCTGTGCAAAAAAAAACAGGAGGGCAAATATCACTCTCTGTGCACCTTTCTCCTATGTGGATGTTGCCACTTCACCATTGGCCAAATCTTCAACTCAAGTGCAAGAAGCTCCGGGCTACTCTAGCCCCTTACACAGGTCTCCACTGACTAGGTTGGTGCAGTCAGCAGATCTCTCTCCCACTATCTCTACAAGAGGCCGAGATCGTGCTTGGACGAAGACTCCACCTACATGAAGGCAGTCTCCAGCATGTAGTCACCAGAGGAGACATAGATCGCCTTCGTGGTCTTCGTCCTCGACACACTATTCAAAAAGGGACTATTCACCAACATTAACAGGTAGTCCGCCTTCGAGGATCTCTCCAGTGGACGGTCTTAGTACTTTTCAGGACGTACTTACCAGGGGAGCAACGACATTGAACATTGACATGCCTGTTCCCCAAACCTCATCCTCTGTGATCTTCGAAGCCCTACATCATAGATCAGCGACGAGACCTCTGCTACCTATAGTGCCTGGGCTTCTTCAGCCAATTATGGATGTGTTTCTCACACCGGCAACGATTAAAACTGCTCCAGCAAGGATCTTAAAAATGTACAGGCTTCTGGAACAGGATCCACTATTCCTATTAACAGATCCAACTCCGGATACGGTGGTTATTGCAGCAGCTAAAAAGGCACACTCAGTGGCTTCTTCCTCTACATTGCCTCCAGATAAGGAAAGCCGAAACCAAGACTCATGGGGAAGAAAAGTTTGTGGCACATCTGCTTCACTGTTGAAGGTTTCTAGCGCCTCAGCTCTCCTGGGGTGCTATGACAGAGCTCTATAGGATAAACTTACCAAAGAGGATCGCAGAGACTTTGAGGAAATATTACAGGAAGGGGGTTTAGTGGCGAATCAAATGATCAGTGCTGCAGCGGATTAGGCAACCTTGTCTGCTCATTCCTATGCTCATGGGATTTGTGCCAGGTGCACATCTTGGCTTTGGCTCACGGCATTGAAACCAGAAGTACAACAATGAATTCTAAATCATCCTTTCTATGGGGATTCCCTTTTTGGCACTCATATGGACGTTGAGATGGCCAGAATGAAAACAGAGCTCATTACCTTGAAGGCTGTGGGCCTCGAGAAGAAAAAAGAATTCTGATGCAGATACAGGCCATACGACAGCAGGACCTTCCATCAGAGGGTTCAAACCCCTTGGTGGCAGAGTCACCAACGTCAACAGCTTCAGCGCAGACCCCACTATCAGGGGCATCGCTCTCCCCGTGGGAGAGGAGCCCCACGTCAGCCCACCACTTCGACAAAAACTCCTTCAAAACAATGAACGTTCTCTTCCCCCATCGCCGTTTCTCACTCCAGTGGGGGGAAGTATAGCCGTTACTGGGTAAGAAAAGAGTACCATATGCTTCTGAAAGGCTGGTGGTTGGCCTCCCAGAGACTGTAGCATCATCTGCCATGAAAAGCTGTAATATAGAACTTTTATCTTTCAAACTTGTTTTTTTGGGTGCACACAAGAAGGTTAGGGAGTGACAAAAAAGAGAAACAAAAATTAATAGACAGAAATAAAAGTTTATATGGAATCCAGTAATAATTTAAAAAAAAGTATAATAAAATTGTGTAAATATACAAAAAACATTTTAAAAAAGTACATAGTGATGTTCCGTCTCCTACACATTACAGTTTGACGAGGCCACCGACAAGAAGACGATCTAGCTTATCTCTACCTCATAGAACAGGACAACGTATCAATATCATATTTATGATGGGTAGACACTGATAAAATGGAAAAGACTGTTTTTATTTAAGTACGTCGAGTAGTGTGCATATAGTGGATATAGTGGTAGAAGGCCACGTCAGATTCCATAACAACATTATTTGAGCTGCCGGACAATCTATGACTTTATAAACATTGTTAGGGACATTGCAAATAATGCGTTGTTATGCAAAAACAATTGCACATTTTCTTGGATATGTGAGTGGAGGTGGGAGAAGACCCCATTCCCCCAATCCTTAGGGAGGATCAAACTGTAAAAGTATTGTAGTATTTCACACTAAATCTTCTGAACTACTTATAAAATCTATAGTTTTAAGGCAATTTATTTGCAAAATGTGATGTAGCATACATAGTATTTTGGATAGGGGTACTCCCCAACACCCAGGTGGAAGGTCACGCCCAGCAGACAGAACCAGAATTTATTTAGTGTGTCTTTTTGCAGAGTGTGCTTTCTGAACTGCATTTAATTTTCTGGACAAATTGTGCTGTAAAAGGGAGCAATTAACCCCTATTTTTCAAAAAAGTGTTCTTGGGTGGGGAACACCAACCCACCCCAAACCATTCTAGGAAGGGATGGGCTCACTTGCTCCGCCCCGTTAGCGTTATGGTGGTATTTTAACTTTCTGTCTACTTACAAGGTGGGACCTTTAGATTAAGTAATGACCATGGCAAGTGTAGTCCCTCTCCAGCCTTTAACTAGGAAGGGGTGGGGGCAAGAGGAGAATGGTGAGGGCTACCAGGGTGGTGCAGATAGTTTGTTAATCCTTCAAGCAGCCTTCAGCAAGGGAAGACAGCCCAGGTACTCCAGAAGAGACAGTGGTGCCCCAAAGGTGCTTCTTGAATTGAACCAAACAGGATTCTTTGCCCCAAACTAGGTGTATGGAGTTCTATCTCCATTGGTGGCGAATCAGAGAAGGATGCAGGTAAACCCTCTGGAACTCACTAGATGGGGGTGGGGCAGGCCCACCAATTTCCACTGCCCTCTTTGTCCTGGGATTACAATGTGAATTGTCCTCATACGTGCAGCAGCTCTCTGGTCTTGAAACGTCTGAGCACAACCAAAGCCTTTAGTCGGATGTATGACGGTACGACGCGTACCGTCACAACGCGTGCTTTTACAACGCGTCCCTTACAACGCAAGTCGTTACCACGACTTGCGTTGGGGGCGCGGATTTGGAATAGTATAATTTACTATTCTAACACCGGTTCCCGTGGACACTAGGGAAGGTGTTGGAATAGTAAATATACTATTCTTAATCCTCTAGCGCCCTCCAGCGCAAGTCGTGGTTACGACTTGCGTTGTAAGGGACGCGTTGTAAAAGCCTTGCGGAGTAAAATCTGCGTGGTAAAGGATGTTTCCCCCTTTAGTCGTGTGCATTGTGGGGTTGGATCCAGGGGAAGGCCTCTGGCCTTCACAGCTCCCAACCCCTCCATCGCAGCTAACCCCCTGCATTTGGTCGAAGGTCCTTACCACTTTGCACACCAAAGAATCTCAAACAGGCGACAGCTGCCCTGCAGTCCTGTTTGCAATTATCTCTGGCACTTTTCACCCTCAGAAAATGTGGGTAAAGGTGGCCCAGGAGAGCTCTCAGCTGCCTCTGCCCTCTGTTCACAATAGCAAACAGGACATGGGACAGCAGCCATGGCACCTGCTTCCCAAATGCAAAAATGGCACAGGGCCAACTGTCAGCTTGATCAGGCATCTGCTCCCCCAGCAATCTGTCGCTGGGGCAGCTGTCAGAAACCTGGCACTTAACTCTGCCATTATATATAGGATAAGGTACCCCCTGCCATACATTATAAGGATATTATATGTTGAAGAACGAAGCCGACGGCAGAGTTTCTTTATCAGGTCATCCATTTCCAAATGTTTGTTTATCTGAGACCATGTTTTTAAGGGTGAAGCTTTTTCTCTTAAGCTTCTACCTTGAGGAAAATGACCAGAAGGTAGACCTTCTCCTTCCATACATCCAGGACCTGAAACAGCATTCCCACTGAAATCAAAACTTCTACCCTCCTTAGAGAACATTACGACTCTTTACTTTTTATTACCTTCCGTAATGTAAATTACTTTGGATCGTATCCCAGGCTCTGGCCGTCTGCTCAGTGATCCGCTTCTTCTTAGCTACATTTTCACTTTATAAATAAGATCACATACATACATGTAGGCCAACAACCAACCAGCCATTGTTTCAGTTGGCTGTACGCACTCGAAAACGAAGTGGTTTACAAACAGTTTGCGGCCCTAGTCTCAAAGCTCTTTTACTAACTCCTGCGTGCCAAATGATTTGTAAACATGTAGAGACTGAACCTGGTTTAGATCTCAGTGGGCGGGTTACTCCATCACAACGGTGACCAATTTCCTGTCCGCTGAAATATAAATCCCATGGGAGGAGCCATAACGGAGCAGCCGCCGCTGTCACATAGGCCACCTTTTCAGATTTCTGAGAGTCACAACTGGTTTGAAATCTAGGACTGGCAGTAGAAACAACAATTATTTTGTAAACATGTAGGCACTTATTCAAAAGAGTTGAGACAAAGGTAAATGTTGTTAGTTGTCTCAATTCTTAAATTATACATTCTATTTCACCAGTTTATGACATTACTGGGAGCAAAGTGTTTTCTGACGCGGTAGTGGGTGACCCCTGTCATACTTAACAGGCACTTTGGAAACCCAGCTGTCGGGGGAGGTATTGGCTCATCTATAAATATATATAGCTTCATACTGCACTCAGATACGCATACATCCACATAGGATGGAATATGTTTCCAGACTCCACTCTTGTTATGATTCCAGCTTATGAAGATAGAGAGCCTTGTGAAACTGTAGAAGAAAAAAGCACGTGAAGAGTTGCTTGAAATACCTCTGCTGGTATTATTGTTAGGACTCTGCTCTGCTAACTATAACTGCTGAATTTCTCTGGTTTTGTACTAGTGAAATGTCAGCTTCACTATAGCATCCCTTTAACCTTAGGCTTTTTCATTGAATTTCTAAGGTTTTTTTTAATTCTATTTCATAACTGTAACGCCCCTGTAACCTTTGTTTTTTTTCAGTGCATTTCTAAGGTTTTTTTAAAGGATAATTCCCAACTATAACATCCCTGTAACATTTATTTTTTAACTGAATTTCTAAGGCTTTTTTAAAATTCTATTTCTTAATTGTAACATCCATTTTTTTAAGCGAGCCTCTAAGATTTTCATGTTTTCTCTCTATAACTGGATATTGTATATTATATTTATATTATATACCACTCATTTTTTGATTTGGTATGTCTTTCAGAAAGTACATTAATAACTTATTGCATTTACTGTGGAGAATCTGTGATCAGCCAATGTATTTCACATACTGAAAAATACACTTAAAGACATTTTTTAAATAAAGTTTAAGTCTAAATATTTGGTAAGATATTGATTTTTCTTTTCTTTCTAGGATCAATTTAGGAGCAAACCACCTTTACAAAAAAAAAATTATATTCGCAACTACCTACGTCATCGCAGTGCCGTTGGTAGTCGCGAAGAGTGCATAGTTTGTACAAAGTTAAAACATATATAGACACATTCTACAATATTTTTAACATTAGAGCTTTATTAGTGTACTTTTCATACTCCTATTTGTGCAGTGAGTTTCCGTAAAAATCGTCTACAAAGACCATTTTCTGTTTTCATGGTGATGCCAGGCATTGTGAAATCGATAGTTTCAGAATTCGCGTGTTTTTAAAAAACTCCAAAACACATATATACAAATATTTTAATTGATGTTTGACACTACCCCTATCTGTAGCTGTCGTATATACACTACCAACACAAAGGCTCTTGTTAGAGTCACCCAAGAAGCCAACATTTTGTTAATTTTCTTGTCAAATATATATATATTTTTAATCTTTTTAATCCGCAACAATGTCGCGATGATCGCAATCATGTTGTGAAATTGCAAAACAAAAGTAAACATTCAACAAGCACCACCACATTTAAAAATGTTAACTTAACAAATTAAATCTAACTAGTACAATACACACATTACGGTTGCATGACGTTACAACAAATTCTTTTACAACGCACACCTTTACAACGCATTTTTTACAACGCAACATACATCCATTACAACGCATGCCATTACAACGAATTATTAAAAAATACCTTTACAACGCATTCCATTACAACGCATACTAACTTTACAACGCATACCATTACAACGCATAACATTACATTGCATGTATGGTAAGTATTGGATAGTGTAGGGGTAAAAATTACTATTCTAACTCCAGGGGGTGCAACAGTAGGGTAAGTGTTGGATAGTGTAGGGGTAAAAATTACTATTCTAACTCCAGTGGGTGCAACAGTAGGGTAAGTGTTGGATGGTAATGGTATGCGTTGTAATGGTATGCGTTGTAATGACTGCGTTGTAATGACATGCGTTGTAATGGTATGCGTTGTAGTGTCATGCGTTGTAATGGTTGCGTTGTAATGGCATGCTATGTAATGGATGTTGTGTTGTAAAAGTTTCATTGTAATGGTAGTGCGTTGTAAAAGTTGCATTGTAAAGGTTTTTCCCCACATTACTAACCACATCACTGCTTTAAAAACATATCTGTACGCATATTTTTCTAGTACGTTTTAAAATAAACTGTTTAAACCCTGCTTCCCGTTTTCGTGATTTGACCGAGAGTCTCAATGATTCCGGTAACCGCGACGATCATGACTTTTTTAGGCGGTGCAAAACACACATAGTCACACATTTGACAGTATTTCAGACACTACGGGTTAATACTGCACTTTTAAACTCATATTTTTGTACGGAGTTTGTATAAAAACAACCATTTAAACCGATTTTCCGTTTTCCCGGTGAATGCGGGCGTCGCAATGATATCGGCAGCTGCAAACACCACGAATACATCGCAAAATGATAAAACAAATGCATACATTCAATAGCCACCCCACATTAAAAACGTATAACTGCAAAATTGATTATTACCAACACACTAAACACATTACTATCTAAATGATTGAATAATAGCACGTACAACTCCCTTAATATCTCTATAACACAGTCCATAACTTTTTCAGTGTCATCTATGATTGCATGCATCACTGTATAATTAAGTTTCTCATTCACTTTATAAGTATTCGAGAGGTTCTGGGAGACGGTGTTTCAGTCTATCAATACTTCTGTAATGAAATGCGTGACTGCCTCAGTAGATCTATGAGTGGCTGCATCAGTATCACAATGGGTCAGTGATTGATTGCGTAAGTCTCTCACTCAATCTGTGAGTAGGTGAATGAGGGCCTTTGTGCATTTCTAAGTAAAGTATATGACTGTCCGACTGGATCTGCGAGTGGATACATGAGTATCTGAGTGGGTGAGTGAGGGGGTGCATGAGTATCTGAGTGGATTTGTGAGTGAGTGTATGATCTCTCAGTGGCTCTATGACTGGCAGTGTGAGTGTCTGAGTAGTTCTGGCAATAGGTGCATGGGTCTCTGAGTGCGACGGTGAGTGGGTACATGAGTCTCTGAGTGTATATCTGGGTGCATAAGTCTCTGAGTGGCTGTGTGAGTGACTGTATGAGTGTCTGAGTGGGTCAGTGAGTAGATGTATGAGTATCTGAGTGGATCTGTGAATGGGTGTATGAGTGTCTCAATCGATCTCTGAGTGACAGCATAAGTCTCTGAGTGGGTGAGTGAACTGGTACATGCATGAGTGTCTGAGTGGGTCTGTGACTGGGAGGGCGAGTATCTGGGTGGGTCTGTAAGTGAATGCATTAGCCTTGAATGGGTGAGTGAGTGGAGGCCTGTATATCCGAGTGAGTTTGTGAGTGGGTGTGTGGGTTTCTGAGTGTATGAGTGAGTGACTGAGGGCCAGAGGTAGGTAAAGTCAGTTTTGCGAGTCCTTAATAGTGATTTTTACCGAATCGCTATTAAGGACTCACAAAATGTCATGTAGGTAGGAATCGCAATATTTTTTGCAATTCCTTAATATTCCTTAATTCGGAATTGCAAATTGTGATTCGCAATCAAGAAATACCTTCCCATTCATTCCTATGGGCCCTGAGGCCCATAGGAATGAATGGGTATTGCGCACACAATTAGCGAGTACCCAATAGGTACTCGCAAATTGCGGGCACAATTTAAAGGGTTCCAGAGGGACACAATTTTGCACCACTGAAATGTGCATGTGTGCACATGTGGCGCACATACATGCCCTAAGGGCATGAATGTGGGCCACATGGCACAGTTAAAAAAGCAAAAAAATGCTTTTTTAAAAGGAATCGCAAATTACCACCAACTTGAAGTTGGTGGTAATTTGCGATTCCTTAAGGCAATATCGCAATTTGCTATGCCTTCTAGCATAGCATTTAGGGAATCGCAAATAGCGATTCTCTAAATGCTTGGGCAAAAAAAGAAATCGTGGTTTTAGTGATTCCTTATTTTGCGAGTAGGTATTTTCCTTTCTACAATGGACAAAGCTGAATTGTGATCGCAAATGCCGAAATTTGCAGAATTCCAGCGTTTGCAATCGCAATGTGGCTTCCTATATCTGGCCCTGAGTCTATAAGTCTCTGAGAGGGTCTGTGACTGAGTGTGGGAGTGACTGTATGGGTGGGTGTATGAGTGTCTCAGTGGATCTGTGAGTGGGTGTACGAGTGTCTCAGTGGATCTGTTAGGGGGTGTATGAGTGTCTCAATGGGTCTCTGAGTACATATATGAGTGCGTGTGGGTCTGAAAGTGGGTGCTTGAGTCTCCGAGTGGGTCTGTATATGCATTTGTGACTCTCCGAGTGAGTCTGTAAGTGGATGCGTGAGTATCTGAGTGGGTCTGTGAGTGGGTGCATGAGTGTCCAGGTGAGTCTGTGAGTGGGTGTAAGAGTCTATAGGTTGGTATAAGACTGTACGTATTAGTCTATGACTGAGTCTCTAAGTAGGGGCATGAGTCTCTGAGTGGGTCTGTGAGTGGGTGCTCGAGTATCTGAGTGGGTCTGTGAGTGGGTGCTCGAGTATCTGAGTGGGTCTGTGAGTGAGTGTAAGAGTCTATAGGTTGGTATAAGACTGTACGTATTAGTCTATGACTGAGTCTCTAAGTAGGGGCATGAGTCTCTGAGTGGGTCTGTGAGTGGGTGCTCGAGTATCTGAGTGGGTCTGTGAGTGGGTGCTCGAGTATCTGAGTGGGTCTGTGAGTGAGTGTAAGAGTCTATAGGTTGGTATAAGACTACGTATTAGTCTATGACTGAGTCTCTAAGTAGGTGCATGAGTCTCTGAGTGGGTCTGTGAGTGGGTGCTCGAGTATCTGAGTGGGTCTGTGAGTGGGTGCTCGAGTATCTGAGTGGGTCTGTGAGTGAGTGTAAGAGTCTATAGGTTGGTATAAGACTACGTATTAGTCTATGACTGAGTCTCTAAGTAGGTGCATGAGTCTCTGAGTGGGTCTGTACATGGGTGCTTCACTCTCTGAGTGAGTCTGTAAGTGGGTGCATAAGTACCTGAATGGGTATGTGAGTGGGTGCATGAGTATCAGAGTGGGTATGTGACTGGATATATAAGTGTGTGAGTGGGTGTGTGAGTGTCTGAGTGGGTATGTGAGTGGGTGCATGAGTATCAGAGTGGGTATGTGAGTGGGTGCATGAGTATCAGAGTGGGTATGTGACTGGATCTATAAGTGTGTGAGTGGGTGCATGAGTATCTGAGTGGGTATGTGAGTGGGTGCATGAGTATCAGAGTGGGTATGTGACTGGATATATAAGTGTGTGAGTGGGTGTGTGAGTGTCTGAGTGGGTATGTGAGTGGGTGCATGAGTATCAGAGTGGGTATGTGACTGGATATATAAGTGTGTGAGTGGGTGCATGAGTATCTGAGTGGGTATGTGAGTGGGTGCATGAGTATCAGAGTGGGTATGTGACTGGATATATAAGTGTGTGAGTGGGTGTGTGAGTGTCTGAGTGGGTATGTGACTGGATATATAAGTGTGTGAGTGGGTGTATGAGTGTCTGAGTGGATATGTGGGTAGATACATAAGTCTGTGACCATGACCGGTAAGTGTACAAATATATATTTTTTATGTTTACACTAGTGTTTGCGATGACTTTGCGATATTCGTGATGTACACTATGCCACTCCGGCGGTCGCGTCGTCGTCAATTTTGGACACACAACACCCCCATTTCTCAAACATGGGGTCAGAGTTTCTCCACCCTGACCCCTTATGTTAAGTTTCACACACATTTTCAGCCCCAGGAACCATTCCTAGATGATAAAATGATGGCTGCAACTTTCAGTTTAGGTCGCGTCCAGCCAATCAGAGCATTCCCGTTGGAGCACGCATTCGTGATTCATTGCGAAACCATTGCGAAATATACACGGCCAGAGATAGATCTATAATTTACTGCTTACATTTCTCAAAAACGAGTGGATGGATTGGCACTACATAACAAAAAGCACAATCTGTGTAACAACATCTACCTTTCTGCCAAATTTGGTGTAATTCCGTCCAGCGGTTCGGGCTGTAGGTTTGACAACGCGTTCCTATGGGAATTAACATTACAAATGCACCTTCTTTTTTGCACATTTTTGACACTTTTGGGGAAAATTGCATGAAGATTGGTAAAACAACGTATGGACATATATATATATATTGGTGATGCAAGGGTACCCTGACCCCCCCCCACCTCCCGGTCAAATGTATCCCCTATTACATAAATGTAACTTTAAATGGTTCACCTTGAAAGGGTATCATACAGGTGGGAGACTATCGATTTCAAGGCTAGACCCCCTGCACCCCCTCCCCCCCACCCGATTCCTGCGTGCAGAAACCAACTCGGATTTCCGAATCATGATCTGCTGGAAACAAGGCAGTTTTAGCTTGGAAAACTGAATCCTAAGCCAGAACGCATTGGAGATTAGAGGGTGCAATAGGCCTCAAAAGAAAGTTTTGTCAGTTTTATATAGCGCATAGAAGAAACAGAGTTTAGAACTGTTTTTGTTTGCGCTGTTACTAAACTGCTAAAAATCAAATGCTGATCGTTTGTCGCCATACACGCCATTAGACCAAATTCAGAAATATTGCCTCTGCTTGAACAAGTAAATGAGGCACGTTCTCCCAACTATTTTTCAAATCTCCCACTTGCCAGCTTAAAAATGTTAGCATGTATGGAGTATACTTTAGAGGCGAGGGAACTCAACAACTTCCGCCCCATCACCAACCTACCCTTTCTTGCGAAGATCACAGAAAGATGTATAGCAAAACAACTCTCTCGTCATATCAAGGACAATGATCTTCTTGACAATTGTCAGTCCGGCTTCATCCAAACTGCAGCACTGAAACAGCCCTACTGCAAGTGGTTGATGACGCGCTGAGGATACTCGATTCGGGGGGGTCCTGCCTTCTAATTCTCCTTGATCTTTCTGCAGCCTTTGACACTGTCAATCACAACACCCTCCTCAACATTCTTAAACAGAGAATGGGCATGGAGGGCACTGTGCTTAAATGGTTTGCTTCCTTCCTCTCTGATAGATCCCAAATGATCAAAATAGCGAACAGTCTTTCATCTCCTGGCGGTAGGTCAAGGTGTTCCTCAAGGCTCTTTACTTGCACCTACATTGTTCAATCTTTATTTGGAACCACTGGGAAATCTCCTAAGTAAATCCGGGATCCACTATCATCTCTACGCAGACGACACTCAACTCTACCTCAAGGTTGCCTCCACTCATGATCTCTCCTTCCTAAGCTCTACTCTGGACTCCATCCAAAACTGGATGTCAACTCATCAACTGATTCTGAACCCCTCCAAAACTGAATTCCTCCTCCTCTCCTCCGCACTCTCTCCTCCCCCGGTTCAATCATGGATGGTTCAGATGAATCTACTTAACAATAAACCCATCATTGTCGACAGAGCAAAATCCCTTGGTGTCATACTCAACACAAAACTCAATCTAATCTCCCACATCAGTTCCATTGCTAAGTCGGCTCGATACCAACTGTGCCTTCTTTGGGGGATTCGTCGCTTCTGCCCGGAGCATGACCTTAAAACCCTGGTGCAATCGCTGGTCCTCTCCAGACTAGACTACTCCAATTCTCTTCTTACTGGCCTCCCCAAATCCCACTTGTCCCCCCTTAAATCTGTTCTCCATTCAGCAGCTCGTTTCATTTATGGGGCCAAAAGAAGCGACCACATCACACCGATGTTATCCACCCTCCGCTGGCTTCCCATCGAGGCTAGAGCTATCTACAAGACTGCCTGTATCACCCACAAAGCCTTGCACACCTCCTCTCCTCGCTACCTGGTGAACAAGCTGAAACTCTCTGGAGGCTCTAGACCATCACGAAATGCGGAAAATCTACTGCTTGAACCTTCCACTTTCAAGAAGGAAAGATCGATGGCCCAATCCTCTTCAGGCAACGCGGTGAGAATCTGGAACTCACTTCCGCCTCAGCTCCGGACCACCACCTCCTCCCAGGCCTTCAAAACTGACCTCAAAGTTCTCCTCCTCCAACGACACTTCCAAAGTTAATTCACGCCCTCTCTATTATCTGAAGGAAGACCTCCCATCACTGAAAACTCTATTCTCCATGACTATGGAAGTGCCTTCCCAGTGTGTTCGTGTGGTTGGAGTGTCTGCTATTTATTGCAGTATTATCCTTTTACCTGTGTTTGGTTCTCTTTTGTAACATGCACGCGTCACTTTTCTCTTGTAACACACTGTTTGCTCCTCTTACATGTTGTTTGCCTTTGATACTTGCACAAGTGCCACCAGTGCCTACGTAACGTTTGTTCTTGTGCCTGAGTCTCTAGCATATATTGCAGTATTATACCTCTAATTGTACTTTGTTTTCTCTTGTAACCTGCACACGTCACTTTTTCCTCCTGTAATGCACCGTTTGCTACCTCATGTATTTTGTTTGCTCACAATTGTCACTTTTGATTCATGTAACTTAACGTTTGCTTTTGTAATTTGTTCACTTGTAATGTTCTCATGTCTCAGTTCTGTTCCTATTGTGAAGCGCTCTGACGCCCTCGGGTAAAGTCCGCGCTATATAAAAACGCATAAATAAATAAATAAATAAATAAATAAAAAGGAGGGACTGACCCATTCCTCACACTCTAGTCTTCATACGGGTTATAGCAGGCACCTATTTCAAGTCAGGTGTATTCTATTATCTTCCCTTTATCCTTTCCCAACGGCTCCCCCTTGGTTCAGCCCGCCCGCCCCCCGCATTCTGCGTTGAACCTCCACCGAAGGCGCTAGCTCAAGGAATAGACTCAAGGCGCTGACTTCTCATGCTCCTCGTTATTTGCTTGAACTGCAGCGGGGATGCTTGTGAACGCTGGAGGGGCAGCTGGAGCGCCATCACCCCTTGAAGAGCCCAGGGTGTGGCATAACAGATCCATCACACGCCCTCACTTCCCCCACCCCCGGCAGGTCTATTAGAGTTCATGGAGGCCTCTGTGCCTGCTGATGCTATGGAGAGAGTCTGCTTGTGGCAGGGTGACATCTTGTGGTGGGAACTCGCCATTGCAACTGCCTGCTGAACCCACTGACACTAGAGAAAAGAATTAACAAACTCCAGTCCTGGCAGATGTTTTTTTCCCCTTTCCCCCCTTTCTGCAGTTTTATTTAGGACGAACTAGGCCCCAGGGCATTGGAGCAGTTTACACGATCACCAGATTGCATTACACAGGCCAGAATCATTTTTGTAGGCGCGTGATGTGCTCAGAATCACAAGATGTTGCGCCGGTGCCAGGACTCCCCTCGCAGGAACAGCAGTGCCCAATATATCACACTGACTGTCTTTAGAGCGCTGTGACCCTTCTATGACCCGGAACAACCTCTGATCGACGCTCATTATAATATTACATTAGTGTCCGCCCTTCGCCGTGTGCTGTCTGCTCTCTGCTGAGCTTTTCACCTGTTCATGGAATTAGCAGTGGTCCATGTGGTGTTGGGCCTTAGGCCCACATGGCGCTGTAATGAGGAACGCCGGCACACAGTAATGGGTTAGTAAAACTGGCCTCGAGCACGAGCGCCCGGCCCCCTTTATTAACTGGGTCACGTGACTCGTGACACCAGTGGTGGGTGGGTGTAGAGTGTGGATTACATCCTCTAGAACAACTAGACCGTGTCCAGCAGGACACTACATTCCTCCCCAACTTTAATAAAAGTTGAGACAAAATAAAGTCCGAACCTGTGGGAGGAAAAACACAAAATATGCAAACTCATAATTTTAGAAAAAATCTCTTCAGTTGCTTGCTAGATGACGCCGGTGGAACTTGACGCTGAAGTGTTAGTTTTCTTGGGTTCGACGTCCAGGTTCTCGGTGGGCGTGCTCTTCTGGACTGGCGCCATGGCAGTGTGTTCTTCAGTCCATTGAGATCTTGATTTCGGGGTGACGCCGGACAGGATGACCAGATGGTAGACTTGATGGAGGTTGTCTTTTACTAGTCCGTCGGGTTTCTTCACTGTAGGCGGCTTGGCTTCACCTTGCAAAGGAGGGAGTGGTTGAAGGTTATCCCTCTCACTGGGACGCCCCTCTCGCGGGTGTTCTCCTGCCACGAGATGTCCCGGAGGCCCTCTTCTTCAGGTTTCCGCTGGGCAGGGTGTTCTCTGCAGCGTTGCTCCAACTCCACAAGCCGGTGTGAATGGAGGAGGCGATGAGATTACTACCATGCATCCGTAGCTCCGCCTGGAGGGTGGTTGTTGACTCTTTCCTTTGCGCACGAGTTCCTCTTCTTCCTGGGACGTGCAGGATAGACGGCGATGGATCCATCTCTCGTGTCGGGATCCTCTGCCACTGGTGTCCCTGAGGCCTTTGCCCCTTGGATATCCACGGGCTGGTGTGGGGTGGTCAGTTCTCCCTCTGCCGGGCGTCTGAGCGTTCTCCCCATCCAGACTTCCGCTCAATCCCAAAGGTGGGTGTTGCCAATGGTCCAGCCTGTTCATTCCTGCAGTCGACGGGTTGTCAGAGGACTTGTTGTAGGTAGAAGCCTGTTCTTCACCTAGTGCTACCGATGTTCCCCTGGACTTATAGGCCCTTGTATTCGATGTTGTGGCGCGTGTCATCTTCTCTTCTGGTGGGTGTGCAGACTTGTCACACCTCTCCTCACCTTTCTGGATGTTGTTGTTCTTGCTGGCATTGTGCCACATGACTCCTTTCTTCTTCTCCTTTCTTTATGGCGTCTTGCCCTTCTTCTCCATTTTCCTTTCCGCGACATGGTCTGGTCATCTCGCTGATCTTGGCCTCCTGACCAGGCTTCTCCGAGCGGCGTGCACTCCGCCCGATTCCTTCTGGTCTTGTCCTGGCTCTAGGACACTGTCTTCCTTTCCACTCTATGACTGGACCAGTCGCCGCGACCTTCTCCTGATAATGGTTATACTTCTGGTTCTTGAGGGTGTCGAAGTTCGTTGGTTTCTTGGTCGCGGACACTTCTTGAACCTCTTGCCAGTCCACACTGCCGATCTCTGGCAGTGGTGTTGACGGGCGCAGGTGCTGATGGCTGGGGTGATGGTGTTTGCCAGCCATGTAGAGACTCGGGATGATAGGTGTTGGTGACTTGCTGGGAGTGTTGGATGTTTGGAGAGACTTGGCGGCCATGTGCCTCCGCTTTGTTGATGATGACCTTGGGTGGCGGCTTGACACGTAGAGAGTACGGTTCCTCTCTTGCTTGTTGTGGGGCCACTGCCGACTCCATCTTGAGGCGGTGAGAGGGCGGCTGCTCAGTGCTGATCTTCGCCCGTGGCATCTGCGGACAGGAGCAGGGATGCCGACTGACTCAGACTGCCAACGCTCGGGGATGGACGGTCGCCTGGGGAAGCGTTGGGATGAGACGTGGACTGCGCTTGCTGCGGCTTATGTTTGGTTCATCCGTGGGGCTGTGTCCTGGGACGTCGGTCCGCCTTGGTGGCTGTCTGGCGTGTTAGGGTGTGCTTCTTGGCTGGCTGTGAGTCCTCGGTCTTCTCCTTTTGTTGGCTTGTTCAGTCCACCTGTGCTTATCCGGTCTTTGGGGTGACAGAGCTGTCACTCTTCTTTTCTTCTAGGGCGTTGCGTTTGGACCTCGAGGCGGCGCTGTCGTGGCGCCTGCTTCTGCTTTTGCTCTGGCATGCTTGGCTGGCTAGTCACTTGGTGAGGTGCTCCTTGTTTGCTGGGCGATGTGACGTCTGGTCTTGTGTCGCTGTTCGTTGGAGCACACGGTGCTGTGGCGGCCTGCCACGTGGGGTGTGTGACTCCTCTCTTGCCAATCTTGGGTCGTGGCCGACTCCGTCTTGAGGCAGTGTGAGGGAGGACACGGTGGGTGGTCTTCGGCCTGTTGCCTGTTGCTGTGGCGGTGGAGATGTGCGTGCTCTCCAACCTACGTGCAGCAGTGCTTCTGTGTGGAGAGGTTTCCTGGGTGTTGTCTATGTAGTCAGGTGCACCAGTGCGGCTTTCTGCGCGCTTCTGGCTTGGCGTGCTCTCTGTGCGTACTCGGTTCTCTTCTTGGATGCCTTCGTGGCACGTGGGGTGCCTGGGTTCTAGGAGGAGCAGATGATGCAAGGTCCCATTTGTTTGTAGGTTTGCGCTCTACAAGGAAAATGGGAACTCTGACGCTTCCCGCCGTTCCACTCTTCTGTGCAGTGCAGGGCAGGTGGGACAGGCAGGTCGGTTCCTCGCCTGGCGCCCTGGTCGTCCGCCTGAGGGACCGGGGCGACGAAAATCCTTGGTCCAGGCTGGAGGCCGTGCGATGTAGCACTTACACGGGGCCGAGATGCAGGTGCGGCGTGAGACCAGCAGGTGGCGCTGCGGCAACTAGGCCCACGTCTCCGGGTGATGCAGCAGCGCTGTGCGTGTTCCGGGCAGCACCGATGGGAGGCGACGTCCTCTGCTTCGGGTGGGCCGCGGCCGCGCTGGGCAGCTGTGTCATGGTTCCCCAGCCGCCCTTCTCAGTCCCAACGGAGGTCGGCGCTCTCACCAGCCTTGGGAGTTCGCTTCGCCGCCTGGCTTGCGGTGAGTGTCCTGGCTGTCACACAGGGAACGGGCCGGCAGTACCGAAGTGGGGCTGCCGGTGCAGGCACTTTGCTCTGTTGGGCGGTGTTGGGTGGGTGTTGGCGGCACCAGTGAGAGGGAGTGGAACGGGGTTGCACTCGTGGATCGCCGGGCCTTATAGACGTACCGGTAGGCGTGGCAGCCGGGACATCGCACAAAATAGCGGGGTTCTCTCCCTCACTAGGGACCCATGTCCTCACCTCTACCTCCAACGCCGGCGGGGCGAGGCGCGGTAGATCTCCGGTAGTCTCTCCACCGACGCGGAGAGCAGTCACGGGTGGCCGTACGACGCTCGGTGGGGGTGCCGCTTGCCGGGCTCCTTTTCCTCCCCCACAAGGAATGACGAGGTGCAGAGCGGTAGGCACACGAGGCTGGCGACCCGCCTCGTCGCCAGTGTGGTGTTGGGCCTAAGGCCCACATGGCGCTGTAATGAGGGACGCAGACACACAGTAGTGGGTAAGTAAAACTGTCCTCGAGCACGAGCGCCCGGCCCCCTTTATTAACTGGGTCACGTGACTCGTGACACCAGTGGCGGGTGGGTGTAGAGTGTGGGTTACATCCTCTAGAACAACTAGACCGTGTCCAGCAGGACACTACAGTCCAGTGCTTAATTTGTTTTAAAAAAAAAAAAATGAAGTGCCAGGGCCCTTCAAGCTACTGCACCCTGCACCACCCATTACCCTTGTTGGCTCTGCCAATGCTAGTATCACCACACCTTCTAACCATCACACTTCTTCCTAGAAGTAGTAAACCCTGTTGTTGTGCTTCTCCCAAAATTAAACATACAGCGCCCCCTTGGTGCTCACAAATAATTGACTCAAATGTACTTATTTTCAGGGCTGATGGAACGCACACCGCTGTGGTGTGGGGCTGCGCTTCTGCAGGTGGCCACATTGGAGGGATTCCGGAAATGGGATTTTATCGGGATCTCCAAGCTGGGGGGTGTCAATCACAGCACAGTCCTAAAATCATACTCCAGACTGAATTTCAATGGCATCGCAGCCAGTTCCATAAGTATCTGCAGCTCTGCATTGCGTTAACCCCAACACATAAGGACATTGCCAGATCTTTTAGATTTTCACTCTCCGGAGGGTAAATTCCTTGTGGGAGATTTGGGTGATCAAAAAATTGCTACGATTTACCAGACTCTAATTTCAAACCAGCCGGATACATTTGTGGCCCTGAGTTGTTCCTGGGCAGCTGATGTAGGTGCCATAGAATAGGAAGAATGGTCAGAGATTCTGGGGTCCCCAGAGGAGTGGCCATCGCGGCATGGCTCCGGCTGATTCAATTTAGGGGCAGATTTACAAGGCCTGGCGCATCTCTGCTAATCAGCAGGGATGCGCCAGGAAACTTGCGACCCGCAAAACCACCCGTGCGCCACCACTGATGCGCCGCATTTAAAATGCGCTGCGCCGTGGCGCACGGATGGGCAGATGCGTGTCGCATCCCCTGGCGGCAATGCGGCGCATTGCTGGAGTCACGTCGCAAGCGCGACGCGGCTCCAGCAAGGCTCGGGGGTGCCCTATGTCTACCGTGCTGTGTCAATCCTTACGCCTGCTTCAAGCAGGCGCAGGGTTTTGACGCAGCATGAGCGTAAAAGTGACTCAGTGAAATCTTGTAGATTTCACTGCGTCACTTTTATGAGGCGTTCCTGCAAGGGAACGCCCACCCTGCGCTGGAACGCCCACATGAAACCTGATGCAGGTTTCATGTGGCGCAGGGGTTTACAACGTGACGCATCCCCCTAGATTTGTCAATTTGTTAATACGGCGCAAAATGGCGCATGATTTACTCTGCCGCTGCGTCACAGTAGTGACGCAACTGCGGCGTAAATGTGTTGCAAGAGGCTTGTAAATCTGCCCCTAGGTATATTCATCGCGCCCATCTAGCACATCACAGGCTCTGGCGTATGGGGGTGATCGCCTCCCCGGCGTGTCTTAGATATGGTGCTGAGGAGGGCACCTTCATACACACAGTGTGGAGCTGCCCAGTTTTGGAGAGGTTTTGGCAGGGGGGGTCACATGTCTGGGGGAGGTCCTGTCATGGCAGATATTGTGTAGCCCGTGGTTGAACCTTCTTCACCTTATGGACATGTCAGTGGGAATACATATAAAAAAGCATTTGCAATGCAACGGTTTCGGCTTTAGTTAAGCTGAAGCAATTCTGTTTGTAATTAGGTCGCTTTTAGCTTTGCTTTTATTAGCGTTTATGTACATACCATGCATATGAATATGAATTTGGGGTAAAATATTACATATATATTCGACCCGTATATAGCATCTCTCCTCGTTCAAAGGTGTGTTTTTAAACCTTATGTGGGACGGTTTCAGGACCGCCGAGTGGATATTAATTTGTTGGCACAGACGCACATGCACGCGCACAAGTCTTTCATTAAAGCACTAGTGTAGCCGCCGTCTCCCCAAGCTGAGCGCCCGGACGGGTTTTTGGGGGAAATCACAAACCATGATGTTCGCAGGGTTTTGAGGTTCGCGTCACTTGAGCTGTGTTCCGGTGAATTGATTGTACTTTGTCATACGTATTTCTGGGGCCCTGGGCAACATGTTTGAATCAATTTTGAATTGTATTACGCATTGTGTACAATTGAAGCTAGCATAATGTAGAAAAATATAAAAGTATGGAGGGAATGTGGAGCAACCAAGGAAATAACATAATCTGCATTTGTCAAGCCCCCATTGGGTGTCCCGTGTCACTGAGTAGCAGGTGTTTATTATTACCCAATGGTACTCATGTTATCGACCTTAGAAGGATTAAAGTCTGAGTGGACCCGCCGGGATTTAAACCTTGTGACATGAGGTCGAGCATAGGTCCCCCTACAAAAGACACATTGTCTAGGATGTATGACGTTACAACGCATACTTTTACATCGCATGCCTTTACAACGCGGTATTTACAACGAATACCTTTACAACGCATAGTGCTTTGGGGCGCTGGATAGTGAATAGTTTAATTTACTATTCCAACTCCAGTCCCCGTGGACACTAGGGAAGGTGTTTGTAGGAAGGGGGAGTCTCTGGTTGGCGCAGTGCAACACTGGCGACAAGCAGGGCCTCTCTCTTCCTCGTCAGGGCTGAGGGTTACCTTCAAGACAACCTCTGCTTACCCTCTAGGTAGTGTGGCTTAAGCAGTCTTAGGCTAATCTCTGGGGCATGTAGGGTTAAACATTTGCAATATCACACCATCACAACCAACCCACCACACAATGACACCAAACTGTATTTGTAAAAATATATGTTCTTTATATAAATCTCAAGCAGGCTTGTAAATACAGTCTTGGTTACTTCAAATGCAGGTTCCAGTTACTCTTTATGAAAAAGGCACAGTTCTTGAATAAATGTGGTCTTTTGGGCCTTCTGCCCAGCTTTAGAAAGGTTCCAGTGTCTTGTAGCGCTTCAAGGCGCTTCCCGCTGTCTCCTCTCTCGAACTGAGTCACCCTTCGGGGCTCGACTCGGGGAGAGGGGGCCGCGGGCCTCGGAGAGCGTCAGGCGGGGCCTCGGGGGCCAAGAGCAGAGCGCGCCTCTGATTCTGGGGCGGCTCGCGCTGCTACGCAAACAGCAGCGGGGAGGCTCCCGGGGTGCCTGAGGTCAGA
The DNA here is from genome assembly GCF_964261635.1 of Lissotriton helveticus. Lineage (NCBI taxonomy): Eukaryota > Metazoa > Chordata > Amphibia > Caudata > Salamandridae > Lissotriton > Lissotriton helveticus. Next base: position 2,133,678,506 of record NC_136065.1, on the reverse strand, counting down.
CCGCGCGGTGCGAGCTCAGATTGCAGGACGCTCGCGCCGCGGAGGGGCAAAGACAGTACCTTTCACTTCTCGTGGTGATCCTCGGAGAGGGCGGCTGAAGGGGGAGCTGTCCCACGTCGCGTTGCTTCCTTGACGGGCGGTGCGAGCTGCGGCTCGAGGCAGCAGGTCACGGGTCACCCAGGGCGGCGGTGGTCGATGGGGGCTCAGGTCCTTTTACTCAGTCTTCTCGTCCGTCCTGACGGCGGCGGCTGGGTGTGGCGCAGTGGCAGTACGGTCCCCAAGTGCGGGACGTACCCAGCCAAAGTGCCGATCGTGGTGATGTCCCTTCAGCGGGGCAGCCGGCCAGACGCTGATTAGCGAGGGAGATGACAAGGCGGCAGTCCGTCTTTGCGGGGGAATCCACGGCGCTTGTGCCCAGTAGACTCCGGTGCTTGGACCGGACGGGTCCTCCGTTACTTTGCTCTCGTGGGGTCAGGTGCAGATGCCGTCACGGTGTTCAGGCCAGCGGCGGCTGGGCTTCACGTTGCTATGGCGATCTGCTCACCCACGGTCACGGTGTGCAGGGGGACTTGATGCTCTTGTCTTCCTCAGACAGCGCTGCAGCGATAAGCAGCACACACAGCAGATGCTTTGGTCAGGGGTTAGCGCTCACTGTTCCTGGAGCGCTGGTCAGGGGGCAAGTTCAGCAGCAAGCCCTTGGAGATCTTTTAGCAGAGTTTGGCACAAAGTTCAAAATAAAGTAAAAGTCTCTTGTAGTCTTTTTCTCTTCCTCTCCTTTGGCAGCAAGGCACCAGACACAGGCCAGAGTCAGCACTCCTCCTTGTAGTCCTTCCAGGTCCTTCTCTTCGGGCAGAGTTTCTCTTGTAGCACAAACAGGATCTAATTTACAAGGAGCAGGGCTCCTACTTTTATACCCAGTTTCTTTTGTTCTAGCAAGCCAGGGGGGCCTCTGCATAACTGCTCCAGTCTCTGAGTACTTGTTGTGGGTACTTATGACTTCTGCATTCAGTGTGAGGGCAGGCACATCAGCCGCTCCCCAGGGGGGCGGAGCCGGCATGGAGAGGGCAGGAGTGGCCTGAGCACTTTGTTTACAAGCTTCGGTCCTTCCTGGGCCAGGTGCAGGCTGAGTCATCAGTCGCTCCCCAGGAGGGCGGAGCCAGCATTGTGGTGGCAGGGGCACAGCCTGATGCATCGTTCAGGGGAAACTCCCACCACCCATTAAGGGGTCCTCCTGCTAATCACTACCTGTCAACTCCCAGCCCTGTCACTCACACACACCAGACAGTCAGATCCACATCCAAGCAGAGGCGGGCTGAAATGGTTAGGCAAGCAAATGCTAACTTTCTAAAAGTAGCATTTGCAAACACAGGATATTAAAATAAACTTTACTAAAAGAAGTATTTTATTATTCTGAGTTCAGGCATACTAAACATGAATTTCTACCATGTTCCCTGAGCCTGCTGGGATTATAGAGTGTAATAATTCCAGCAGCTCATCTGGCCTAGAAGGGAACAGGTAGCCTTACAATAGTGAAAAACGAATTTGGCAGTAATTCACTATTAGAACATGCCACACACATCAGGGCATGTTCTACCTTACACTTACAATGCACCCTGCCCTCTGGCCTACCATAGGGGTGACTAACATGAAGGTTAAGGGAAGGTTTAGGGGCTGGCAAGTGTGTGCACTTGCCCAGCCAGGGTGACAGTACCAGACTGCACGCAGGTTCTGCAATGGCAGACCCTAGACACATTTTAAGGCTGCTTCTGTGGGTGGCGCAACCAGCGCTGCAGGCCCACTCGCAGTGTTGGCATTCACAAGCCCTGGCACTCCTGGTGCACTTTACTAGGGACTAACAGTAAATCCAATGAACCAATCATGGACATCAATCATATGTACACTTTACAGTAGGGAGCACTTGCACTGCGGCACGGGTTGGCCGTGGCGCAGTGCCCTGAGTAGCAGACACCAGCAAAACATTTGAGGCACAACAGCAAAAAGTGGAAGGGAAACTCACGCCAAGGTGCCAGGTCTAACACGTGTCCCCTCCAGCTGAAATGTGGGGAGAACTACCCTTCCCCAGGGAGTTCCTCATCACTAAGGCGGAAAAATCTGGACAGACCATCAGCGTTGGCGTGATCTGTGCCAGGGCGGTGTTCCACCGTGAAGTCCATACCCTGTAGGGAGATGGACCACCTCAACAGTTTTGGGTTCTCACCCCTCATTTGCATCAACCATCTGAGGGGCCTGTGGTCCGTCTGAACCCGGAAGTGAGACCCAAACAAGTAGGGTCTTAGCTTCTTCAGCGCCCAGACCACAGCAAATGCTTCTCGCTCTATTGCACTCCACCTACTTTCCCGTGGAAGTAACCTCCTACTGATGAAGGCTACGGGTTGGTCCCAGCCCTCCTCAGTCATCTGTGAGAGAACAGCCCCTACACCATGCTCTGAAGCGTCTGTTTGCACTATGAATTCCTTGGAGAAATCAGGAGCCAGGAGCACGGGCGCCGTGCACATGGCAGTCTTCAGGGTGTCAAAAGCCTTCTGACAGGTGTCAGTCCAAATCACATTCCTGGGCTGCTTCTTAGAAGTCAGTTCTGTCAAGGGGGTCACAATAGTGCCATAGCCCTTGACAAACCTCCTGTAATACCCAGTGAGCCCCAGGAAGGCTCTCACTGCTGTCTGGGTCTTGGGGGGTTCCCAAGCCAGGATGGTCTCAATTTTGGGTTGCAAGGGTGCCACCTTGCCACTCCCCACTTGGTGTCCCAAGTACACCACCGAACCCTGCCCAATCTGGCACTTGCTTGCCTTGATTGTGAGGCCTGCCTTGCGCAGCGCCATCAACACTTCCCAGAGGTGCCGCAGGTGTTCTGGCCAGGTGCCACTGAACACTGCGATGTCATCCAGGTAGGCGGCACTGAACTCGTCCAGCCCGACCAACACCTGGTTGACCAACCTCTGAAAGGTGGCAGGGGCATTCTTCATCCCAAATGGCATAACCCGGAACTGGAAATGCCCATCGGGTGTGGAGAATGCTGACCTCTCCTTTGCCCCATCGGTCAAGGCGATCTGCCAGTACCCAGACGTTAAATCAAACGTGCTGAGGTACCGGGCAGCCCCTAGCCGATCAATGAGCTCATCAGCTCTGGGGATAGGGTGCGCGTCAGTCTTGGTGACTGAATTGAGTCCTCTGTAGTCCACACAGAACCGGAGTTCAGGTGTGGCTCCCGGCGCAGCAGCCTTTGGGACCAAGACCACGGGGCTGGACCAAGGACTGCTGGAAGACTCAACCACCCTAAGAGCAAGCATCTTGGAGACCTCCTCCTTGATGCAGGCCCGTACCCTGTCAGTTACCCTGTAAGCCTTGTGCTTCACAGGTAAGCTGTCCCCTGTGTCCACATCATGGACGCACCAATCTGTGACACTAGGAACCAGGGAGAACAGGTCTGGAAACTGCCCCAGCAACTGGCGGCAGTCTTCCTGTTGCTCAGGGGTCAGGGTGGGTGAGAGGTTAACTCCATCCACTGACCCATCTTTCTCACAGGCCACTAAGAGGTCAGGAAGAGGCTCAGACTCCTCTTCCATTCCATCATCAGTGGCCAATAGCATGCCCACTTCGGACCTTTTCAAGTGGGGCTTGAGGCGGTTGACATGTAAGACCCTTAAAGGATTCCTGGGCGTCTTCATGTCCACCAAGTATGTCACTGAGCTCTTGCGCTCCACAACCTCAAATGGGCCTGTCCACTTATCCTGAAGTGCACAGGGTTCCACTGGGGCCAAGACATACACCTCCTGTCCAGGCTGAAGCTCTACCAGAGTGGCATTCTGGTCGTACCACCGCTTCATCTCCTCCTGGCTTGCTTCCAGATTTGCCTCAGCAAGTTGTCTGAAGCGCCTGGTTTGGTTTCTGAAGGCCAGCATGTAGCTATATACATTCTGGGGAGGTTTCCTGGGAGATTGCTCCCAGCCTTCCTTTACCAAACTCAGTGGTCCTCTCACGGGGTGGCCATACAGCAGCTCAAAGGGGCTGAACCCTAGAGACTTCTGTGGCACCTCGCGGTATGCAAAGAGCAGGCATGGTAAGAGGACGTCCCACTTACGCCTCATTGGACCTTCCAGGCCCATGATCATGCCCTTCAGGGTTCGGTTGAATCTTTCAACCAACCCATTTCCTTGTGGATGGTAAGGTGTGGTGAACTTGTAGGTTACACCACACTCTTGCCAAAGGGACTTCATATACTTGGATATAAAGTTGGTCCCCCTGTCGCTCACCACCTCTAGAGGGAACCCCACTCTGGAGAAAATTCCCATTAGTGCACGCCCCACCACGGGGGCCGTCACTGTCCTCAGAGGGATGGCTTCAGGGTACCGGGTGGCATGATCCACCAAGACCAGGATGAACCTGTTGCCCATGGCTGTCTTGGGGTCCAGAGGCCCAACAATATCAATACCCACTCGTTGGAATGGCGTACTGACCACAGGGAAGGGTTGGAGGGGAGCCTTGTTCTTCCCTCCGCTCTTCCCACTTGCCTGGCAAGTTGGACAGGTCCTACAATGAGCATCTGAGCTCTTGTGCATTTGGGGCCAGTAGAAGTGGGTGACAAGCCTGTCATAGGTCTTGTCCATCCCCAAATGTCCTGCTAAAGGCACATCATGAGCCAGTCCCAGTAGGAAGGCTCTGAACTTCTGGGGTACCACCAGCACACGGGCTGACCCAGGTTCAGCAGCCTTAGGCTCTGAGTACAGGAGGTCATTCTCCCAGTACACATAATGTGTTTTGGCCTGAACACCATTGGCCTGGTCTGCAGCCTGCTGCCGCATACCCACGAGAGAAGGGCATTCTTTCTGCTCCCTGCAGAATTCCTCCCTGGAGGGGCCTCCTTCTTGCTGCCAATGGGTCAGCTCAGGCAGGTCCCCCAGTTCGGCAATCTGTTCCCCAGTAGGCTCCAGGGCATCCCCCTCAAGGTCTGCTTCCTCCTGGACCGTGGGAACTTCAGGGGCCGGTTTCCCGCGCACCCTGCGCCTTCTCCCTAAGGCCGGTTCCTGGGCCTCTCCGTCAGGCCCCAGGACCTCTTGATCACCCCTACTGGCTGCCATTGACCGGGTGGTCACGCACGCCCAGTCAGGTAGACCCACCATCTTCAGGTGAGTCGTTTTCTCCACCTTTTCCCAAGGGGAGTCCTCCAAGTCATTCCCTAGCAAACAGTCAACAGGCATGGCTTTCCTCACACAGACCTGCAGAGTACCAGAGACCCCCCCCCACTCGAAGGGAACTTGAGCCATCGGACACTGACTCTCTGAATTGTCAGCGTTGACAACCCTACAGTAGGCATGGGGTACAACCTGCTCTTGAGACACCAGGTGATGCCTCACTGCAGTCACACTGGCTCCTGTGTCTCTAAGAGCCTCAGCTTTCTTACCATTGATGGTAACCACCTGCCCATATTTTTTAGTGTTAGAGGGCAGGTAGCTTGCAGGGACCATCTCACTGTCTCCTAGTGAGACTAGGGTCATCTGAACAGGATCTCCACCCCCCGGGACCATCACTTCTTCTCCTAAGTGAACACTGGTCACTTGTCGGGGCGGAGCACCAGTGGGTGCTGGTTTTCCAAACAGGCGACACTTGGGGTCACTGGCTATGTGCCCCGGGTCACCACATTTGTAACAATTGAAGGGCCCCTTTGGAACAGGTCGACCTGTCGGGGCCCCATTCTGCTTAGGGGGTGGGGGAGGCTGAGAACCTTTCTGCTGGTCCCCTTGGGGATTACTTTGGGGGCCTTTTTGGAACCCTTTCTGTTTTCCCTTGTCCCCCCCACTCTTCTGCTGGGGACCCTGCCCACCCTTGGCGGAGTCTCCCACTGGACCCTTGTGGACCCTGGTGCTGAGCCAGCGGTCCGCCTCCTCAGCAAGTTTCCTCGGGTTGGACAACTTGCTATCAATCAGGTGCTGGCGTAACTCAGGAAAACATTGATCAGACAAGTGCTCCCATGCAATTAAATCAAAGAGACCTTGAAAATCATTCACTTTGTTACCCTTCACCCAACCATCCAGTGCTCTGCAAAAAAAAGTCACAAACTCCACATACGTATTCCCAGGCCGCTTATTACACCCCCTAAACTTCTGCCTATACATTTCAGGGGTAAGCCCATACCTGGTCATTAAAGCTTCTTTCATATGGGGATAGGATCTCTGGTCTTCAGTGGGCAAATCTAGCAGGGTGTCCCTTCCTTCGCTAAGGAACCTTCCCCATAACCCCGCTCCCCAATCCTTCTCAGGGACCCGGTGGGAAAGCATGGCTACCTCATATGCCCTAAACCACTGTCCTATGTCATCCCCCTTAAAGAACTCTTTAACTACATCTTTGGGGATGTGCACTCTTGACTCTACCTGCACCGGCGTTGTGCTGCCACCAGAGGGAGGACGATCCAAGGCTTTCTCTTTTAGACTCATCTCCCTCATTTTCACATCAAACTCAAACTGGAGTTTTCTTTCTTCCAGAGCCATTTTTTTGCTTTCAAGCTCCATTTGGCCCTTCAAATTCAATTCCGCCATCTTGATCTCATGATCCCTGGTTGCCTGTCTGTCTGCCAGCTCCTCTGGCGACAGGCCTCTGCCAAAGCTGTGGACGCTGTCTGGTCGCTCAGGTATCACAGGATCCACAGGCGCATCCCTTGATTCACTCCAGGCTTTCAGGGCCCTGTAGAAATCATCCTTGTTCCTGCACCCTGCATGGGGAACCTTGAACTTCTTTATAAAGCTCCACAGTTCTTTCCTCTTGTAGTCATCCAACTTTGATGGGTCCCACTCTACCTCCAACACCTCAGAGGTCAGGGATTCCGCCCCATCAACGCTGTCTGTGCCAGGCATGCTTGCAACACTAGGGATCTTCTTCTTTTAGCAAAATTAAAAAATCAAAAAGTCTGTGGCTAAGTTACTGGACTGTAATCACTATGCAATGGTCAGTAGCTAAGGTAAAACACTGCAAATGTAAATTCGCGAATCCTCACCGCTGCGTCCAATGTAGGAAGGGGGAGTCTCTGGTTGGCGCAGTGCAACACTGGCGACAAGCAGGGCCTCTCTCTTCCTCGTCAGGGCTGAGGGTTACCTTCAAGACAACCTCTGCTTACCCTCTAGGTAGTGTGGCTTAAGCAGTCTTAGGCTAATCTCTGGGGCATGTAGGGTTAAACATTTGCAATATCACACCATCACAACCAACCCACCACACAATGACACCAAACTGTATTTGTAAAAATATATGTTCTTTATATAAATCTCAAGCAGGCTTGTAAATACAGTCTTGGTTACTTCAAATGCAGGTTCCAGTTACTCTTTATGAAAAAGGCACAGTTCTTGAATAAATGTGGTCTTTTGGGCCTTCTGCCCAGCTTTAGAAAGGTTCCAGTGTCTTGTAGCGCTTCAAGGCGCTTCCCGCTGTCTCCTCTCTCGAACTGAGTCACCCTTCGGGGCTCGACTCGGGGAGAGGGGGCCGCGGGCCTCGGAGAGCGTCAGGCGGGGCCTCGGGGGCCAAGAGCAGAGCGCGCCTCTGATTCTGGGGCGGCTCGCGCTGCTACGCAAACAGCAGCGGGGAGGCTCCCGGGGTGCCTGAGGTCAGACCGCGCGGTGCGAGCTCAGATTGCAGGACGCTCGTGCCGCGGAGGGGCAAAGACAGTACCTTTCACTTCTCGTGGTGATCCTCGGAGAGGGCGGCTGAAGGGGGAGCTGTCCCACGTCGCGTTGCTTCCTTGACGGGCGGTGCGAGCTGCGGCTCGAGGCAGCAGGTCACGGGTCACCCAGGGCGGCGGTGGTCGATGGGGGCTCAGGTCCTTTTACTCAGTCTTCTCGTCCGTCCTGACGGCGGCGGCTGGGTGTGGCGCAGTGGCAGTACGGTCCCCAAGTGCGGGACGTACCCAGCCAAAGTGCCGATCGTGGTGATGTCCCTTCAGCGGGGCAGCCGGCCAGACGCTGATTAGCGAGGGAGATGACAAGGCGGCAGTCCGTCTTTGCGGGGGAATCCACGGCGCTTGTGCCCAGTAGACTCCGGTGCTTGGACCGGACGGGTCCTCCGTTACTTTGCTCTCGTGGGGTCAGGTGCAGATGCCGTCACGGTGTTCAGGCCAGCGGCGGCTGGGCTTCACGTTGCTATGGCGATCTGCTCACCCACGGTCACGGTGTGCAGGGGGACTTGATGCTCTTGTCTTCCTCAGACAGCGCTGCAGCGATAAGCAGCACACACAGCAGATGCTTTGGTCAGGGGTTAGCGCTCACTGTTCCTGGAGCGCTGGTCAGGGGGCAAGTTCAGCAGCAAGCCCTTGGAGATCTTTTAGCAGAGTTTGGCACAAAGTTCAAAATAAAGTAAAAGTCTCTTGTAGTCTTTTTCTCTTCCTCTCCTTTGGCAGCAAGGCACCAGACACAGGCCAGAGTCAGCACTCCTCCTTGTAGTCCTTCCAGGTCCTTCTCTTCGGGCAGAGTTTCTCTTGTAGCACAAACAGGATCTAATTTACAAGGAGCAGGGCTCCTACTTTTATACCCAGTTTCTTTTGTTCTAGCAAGCCAGGGGGGCCTCTGCATAACTGCTCCAGTCTCTGAGTACTTGTTGTGGGTACTTATGACTTCTGCATTCAGTGTGAGGGCAGGCACATCAGCCGCTCCCCAGGGGGGCGGAGCCGGCATGGAGAGGGCAGGAGTGGCCTGAGCACTTTGTTTACAAGCTTCGGTCCTTCCTGGGCCAGGTGCAGGCTGAGTCATCAGTCGCTCCCCAGGAGGGCGGAGCCAGCATTGTGGTGGCAGGGGCACAGCCTGATGCATCGTTCAGGGGAAACTCCCACCACCCATTAAGGGGTCCTCCTGCTAATCACTACCTGTCAACTCCCAGCCCTGTCACTCACACACACCAGACAGTCAGATCCACATCCAAGCAGAGGCGGGCTGAAATGGTTAGGCAAGCAAATGCTAACTTTCTAAAAGTAGCATTTGCAAACACAGGATATTAAAATAAACTTTACTAAAAGAAGTATTTTATTATTCTGAGTTCAGGCATACTAAACATGAATTTCTACCATGTTCCCTGAGCCTGCTGGGATTATAGAGTGTAATAATTCCAGCAGCTCATCTGGCCTAGAAGGGAACAGGTAGCCTTACAATAGTGAAAAACGAATTTGGCAGTAATTCACTATTAGAACATGCCACACACATCAGGGCATGTTCTACCTTACACTTACAATGCACCCTGCCCTCTGGCCTACCATAGGGGTGACTAACATGAAGGTTAAGGGAAGGTTTAGGGGCTGGCAAGTGTGTGCACTTGCCCAGCCAGGGTGACAGTACCAGACTGCACGCAGGTTCTGCAATGGCAGACCCTAGACACATTTTAAGGCTGCTTCTGTGGGTGGCGCAACCAGCGCTGCAGGCCCACTCGCAGTGTTGGCATTCACAAGCCCTGGCACTCCTGGTGCACTTTACTAGGGACTAACAGTAAATCCAATGAACCAATCATGGACATCAATCATATGTACACTTTACAGTAGGGAGCACTTGCACTGCGGCACGGGTTGGCCGTGGCGCAGTGCCCTGAGTAGCAGACACCAGCAAAACATTTGAGGCACAACAGCAAAAAGTGGAAGGGAAACTCACGCCAAGGTGCCAGGTCTAACAGTGTTGGACAGGAAATTAAACTTATTCCCTATCCTAGAGCGCCCCCCAGCGCAATGCGTTGTAATGGTTTGTGTTGTAAAAGCTGTGTCGTAAAGGCACTGCACGGTAAAAGTTGCGTTGTAAAGGATGTTTCCCCATTGTCCATTGAGCCACCCGACCCGGCCTTACAAGGAAATACGGCTGCACATGGTTCATAACGGTGACCAGTCAAAGGTAGACGTTGGGGTGTGACCCCAAGTATACATAACGAAGAACACCAATGGTTATGAAATGCATCATCTGCCACACACTAACCGCTTGGGGAAAACACAACCCCATTTGTAACTGCATTTATGTTCTATACAGATTTACTAAATTTTGTGCTGTCTTGTGTTTCTTTCTTTTTTTTTTTTATATAGCACGAATTCGACCCGACTGTAATGAAACGGTTTAAATGAGCTCCAATTACTTTACACAAAGTCACACTCATTTTTTTTTTTTTTTACGGCACGAGGATATTAGGTGATTTTCCCGGGTTACAGGATGTGGTGCTGGCACCGAAGTCATGTTCCCCTAGTCCAAAGTCGTCAGCTCTGCCAGTAACGTCTGACCCTCTCCAAGATTCAGATGCATTATGGGAATGTGCCCTATGAACTTTGCTGCTAGAAGGCTGTATATTTTATTGACCAGTTGGAGGAGTGCTCGCTCGCGCACAATGTTGAAACCGTTTTGCACGTCCGTTGAAAGTCTCGATAAATATTAGGGGCCAGATGTAGGAGCCCAAATACCGGTCGGTAACTGCCGATTTCGGGCGTTACCGACCGGTATTTGGGTTTTGCTATGTAGGGGGCCTCAGAATCTGTAAATTTACCGATTCGGTAAATATACAGAGTTGGTAAATTACCGATTCGGTAAATCCAGATGTAGCTGGCACCTCAAAGAGTGCCACAGGCCCTTTAGGAGTTGGTATTTACCACCCAATCCTATTGGGTGGTAAAATACCGAATTCCAGTGTACATGCACATCTGTGCATGTACACCTATGCCATGTGACACACAGACATGCCCTAAGGGCATGTCTGTGTGTCACATTGCACACAAGGCAAAAACTGGGGTGCTACAGGGTGTCAAGGTGACACCCTGTCCCCCTTGGCTATTCGGTATTTTTACCGATTCTGTAATTACAGAATCGGTATTTGGCATTGATTCCTATGGCCTTGAAGCCATAGGAATCAATGGCAAATACCGATTCTATAATTACAGAATCGGTAAATATTAAATCATACCAATTCGGTATTTTTTACCGATTGAATACCTACATCAGATTTACCGATTCATGAATACCGAATCGGTAAAATTCGGTATTTATGAAGCAGTAAATCTGATTTACCTACATCTAGCCCTAGATGTAGTACCATCAAGAACCTCGCCTCCCTGGCATCTTCTTTACTGTCGGAATTATGAGAGGGCCTTCAGACGGAATGTCTCTGCCAGAACGACGCCTTGTAGTGGAAGGCGCTGCGGCTCGGGCGGGGACATTACACAGACTATTTTTACAGTGGAATGTGCAAATAGCTGACTGCTCCACCGCCTCCATGGGGGCAAATGTCGATACTATTTTGTATTTTTGTAATTAAGCGGTCTCACTGGTTTAAAAAAAGATGTATGGTCTTAATGTCCCCCAAGTCTGATTCTGTCGCTTTACTAAGTATTAGTTATATAAGCCTGTGGCCTCGAATCTGTTTTTGCATTCACTTTTAGTGGACGGGGCTGTAAATAGAAGGGAAATCGAATGTAGCATGCTTGTAGGTTTATAACAAGGTTGCCAGTGGGCCCCATGCAAGGTGGGTATATTCAGGCAAACACGGTGCATGCTGGAATCTGCGGGACACTACGGAAACTTAAGAGGCACTAACATCAGAAAGAGCGGATGTATGACATTACAACGCATGCTTTTACATCGCATGCTTTCACAATGCGGTTTTTACAACGCATACCATTACAACGCATAGTGCTTTTAGGCGCTGGATAGTGAATTGTTTAATTTACTATTCCAACTCCAGTCCTCGTGGATAGTAGGGAAGGTGTTGGATAGTACATTAAACCTATTCCCTATCCTAGAGCGCCCCCCAGCGCAATGCGTTGTAATGGTTTGCGTTGTAAAAGTTGCGTTGTAAAGGCACTGCATGGTAAAAGTTGCGTTGTAAAGGTTGTTTACCGAAAGAGCTGAGCTGTAATAACTGACAATCCCAGACCAGTTGTTGGGTTTTCTTAGTGATTACATCGATTTCCAGAAACCCTAACTGTACTATAACATTTCAAGATGTTCTAGTAAGATTTCTATATTTCTTTTTTTTAACATATTTTTTTAATGTATTTTGCATATAAAGAAAATACAACAGTCCTGCTGTATTCCCCCACAACCCATCCATTGATACATTGAAAGAAAATGTAAGAATACAAAAATTATATCCCCCAACTACATAGGCCGTGATGTTCTGTGGTTCAGTGCTAGGCAGTTCCTTTTTGGCCGTGGAATGTCCCGATTTCGTCATCCATGAGTTGATGAATCCAATGGACTGTCGTCAATTCGATTCCTTTTGATGACGACTGCCGCTTCCATATTTGCGAGTGTTTTGCGGGGGCAGCCCACAGCTTTAGACACCACGGTCTCCATTCCCATGCAGTGGTCCTTTCCCTTTTTCCACACCAGTAATGATGGAGGGGCTGCTGACTTCCACTCCCTGGCCATGTCGTGTTTAGCTAGCGTCAGTCCCAATCTAAGCAGGGATCATTAGGTCTCGGCCTGCGAAAGACTGATTCCAGTGGCATGGAGAGTACGTCTGAGCATACCCGTCCCACTCGGGGTGACAAATGCAAAACAACAGTTGATGGACAGAATGCAGAACAATGTCATACATTCACCCCAGAATCTCTAATAAAAGAGAGAGGGACCCCAGGACCAAAGGGATAGGGTTCCACAATTGACGCAAGTCAAAACATAATTCCCTTTGGGCGAATTATCGTAGAAAGGCAAATTCTTACCAACATACACATATATACTAAACAATATCAAATAATAACAGGAAGCAATACAAAGCGATAATTAAAACATATTAAAAAGATCTTAAGTGAAAACACAATAATTAAAAGTAGATCTGCACAGTTTATTACCATACACTACAATTTGTTAAAAATGGGAAACATATACAGAAACGGAACACAATATACAAAATGTAAATCCAACATTTCAATAAAAAAGGAGGTACAGGTAAAGGACTAAATTCCGACAAGAATTCAGAATTTTCCTTCGTTAATCATTCCAGTATTACTCCTTGAGCATCGACGCGTTTCGGTGGTATATTTAATGTTTAACCACCTTCATCAGGACAAAAATGAATGTTTCCCAGTGGTTCTGAAATTTAAACAAAACCCAATCTTAATTCCATATAATATATTTACACATTTAAAAAAAAAAACATAATGTATACAGATTTCTACATCACTAGAACATTGCTTCCATGTTACATTTTACAAGCAATACATTACAATACACAAAACATAACAATACTTGCCATCTCATGTACATATATTTATATATATTATCACAAGGCAAATTTTTTTTTCAGAAACAGTCCATTTACTAGTGTTAGTCATATAGGTATATACCTCATACTGACAGTATCTCATAAAATCTCTGCAGGTGGGTCATCTATTATTAGATACCCTACACATTGTTTCAGACACTGAACATATAACAATCGGTCCATAATGGTACACTTCCTAGAAGGCTACATAACTAGATAGCGCCATTCTGGTTTATTTTGGACAAGAGAGGCGGACACTAGACCGAACATTGATATATCACCTACCTCAAGTATTAAATATCATTCAGTATGGGCCAGGGGTACTCTGCCTCCTTTCCAGTCTCACAGATATTCGTCCAGCGAATTATCTCTTCAAGGTTAAAAAAGTATTGTCCTATATAGAGTAGATAAACATCTTGCTTTAGTCTAACAAACAACGTTCTCTTTTCGAAAGATTTTCTCTAAAATAATGGCCCGACTCAATAACGAGGAGATAAGTTATTAAGATTTTTATTCGCCACAGAAAGCGCTCACCTCCCAAATTATCTGGATAGTGATCAAGGGACAGCAACACTTGTATTTTACGTTGTTCCTATGCTTCAAAACTAGCAACACGTGCCAGTATAGATCCGTAAAAATCTGCGGATAGTTAACAAAGACGTCATTGTAGAATACCCACATCCTAAAGACCCGGACGGCTATTATAACTACACTTCCCTATTATACTTACATAATTCCGTAATAATGGGGCCACACACGCGGTATTATTATGTTCTTATACACTCAGTTGAAGTTCGTAATTAAAATATTTACTAAAAAGAGAGGAGAAAGAGATAAATCCACATTTAATTCCCTTATCTACCACCTCAAAAAGCCCCTCTTTTATCTAACATCCAGGTCCAATCCAACCGTTATAAAAAGATGTGGCTTACTTGCCAATATGCAATCCCACGATATGGGAGTCATTTGTCGCAAGTGATAATTGCAGCGTGCACTCCCTAAAAGACATGTAAACAAATGCCACACGTTTAAGGGACCTAATTTAAAGATTATCAGACGCATTATCAAAGCGCACCGCACATTCCTTACCTGTCGGCGCTAAAATAGAAGCGTCCCGCGTGTAGGCAAACGAAGCTGGAAACGGCAAACAAAACGCCGTACCAGCCGCCGGTTTAAATACCCAATCTCTCCAAGGAAGACAACAGAGCTTCCTGTCACATGGGATAGAGTGTTGCCAATATAGACGACGGACTAAGCACCAAGGACAGAGTTAAAGATACTCACTTCCTCCCAAATTAACACAAAGTTCACAATGGATGTAGTAGGAAGACTATCGCTTTGAAATTGTAATTATAAATATGAATCGTGTTTGATTCATGATGTTTTCAGAAATAATATACACGACCCAAGATATCAATAAAATCTTCTATTTCAATAAGGGCAAGGGACTCACGTCTGAGCATACCCTTCCAACTTATGGCAAACAAAGCGGTACAAAAGGGGGTGGTGATGGACGGAGCATCTGAACCAATCAAACACTCACACCCAGTCAACAGATCTGGGTTTAATCCATCACCGTTCTTTAGACCACTTTGCCACCCCAGTTCAGACATGGCCATATGCAAATCAGTCTGACCCTGTGCCTCATGGGAACAGTCCAGCCCGAACTGCTAAGTTAAATTGGAATGGCATGATGAGCAAAGAAATGATGGATTTAGGCCCAGATCTCTGTACTGGGGTGAATGTATGACATTGTTCTGCATTCTGTCCATCAATTGTTGTTTTTGCATTTGTCACCCCGAGTGGGATGGATATGCTCAGACGTGAGTCCCATGCTTTCCACACCACTGGAGTCAAGCTATCCAGGCTGATGACGGCTGATAGCCAGAAACCGGTCCTTGGATGCTTGATTCCGGTCCAGGAAAGACATGGCTTGGCAGTTCGGGCTGGACTGTTCCCATGAGGCACAGGGTCAAGGCTGATTTGCATAAGGCCATGTCTGACCTGGGGTGGTGTGGAGTGCAAAAAAACCATGGATTTAGGCCCAGATCTATATACTGGGGTGAATGTATGATATTGTTCTGCATTCTGTCCATCAATTGTTGGTTTTGACATTCGTGTTGACTTCATTTCTTTACTGAGAAGAAACTGAGAACTGCACAACCGAGTATTAGCAGTGTAGTTGAAAATCCACCAAACAAACTTAAAAACGGTGAGCTGAAGAACAGTCGTAACACTTGTCAATAGGCCAGATTCAATATTTTTAAAGACGTGGGTTGTGCCTTTTGTTTTTGGTGGATGGAAGATGGTGAGCAATAAGTCGGCAAAATGTTTTGGAAATTGCGTCTGCAGTAGTTGCTGGATTTCAGAAGCAGGCTCAGCAGTTTGCAAGGAAAACATTTCTGACAAAAAATACCTCTTTCTCTGTTAGAATGGCCACAAGCTTATTCAACTTGTCAAAGTGTATATTTAGGGTCTGTCGTTTGCCATAAAACACATTCAAACAATTTCCTTGGGGAGGATACAATGTAATACCTTAACATTTCACCCTTTCTGAACAGTCAACAATAAGATGAACCAGGGAGTCATCCCACAACAACCTTCATTTGTATTAATTACATTAGAGCTGATCCAGAGGAGTGTGTGATAAGAGGGAATGAATGGAAGAGGTACTGCAAATAACTTACAGACAATACTGAGTTTTAAAGGGTTACAGACAGGCAAACAGCCTGCATACAGACTGTTAGCGTGTCCTAGTGAACTGGTACATGCATGTGGGCTTTTACATGTGATATTGTTTTTGCCAGAAATGGAATTGAAATGGAAGCTTCCAGATACAGTAAATTAAAGCATTATATATTTTTTCATAAAGGACGCCTGTTTTTGTCAATCGTAAACATAAAAGGCAGTTATTGGCAAGGAATTATTCCATGGAGGTGCCACATAAAATGTGTGTCATTTGCCACAGAAAATTGGATAATATCTATCTCTTTGATGACAAGAGGGTGTACAATGCTTCTTTTTTTAGCCATTGTTATCTGTCTTGAGGTTAAATTGCAAGGATCTAACATAGCACTTTAATGTATGAGTTGCAGGGCACTTTATTGGACTTAAACCTTTGTAATGCCCATTTTAATTGGGTTATTGCGGATGTATGATGTTACAACGCAGGCTATTACAACGCCTGCCTTTACAACGCGGTTTTTACATCGCATACCATTACAACGCATAGCGCTTTTGGGTGTTGGATAGTGAATAGTTTAATTTACTATTCCAACTCCAGTCCCCGTGGACACTAGGGAAGGTTTTTGGATAGTAAATTAACCTATTCCCTATCCTAGAGCGCCCCCCAGCGCAATGCGTTGTAATAGTTTGCGTTGTAATGACCGCGTTGTAATGGTAGTGCGTTGTAAAAGTTTCGTTGTAAGTGATGTTTACCGGTTATTGCTAGCATCTGAGCTTGGACCTGCTGCAGAAGAGTTAGATCTTCTTCCAAAAGGTCTAGGGCAAAAGAAATTATAATTGAAATTGTGTAAACTTGTTTTGCAAGTGTCTGAAAACCGTTGTCAATGACTTGTAATGTGGTCTGTAATATTTCCTTGTCAGTTTCCCAAGTTGTTTTTACAGTTTCCCCTTCTGAGGATGCCTGCTTTTCTTTTATGATGGCATACATTATAGTGCATATGAACTGTTTATTTTTTATGGAATGTGGACCCTGGAGAATGTTACTTAAATCCATGTCATTAACCTTTGACAAGGGGTCTTTTACAGCATTTAGACCAGAGTCTGTCAGTCATCTCCGACACACCTTACCGACACTATATTTGGTTGTTGTCATAGGAGAATATATGTTTATACATACATCAGTATCTACTGGCCACAAAGCAATTTCATCTGAACTAAATGCAGTCAAATTATAGGTTCCATTTCACACCATGTCATACAGGTCAGCCTCAGTAATGCTTTCCCTCTAAAGCCAATCTCATAATTGTCTTAAATACATTTTTGCAATGGACGGTGTCTTTAGGTGTCCAGTAGATGCAAAGCCCATGCATGTGGTTTGCAGGATTGTTTATTTCAAGAACATATTTTCTCTAGGAATCATGAATGCTCTACATAGAGATTATGTACCTTTAAAATGTGGTCCCTGTGAGAAGTTGGCCTGGCATATGCTGTCCACTATTCTAGTGGGCACCTTGCAGCAGTCCAAACGACCCTTACTGATGGTAGGTTTAAAGACAACCTTTATAGAAAGCTATCCAAGTGGTAGCTGTGGAGAGCAGCCTTCAGGCTAAGTCTTGAAGGAATGTAAAGCAGCTTGTTTTACCAGTCTATAATCTCATGAATGACCAAATGAAAGGAGAACCACACCAGGTATATATAAAATATAAATGTATTTATTCCAAACACACCCCTCTAGTCTCTTTATGAGGCTAGAGGCAAAAGTACACATGGTAAACTTAAATAGCACACAGTAAATGAGCACATTATACATTTTGCCCTAGGGGCCTCACAAACCATATACTAAGAAAGTGGTATAAGTACCGCTGTGAACATAGAGACAAGGCCTGGGGCCTGTAGAACCACTGGGGCAACCAGGAACCACCCAAGGTAGGGACGCCGGAGACCCACGGGGGACGCGTGCAGTGTCTAAACACAGCCACGAATCACCATTGACTTCTATGGAGAAAGCTGTGATTAGGTTTTTAAAGGTTAGGGACCCTTAGGAGTGGACTAGAAACAAACCCCTTCAGTACTGGACAGTTCGAGAGTCAAGCCCCACGGGAGCACAGAAGTACTCGTGATACCTCACCCAGGGAAGCCGGGTGCATAGGTATCTTTTCGTGTCGGGTTTCGTCGTTGTTTCCTATGGAGAGCTGCAAAGCAGTGCTGCAGACGACCAGATGAAAAGTGGCCGGATGGAGCCAAGGTTGGATCGAAGATCTGAAGAACATGAAAGCAGAGGGGACAGAGTCTGGGTCACTTGCCAGTGACCAGGGAGGCAGTAAGAAGATGCCCAACAATGTCGGGTGATTTCAGGAGCAGGAAGTGAAGCTTGACTCTTCAGCCACGAGGACCAGGATGCGTCGACGACAACCAGGAGCTGGATTCGAGCTGTCCCACATTGGATGTCGAGTGCTGCAGCGTCAGTATCCAGATTGGACCCAACAAGCCTTGGCAACAGCAACCCACGCAGAATGCAAAGATAGGCATCGGAGCAGAACAGCAAGGTCTGAGGTACTCACCCTTTGGAGGGGAGTCAGGGCACGTCTGGAGCAACCAGGGAAGCCCAAAAAACAAAGGACTGTCCTTCGTGAGGGCCCATTAGCCATTAGAGAGGAAGCAGCTAGGCTGGGGTCCTGGTTAGCAGGGCCCCAGCCAGACTGAAGTCGATAAATCAGTGAAACACAGCAAAAGGTGGGGGTAACCATAGTAAGCAGATCCTACTCTCCTACAGTCCCCAAATACTTTATTCCGTTTATATATGTTTTCCAATATGTGAATCTGTACACTCTGCAGAGTAAATTAACCTGTGATTGGGGATCAGGATGTTTTTCAGGATTTCTTGTTCTTGGGAACAGTAGAAAGCAGATGGGTCAGACCCTGTGCTTAATATGTAATAAAGTGAGTGCCAGGGCCCACATCAGGAGACCAATGCAGCTATCACCACCCATTGCCCCTGCCAGCACTGTCAATCACAGTACCTACACACCTACTAACCATCACACCCAATTAGTGAGACACTTCAGACTATTCCAGGCCCCTAAAGCTATAGCAATGGCTTGAGCGGCAGGTATTAGACATTTTTAATGTAAACTGAATTAATAAACAACTGTTGTTGTGTTTAGCTCTAATTTAGGCTAACAGTGCCACCATGTGGAAGATGGTTGTAAGTGCCGGGATTGACAAATAAGTGCTGGTACAGAACACTGGAAACAACCGCCTGAAATTAAGCACTGGTCAGATCTGTTATTACTATTGAAATGAGGGAACCTTTCTGGAAACGTCATCAACTGTTTGTAGGCAGGGTCCTACAGAGCTCCCACTGTGCACATTTATGCATTTCTCAGAGGCTGTGTGACTTGTTAATGTAATGTTGTCTACAATGACGAAAACAAAACAGCTCCTGGTGATCTGTTGCATATAAATAGGGATTTTCATTTATTTTCTAGTGGGGCATAAGAGTTCAAGTCCAACATCAGCTGTTTAACAGCATTTATGTCCCATGAAATTGAAAAAGGTCCAGGAATCATAATGTCATCCAGGGGTATTTATAAAACGTAGGGAATTAAAATAATTTCTGTTGGAACCTTTTCCCAAAAAACACGGTCCAGCACAGAATATGCAGTGATTTTTGTAAGTTCAGAGTGAAATATAGCGACAAGTATATATCAATTCCTCCTTGATATGTATTTTAACTCCTTGCATGCTCATGACGGAGCCGCTCCGTCATGAGCATCGGTTGAGCTGTGCTCATGACGGAGCGGTTCCGTCATGGCCCGCTCGGCACGCCTGCGCGGCGCGGATTGCGCACCTGCGCTGAGTGTTCCATTGAGCGGGCGGGGCCATGACGGAACCGCTCCGTCATGAGCACAGCTCAACCGCGGCTCGTGACGGAGCGGCTCCGTCACGAGCATGCGAGCGCCGCTCGGCCCCCCCAACCCCCTAGCGCTGCGGTGGAATTGCCACCGCAGCGAAGGGGTTAATCCACGTATAAATAATTTCATTTGGGCCCTCTCAATCCAAGTAGTATCATGGGCCAACTGGCGAAAATAATTCACATCAGTACCACAAAGAGCCTCCTCAGCAGAATGCTATGGTGTGTTTTTAAGCTGTGCTCTCATGATGAAGTGTTTACAACTCTTGAGCCACGTCCTGCAAAGAATCAATGAATAAAG
Organism: Lissotriton helveticus; assembly: GCF_964261635.1. Taxonomy (NCBI): domain Eukaryota; kingdom Metazoa; phylum Chordata; class Amphibia; order Caudata; family Salamandridae; genus Lissotriton; species Lissotriton helveticus. The sequence continues at coordinate 2,133,658,392 of NC_136065.1, read as the reverse complement.
CAGACCAATACGGGCATTGGAGTATCAATCGGTCAAGGACTGAGCGCAATGAAGCTCTTTTGTTTCCTTGGCGATTGCTAAAAAAGGCCGTCACCTCTCAGTAGCAACAGTGCCATCGTGCGCTTCACATACATGTGAAGGGGGGGGGGGTCGAGTTAAGAGGAAAAAGCAGCCAAAGGAAGATAGAAAATCTTGTTGGAAATATGTATAGCTCTTGATTAAAGATGAAGATCTTTCCAACTGTTGGAAAGCAAGACATCAAAAGTACTCTCTACCACCAGTGCTATTCGTTGGCGACACTGGTTGTCGGTGGCCAGACGAGTGGCGTTTAAGTCCCTCTGCATTGCTTTTAAGATCTTGAATTTTTCCTCTCCTGGCATCTTGGCCTGCTTTCATCATATGCTCCCACCCGCCAACTCCTCTCGATAGGTCATCATCTGGCGGTTGTTCCCCCGGTAAGGAGGGTATGTGCTGGTGGGCGCTCTTTCCGCACTCTGGCAGCTAAACTCTGGAACTCACTTCCTATATACATTCGCAGCATTGATAATTACCAGGCTTTTCGTAAGGCTATTAAGACCAACCTCTTCCCTCTGTGGTAAATAAATAAATAATACCCTATTTTTGACTAGACTTATAGCATAACAGATAGCTCAATAAAATAAGAGTCAAGATTCGAGGTAGTAGGAGTTTCTGCAGGTTTATTACAGCATAAGGACAGGATCAGGACAACCTGCATGGGAATAGGACAATAAGGCCCGGCAGCTGCCGGGGCTGGGTCTGGGATGAGCGCGCTAACATTCAATAACAAAACATTGACTTATATACATAGCGCAAACACATAGCATTACATTGCAGTAGGCGTAGCAGTGGGTGGAGCAGAAGGCGTGACGCGTAGCAGTCGCGAAAGATAACAGTAAAAATAGGTGTAACTGGGCGTATACATAGACATGTGGTGCAAACGTAACAGAATATGTCATGAATGGGCGGAAACTTTGGAGGGGGCTACCTAAGGAGCCGGGACCTCTAACCTAATGGTGCGCGAAAACTGGCAATGACGTGTTACTAGGAGAAGCTGGGGGCTATGAACTCTGTGCTAGGAGCAGAGACTAGAGTCTGAAGGGTCGGAGCGACATGTACCTAAACCCTATCTGGTATCTGATGTTTAGGGAACATGTTGATATAAACTAGAAGTCATGAGGGGAAAAGCTAACTTGATTCTAAGACTGGACCATGCATTATTCTACATGTAGTGCGTGATGAAGAATATTAAATGACCATTAAATACAGTATTTCTCTAACATGGAGACGAGAAGGCTAGACAATGACGGAAACTATTGATGCAGTTCAGTAGCTTAGGAATGCAGAGGAGGAGGACTGAACTGATAACTGGAACTATAACATACTTTTGGCAGACTCAGAGGCAGAGCCAAACTGCACCGGGCACTGCGAGGCAGGAAGTAAGTGAAGGGTCGAGGATACAGGTGGGGGCTGTATCGCTCCTTAGCGAGGCTTTCAGGAGACAGGAGCTGAATCTGTGGTCTGGGCCCTTTTGAGGCCTAGAAACGGGGATTTTATAATGGAATAACGTGCACACTAAGAAACGTGGCAACATTACTTTACATAGGCCTGATATTCGTAGTATTCACGAGGACTGGAAAATGACATACCAGAGGTGGACACAACTGGAATTGCGTCATTTATCAGACATGGGGAATAACATATGCATATTGGTCATGCACACATAACATATGATGGATGAAGCGTAGGGACACAGAACATGGCAAAATTTACTTTTCCACATTCCCTCCTTGTCACTACGTTTCCATCAGGAAACATCAATTTTCATGATACCATCTATCATTTCATACAGTACCATTTGCTCGTCTCGAATTGTCTTGGAACGGGATTTAGAACGGGGCTTGGGACTAGGAATACAAGAGGTAGCACACATGCTGCAAATCGCAGGGCCACATTGTATACAGAGGCAGCAGCTAAATATAATCGCTACTGCAATACCTAAAAAGGACAGGACTTTCCATCCCCATGCGGAAATTATATTCCAGAACCAACCGGACCATGTCCAGGTGCCTGGATCTTGATGTAACAGATGGGCAATTTTATGGAGTCTGGTTATAGCTGAATAAACAGACGGCGCGTTATTTGGAATGAGAATGCAGCAACTAGATCCGATGACTCTACAGGCCCCGCCCCTATCGGCCAGTATGACGTCAAGGACGAGACGATTTTGCAAAACGACAAATCTCATAGCAGATTGTTCTTCGGTTAGGTTACCTAGAGCAGAGGCAGTCTCATTAACTACAGCTTCAAGGGTTCTTGTTAACCTACGGATCAATTTACTATTCTGGACAGGTCCTACAAAGAAGAAGAAACCTTTATTGAAATCTGTATACTGTTCTAGAGTAGTTTCAGTATAATCGACAATTGGGGACTCCCTTCTATGTCTAATGTGTACTAGATGTGTGTTTCTGTGATAATCAGATGGGGCTAGAAAAACAGGTGGCAGTAGGAAAGCAATGTAACAGGTTCCCTCCCAATCGAGGGGCAGACGGACATATGCAGTTTGACCACAAATAAAATAAGAATGACGTGAAGCTTTGAAAATAGATTTCCCACTGTCACTATATTTGACAACAGTAGTACATTCACTATGACCTATGCGTACAGAACCATAACTACGGACACATAATTCGCCTTTGACAGGTAGTACTGAAATAGCAGGTAAGTCTGGAGTAGTATCAGACTGAACATTCAGGACCATGAAATTCGACGAATAATTACCTAAATTATATACTTCATTTTCTAGATCTAAACCTGTTCTGTGGGGGAGACCTTGCTTGTCTGGAAAACATGTACTGTTAAGAAAAGACATATCTGTTGAGGATGACGTTAACGTGGACCATGCTCCACACGAACCATTGTGTGAGAATGGATAAGGAAAAAGTGGCAGAACTCCCTTCGGTGTCTGAAAAGGGGGAAGTCGACCACACACCCAACAATTAGTAGCATTGCTGGTCTGGTGTGAATAATGTAACATACGGATAAATGTGTTGTTGCGCATAGCGAGGCGGTAAGAATATTCGTGAGGAGGCAGATCACTAAACGTGTGCTCTACTGTAGCATTAGCAGACATATTTACATGAGGAACTGGAAAACACAGGAAAAGTGCGTAGCTGGTGCAGGAAATCATTATGCTGAGAAATAATATGAAACTCAGAAAAACGATACATTGAAGTGAACTTCGACTGACTCTCTCACTATGGGGGTCTATTTTATACATGTCAGAAACAATTTAACCGTTTCACCTAGGGGAGGACTTATACAATCAAACTGACTGACTTATTTTACTAGACCTTAATTTGAGCTTATACTCCTGCTGCAGAGTTTTCTCTAACAAGGGAGGGGTTGTAATAATGTCTTGTGCGGGACAGTCCTTAAGAGCAATATTTTGGCAGTCTTTCGAATCCTGGAAAATGTTTTTAGACGCTGGTTTCAATCCTTTGAAAAGTTTTACATGAGAAAGGTGGACCCACCCCTTCCTGCCTTCCAACTTGACGGCAGTTCGGGTGGTCAAGAGGACCTGACGTGGCTCCTTCCAACGTGGTTCCAGCGGACTTGATCTGTCAAAATTTCTGATCATCACAAGGGAGCCTGGAACGATCTCGTGCGGTGCCACCTCGGTATTGTCTGGAAATGCGGCGGCAACCTGTGAACGACATGAGTTGAGGGCAGACATCAAGGAAGCTAGGTAATCTGTCAGCATATTACATGAAACATCGGTAATACTTCGGGGTCTAGGAGTACCCCACATGTTAGGGGGGCGGCCGAATACGACCTCATACGGGGACAGACCTGATCTGGAATGTGCGACCATACGCATATAAAATAAAGCGACTGGCAGAGCTATTAACCAGTCCACACCTTTGTCCTTACAGACTTTTGCAATGCGGATTTTCAGAGTCTGATTATGCCTTTCGACTAGTCCAGCTGCTTCTGGATGGCGTACACAATGAAACTTCCACTGGTACCCTAACAACAGGGAAACGTGTTTCATGAGTTCAGATGAGAATGGCTGGCCGTTATCAGAATATACGACTCTAGGGAGTCCGTATCTAGGGAAAAATTCACGAACCAACTGCTTGGCAGTGGTCGCGGCTGTGTAATCTGGGACTGGATATGCTTCTGTCCACCTGGACAAAGCGCATACAACTACAAGGACATACTTGAAACCTCGACATCGCTCCATCTGAATATAATCCATCTGGAGGACCTCAAAAGGGTGGTCAGGGGGCTGGAAACCACCTTGTTCCACCGGGACACTTTTACCTGGATTAAACTGACAACATATCATACAGGTACGGACTTTCTGCTTGGCTGCAGCTCGTAAATGCTTGTTGAACCAATAAATGTGTTGTTGCGCATAGCGAGGCGGTAAGAATATTCGTGAGGAGGCAGATCACTAAACGTGTGCTCTACTGTAGCATTAGCAGACATATTTACATGAGGAACTGGAAAACACAGGAAAAGTGCGTAGCTGGTGCAGGAAATCATTATGCTGAGAAATAATATGAAACTCAGAAAAACGATACATTGAAGTGAACTTCGACTGACTCTCTCACTATGGGGGTCTATTTTATACATGTCAGAAACAATTTAACCGTTTCACCTAGGGGAGGACTTATACAATCAAACTGACTGACTTATTTTACTAGACCTTAATTTGAGCTTATACTCCTGCTGCGGAGTTTTCTCTAACAAGGGAGGGGTTGTAATAATGTCTTGTGCGGGACAGTCCTTAAGAGCAATATTTTGGCAGTCTTTCGAATCCTGGAAAATGTTTTTAGACGCTGGTTTCAATCCTTTGAAAAGTTTTACATGAGAAAGGTGGACCCACCCCTTCCTGCCTTCCAACTTGACGGCAGTTCGGGTGGTCAAGAGGACCTGACGTGGCTCCTTCCAACGTGGTTCCAGCGGACTTGATCTGTCAAAATTTCTGATCATCACAAGGGAGCCTGGAACGATCTCGTGCGGTGCCACCTCGGTATTGTCTGGAAATGCGGCGGCAACCTGTGAACGACATGAGTTGAGGGCAGACATCAAGGAAGCTAGGTAATCTGTCAGCATATTACATGAAACATCGGTAATACTTCGGGGTCTAGGAGTACCCCACATGTTAGGGGGGCGGCCGAATACGACCTCATACGGGGACAGACCTGATCTGGAATGTGCGACCATACGCATATAAAATAAAGCGACTGGCAGAGCTATTAACCAGTCCACACCTTTGTCCTTACAGACTTTTGCAATGCGGATTTTCAGAGTCTGATTATGCCTTTCGACTAGTCCAGCTGCTTCTGGATGGCGTACACAATGAAACTTCCACTGGTACCCTAACAACAGGGAAACGTGTTTCATGAGTTCAGATGAGAATGGCTGGCCGTTATCAGAATATACGACTCTAGGGAGTCCGTATCTAGGGAAAAATTCACGAACCAACTGCTTGGCAGTGGTCGCGGCTGTGTAATCTGGGACTGGATATGCTTCTGTCCACCTGGACAAAGCGCATACAACTACAAGGACATACTTGAAACCTCGACATCGCTCCATCTGAATATAATCCATCTGGAGGACCTCAAAAGGGTGGTCAGGGGGCTGGAAACCACCTTGTTCCACCGGGACACTTTTACCTGGATTAAACTGACAACATATCATACAGGTACGGACTTTCTGCTTGGCTGCAGCTCGTAAATGCTTGTTGAACCAAATGTTCTGGATACTGTCTAACATAGCTTTTTCTCCTAAATGTGCTGGACTATGTGCGGTATTGATAATGACTTGAACCATAGAATCGGGGAGAAACCATGTGGCTCTACCCTTCGTTAACCATCCTTGATCTGTCTGGACCCCTCCTTGTTCGGACCATTTCTTGATTTCATCGGGAGTAGCATGTAACTGTATATCTATGACATCTTGTGTAGGGTCCTTAACTGTCATGCATGTAATCGGATCTGGAGTATGTGTCATATTAACTGGAATGTCTGGAGTCTGTGCTGTAAGCTTGGCTGTGCGGTCTGCTAGATCATTACCTTGGGAAATAATGTCAGTGACTTTCGTATGTGCTTTGCATTTCATAATAGCAATAGATGTCGGTAAATGTATGGCATCTAACAGGGCTTGAATAAGGAGACCATGCTGAATCTTGGTTCCATGAGAAGTCATGAAACCTCTCTCCTGCCAGAGCACTCCGAAGTCGTGTACAACTCCGAATGCGTAACGTGAATCTGTGTAAACATTAACTTTCAGGTTCTTGGCATGTATACAGGCTTGTGTCAGAGCGACTAGCTCTGCTGCTTGAGCGGACAGGGTATCAATACGGTGTGTTTCAATAACTTCAGTGTCGGTAGTCACTGCATACGCGGCGACTAGTTCTCCTGTACTAGTTCTCATACATGAACCATCCACATAAAGTGTCAGGTCAGGATCTGGTAACGGAATGTCTGTCAGGTCTTGTCTTGGCTTTGTCGTAATGTTAACTACTTCCACACAGTCATGTGGGTCTGGATTTGAACTAACTGATGGTAACAGTGTGGTAAATAAATAAATAATACCCTATTTTTGACTAGACTTATAGCATAACAGATAGCTCAATAAAATAAGAGTCAAGATTCGAGGTAGTAGGAGTTTCTGCAGGTTTATTACAGCATAAGGACAGGATCAGGACAACCTGCATAGGAACAGAATGACAGGGCCCAGCAGGACAACTGGGGCCCAACAGGGGAAAAGAGGCCCAGCAGCTGCTGGGGCTTGGTCTGGGATGAGCGCGCTAACATTCAATAACAAAACACAGGCATATATACATAGCGCGAACACATAGCATTACATTGCAGTAGGCGTAACAGTGGGTGGAGCAGAAGGCGTGACGCGTAGCAGTCGCGAGAGATAACAGTAAAAAGAGGTGTAATTGGGAGTATACATAGACATGTGATGCAAACGTAACAGAATATGTCATGAATGGGCGGAAACCTTGGAGGGGGCTACCTAAGGAGCCGGGACCTCTAACCTAATGGTGCGCGAAAACTGGCAATGACGTGTTACTAGGAGAAGCTGGGGGCTATGAACTCTGTGCTAGGAGCAGAGACTAGAGTCTGAAGGGTCGGAGCGACATGTACCTAAACCCTATCTGGTATCTGATGTTTAGGGAACATGTTGATATAAACTAGAAGTCATGAGGGGAAAAGCTAACTTGACTCTAAGACTGGACCATGCATTATTCTACATGTAGTGCGTGATGAAGAATACTAAATGACCATTAAATACAGTATTTCTCTAACGTGGAGACGAGAAGGCTAGACAATGACGGAAACTATTGATGCAGTTCAGTAGCTTAGGAATGCAGAGAGGAGGACTGAACTGATAGCTGGAACTATAACATACTTTTGGCAGACTCAGAGGCAGAGCCAAGCTGCACCGGGCACTGCGAGGCAGGAAGTAAGTGAAGGGTCGAGGATACAGGTGGGGGCTGTATCGCTCCTCAGCGAGGCTTTCAGGAGACAGGAGCTGAATCTGATGTCCGGGCCCTTTTGAGGCCTGGAAACGGGGACTTTATAATGGAATAACGTGCACACTGGGAAACGTGGCAATATTACTTTACATAGGCCTGATATTCGTAGTATTCACGAGGACTGGAAAATGTCATACCAGAGGTGGACACAACTGGAATTGCGTCATTAATCGGACATGGGGAATAACATATGCATATTGGTCATGCACACATAACATATGATGGATGAGGCGTAGGGACACAGAACATGGCAAAATTTACTTTTCCACATTCCCTCCTTGTCACTACGTTTCCATCAGGAAACATCAATTTTCATGATACCATCTATCATTTCATACAGTACCATTTGCTCGTCTCGAATTGTCTTGGAACGGGATTTAGAACGGGGCTTGGGACTAGGAATACAAGAGGTAGCACACATGCTGCAAATCGCAGGGCCACATTGTATACAGAGGCAGCAGCTGAATATGATCGCTACTGCAATACCTAGAAAGGACAGGACTTTCCATCCCCAGGCGGAAATTATATTCCAGAACCAACCGGACCATGTCCAGGTGCCTGGATCTTGGTGTAACAGATGGGCAATTTTATGGAGTCTGGTTATAGCTGAATAAACAGACGGCGCGTTATTTGGAATGAAAATACAGCAACTAGATCCGATGACTCTACAGGCCCCGCCCCTATCGGCCAGTATGACGTCAAGGACGAGACGATTTTGCAAAACGACAAATCTCATAGCAGATTGTTCTTCGGTTAAGTTACCTAGAGCAGAGGCAGTCTCATTTACTACAGCTTCAAGGGTTCTGGTTAACCTACGGATCAGTTTACTATTCTGGACAGGTCCTACAAAGAAGAAGAAACCTTTATTGAAATCTGTATACTGTTCTAGAGTAGTTTCAGTATAATCGACAATTGGGGACTCCCTTCTATGTCTAATGTGTACTAGATGTGTGTTTCTGTGATAATCAGATGGGGCTAGGAAAACAGGTGGCAGTAAGAAGGCAATGTAACAGGTTCCCTCCCAATCGAGGGGCAGACGAACATATGCAGTTTGACCACAAATAAAATAAGAATGGCGTGAAGCTTTGAAAACAGATTTCCCACTGTCACTATACTGGATAACAGTAGTACATTCACTATGTCCTACGTGTACGGAACCATAACTACGGACACATAATTCGCCTTTGACAGGTAATACTGAAATAGCAGGTAAGTCTGGAGTAGTGTCAGACTGAACATTCAGGACCATGAAATTCGACGAATAATTACCTAAATTATATACTTCATTTTCTAGATCTAAACCTGTTCTGTGGGGAAGACCTTGCTTGTCTGGAAAACATGTACTGTTAAGAAAAGACATATCTGTTGAGGATGACGTTAACGTGGACCATGCTCCACACGAACCATTATGTGAGAATGGATAAGGAAACAGTGGCAGAACTCCCTTCGGTGTCTGAAAAGGGGGGAGTCGACCACACACCCAACAATTTGTGGCATTGCTGGTCTGGTGTGAGTAATGTAACATACGGATAAATGTGTTGTTGCGCATAGCGAGGCGGTAAGAATATTCGTGAGGAGGCAGATCACTAAACGTGTGCTCTACTGTAGCATTAACAGACATATTTACATGAGGAACTGGAAAACACAGGAAAAGTGCGTAACTAGTGCAGGAAATCATTATGCTGAGAAATGATATGAAACTCAGAAAAACGATACATTGAAGTGAACTTCGACTGACTCTCTCACTATGGGGGTCTATTTTATACATGTCAGAAACAGTCTAACCGTTTCACCTAGGGGAGGACTTATACAATCAAACTGACTGACTTATTTTACTAGACCTTAATTTGAGCTTATACTCTTGTTGCGGAGTTTTCTCTAACAAGGGAGGGGTTGTAATAATGTCTTGTGCGGGACAGTCCTTTAAAACAATGTTCTGGCAATCTTTCGAATCCTGGCAATCCTTGGAAATGTTTTTGGAGACTGATTTCAATGGATTGAAAAGTTTTACATGAGAAAGGTGGACCCACCCCTTCCTGCCTTCCAACTTGACGGCAGTTCGGGTGGTCAAGAGGACCTGGCGTGGCTCCTTCCAACGTGGTTCCAGCGGACTTGATCTGTCAAAATTTCTGATCATCACCAAGGAGCCTGGAACGATCTCGTGCGGTGCCACCTCGGTATTGTCTGGAAATGCGGCGGCAACCTGTGAACGACATGAGTTGAGGGCAGACATCAAGGAAGCTAGGTAATCTGTCAGCATATTACATGAAACATCGGTAATACTTCGGGGTCTAGGAGTACCCCACATGTTAGGGGGGCGGCCGAATACGACCTCATACGGGGACAGACCTGATCTGGAATGTGCGACCATGCGCATATAGAACAGGGCGACCGGCAGAGCTACTAGCCAGTCCACACCTTTCTCTTGACAAACCTTTGCAATTCGAATTTTCAGAGTCTGATTATGTCTCTCTACGAGACCGGCTGCTTCAGGATGGCGTACACAATGGAACTTCCACTGGTACCCTAACAAAAGGGAAACGTGCTTCATTAACTCTGAGGAGAATGGCTGACCGTTATCAGAATATACGACTCTAGGGAGTCCGTATCTAGGGAAAAATTCACGAACCAACTGCTTGGCAGTGGTCGCGGCTGTGTAATCTGGGACTGGATATGCTTCTGTCCACCTGGACAAAGCGCATACTACTACAAGGACATACTTGAAACCTCGACATCGCTCCATCTGAATATAATCCATCTGGAGGACCTCAAAAGGGTGGTCAGGGGGCTGGAAACCACCTTGTTCCACCGGGACACTTTTACCTGGATTAAACTGACAACATATCATACAGGTACGGACTTTCTGCTTGGCTGCAGCTCGTAAATGCTTGTTGAACCAAATATTCTGGATACTGTCTAACATAGCTTTTTCTCCTAAATGTGCTGGACTATGTGCGGTATTGATAATGACTTGAACCATAGAGTCGGGGAGAAACCATGTGGCTCTACCCTTCGTTAACCATCCTTGATCTGTCTGGACCCCTCCTTGTTCAGACCATTTCTTGATTTCATCGGGAGTAGCATGTAACTGGATATCTATGACGTCTTGAGTAGGGTCCTTAACTGTCATGCATGTAGTCGGATCTGGAGTATGTGTCATGTTAACTGGAATGTCTGGAGTCTGTGCTGTAAGCTTGGCTGTGCGGTCTGCTAGATCATTACCTTGGGAAATAATGTCAGTAACTTTCGTATGGGCTTTGCATTTCATGATAGCAATAGATGTCGGTAAATGTATGGCATCTAACAGGGCTTGAATAAGGAGACCATGCTGAATCTTGGTTCCATGAGAAGTCATGAAACCTCTCTCCTGCCAGAGCACTCCGAAGTCGTGTACAACTCCGAATGCGTAACGTGAATCTGTGTAAACATTAACTTTCAGGTTCTTGGCGTGTATACAAGCTTGTGTCAGAGCGACTAGCTCTGCTGCTTGAGCAGACAGGGTATTAATACGGTGTGTTTCAATAACCTCAGTGTCAGTAGTCACTGCATACGCGGCGACTAGTTCTCCTGTACTAGTTCTCATACATGAACCATCCACATAAAGTGTCAGGTCGGGATCTGGTAACGGAATATCTGTCAGGTCTTGTCTTGGCTTTGTCGTAATATTAACTACTTCCACACAATCATGTGGGTCTGGATTTGAATTAACTGATGGTAACAGTGTAGCAGGATTCAGAACGTTGCAGCGTCTAATTTCTATGTGTGGCTGGAACAGTGTCAATTCATAACCTGTTAAACGTGCAATTGTCAAGTGCTGTGTTTGTGTTCGGTTTAAAAGAACTTCTACGGAGTGTGGAACTTGTACTGTCAAGGAGTGTCCTAAAACTATGGAATCACTTTGTCTGATAGCTAGTGCTGTGGCTGCAACTGACTTGAGGCACGCAGGCAACGCCTGGGCGACTGGATCTAATGTGCTCGAAAAATAAGCACAGGGCTTGTATTGTCCTGCTTGATCTTGTGTGAGAACAGATAACGCTGTACCTTCGCGTTCAGTAACGAAAAGTGTAAAAGGCTTACTGTAGTTCGGTGTAGCTAGAACTGGAGCTTGGCATAGGGCTTTCTTTAACTCGTTGAAACTAAGTGTATGTTCAGATGTCCAAGGGAGGACAGTCGATACGGCTGCCTCCTGTGTCGTTAACTGTATCAGTGGCTTGGCTAGAAATGCATACTGGGGAATCCATTGTCTACAATAAGAAGTAAGGCCGATAAAGGCACGTACCTCCTTCTGGGTTCTGGGCTGGGGAAGACTCGCTATTAACTGGATACGGTCGGGTGTCAACTGCCTACCCCTCTTGGACAGTAAGTGTCCTAAGTATACCACTTGCTGGACACAGAATTGAAGCTTCGAAGGTGACACCTTGTGCCCCATCTCGGCTAGAAAATACAAGACTGTAAGGGATGCTCGCTCGCAGTCACGTTCAGAACGGGCTGTGATCAGTAGATCATCGACATACTGGAGCAGGGCAGTGTCAGTTGGCATGTGAATGTTGTCTAGTTGTCTCTTGAGTGCTTGACTGTAAATACTAGGACTTTCTGTGAAACCTTGAGGAGCGCGTGTGAACATATAGCTCCTTCCATTTAAACAAAATCCGAAAAGAAACTGGCTGTCTGGATGAATTGGAACACTAAAAAATGCATTCTTGAGGTCTATGACAGTGAAAAACGTTGCTTCGGAATCAATGGCTGTTAATAGGGGAGAGATATCTGGGACAACTGGGTACTGAGGAATAATACATTTATTAAGCTCTCGTAAATCAATCACTAATCGATATACTGGGGGTGCATTCGGATCAGTACGTTTCATGACTGGAATGATCGGAGAATTGCATACATTGGAGTCAGTTTCTACAACTACTCCTTGAGCCATGAGCTCGTCAATAATTTTGGATAAGGCTGCTACAGCCTCAGGTGGCAATCTGTACTGTCTGATTCGGGGTAACACTACACCTGGTTTGAGAGTCACACGATGGGGTGTGATTTGCATGTAACCTACATCAGTTGGACCTTGCGCCCATAAATGCTGTGGAACATTAGACAATCTTGAATCAAAATCGCGTAATACATAGTGACCCTTAAAGTCACGTAGGAACAGACGTATTCCTTCTGGGGAACAGCAAATAACTGCACCTAATTCTTTCAGTGTCTTAATACCTAATAGGTTTTCTGGACATGACTTAGTAAGTAACAGATCAGTAGTACGGGACAATGGACCTACTTCTAGAGTAACTGGCTTAGATATCTCATTAACTATTGGCTTTCCTGAAAATCCAAGGGAAACATTTCTTGAGCCTGAGAGTGGAGCCCCTGGAACTTCGGCATGACTAATTGTGGTCCTACTTGCCCCTGTATCGATCAAAAACTTTCTGTCTTTCCCTAATACTTGACTGTGAACATAGGGACCTTCTTGATCTACAGGTATCTCGATGAGAGGCAAGCCTACCTCCCTCTCTAGGCTGTTTCATGAATATGACTGATACTCTGGATACTCGGTCTGAGCATACTGGTACATCTGTGATGTAACGTGCTGTGTTGCAGCAATAGGCTGCGGTGCGGAAACTGTCTGTTGTGCATTCTGTGACTGAGGAATCTGTGAAACTTGTTCTTGTCTCGGCGGACGTGGTCTTTCTTTAGTCTTACCAGTAGCTATATTATGTTTCAGAACTGCACACTCGTTTATAAAATGACCTGGCTGTTTACAATAATTGCAGTTCCCTTTAACGGGAGCTGCAGGATGACTGGCTTGATTCGGACCCCTCTTCTGACTGTCTTGAGGAACAGATTGTGCAACTAGTACTTTCATTTTCGTGTCTTTCATACGTTTTCTCTCGTGTTCTTGCTCTTCCCTGATTCTATTCTGGTGGTACTGGAGCATCTGGAGCATCTGGGACGGGGTATTTGCTTGCCAGGTGCTTTCGACTTTCAAAACTCGATTTTTAATTTGTGGACTTGAATTCTCGACTAATTTAGTAACGAAAAGGTGAGGGTATGACTCACTACTTGTCTTGAGACCACTGTTAATACTGAAACATTTCTCAAATCTAGAATAAAAATCACTAATATCTTCATCTTGTTTCTGTTTACAGGCTGAGATTGCATCCCAGTCTTCTTTCCTTGTTGTCAATAATCTAGGTAAAACTTGAATCAATAATTCTGGTAATTCTTTACATTTATCTCCAAGACCGGTACCTGGTACTCGTGCCTTGTCTTCAGCTTCTAGAGCTGTCCAATCGATCTTTTTCTCTCCCACCTCCCATTCTTTTTCCTTTAACTTTTCATACACCCCTGCGGGTAACAGGACCTTTAACATTTTAATGATGTCTGGGTAAGTGTATTCTCCCATACGGAGCATGTCTTTTAATTCTCTATGGAACCCTGCTGGATCTTCGTCATGACAGGGAATTAATTTCTTCATTTCAAGAAGTTCCATCTTTGATATTGGAGTGTATACAAACACTCGTTGCATTACGCCACCCGCCCCTTGGACTGGGTGGACTTCTCGTAACGGATTCTGTCTGTCTATGTAGAATGGCTTATTTTCTGGGGGTGAGACATGAACAAAATGCGGGTTCAAAAACGTTCTATATTTGTGGCGCTGTTCTAGAATGACACTAATTAAATCGGTACCTAGACCTCTCCATTTATACTGGAGTAACTCGTTCAGGACATCGTGTAACGGGCCTGGATCAGAATGTTGACCCTCATACAGAGTAATGAGGTGCTGGATCATATACATGCCCACCAGTCGTTGCTCGGCTGGGGGCAGTTTCAGAAACATTTGTGCCACTATTTCGTCTGGAAAAGTGGTAGAATCAGTAATCCATCGGACTGCTGATCGGGCTAGTTCTTGTTCATGCATGGTACTTAATTCACTGTAACCGATTCGTGATTTCAGAATGTGATCGGTAGCTTGAAATACTTGTTCTAGAGAACCTAGTTCTGGCGCTGTATGATGAAAAATAGACTTGTGTTCTAGGCGTAAATGGCGATCTGGAAATCTAGATTTTCCTACATACGCTATTCTGGCGGAATTCTCGTCTTCCTCTTCAGGATCAGAGATACTTTCTTTCTCGCTTACTTGTGCTGTTTTACGCTGGTCGTGTAACCTTATTATTTCTTTACGAATTTTCTTGTACATACTCTCCATGGCACTGACGGTCTTGTGCTTACCCTCGGCTATATTATCACTCCACCTTGTCAGGATTCTCATTTCGGCGGGATCTTTAGACGGGTAATCTTGTTCTCTTATTAGACAATTGATCAGGAACTTTAATATCATGAGCTGAATCTCGGCTTTCCTTTGAGACATAATCTCGCCAATACTTTCTGGATCATCCCCTGTACGGATGAAACGATATATTCTGTCTAGATCTTCTTTCATATTCGGTAAGGTGACTAGATACTCGGTCACTCTCCTTACACGTAAGGAATATAAAACCATAGTATATTCGCCTGGGACTGGATCATAGACACATTCGTTAAGGGCTTGTCTGATTTCTGTAACAGACTTATTACTTTTAGGAGTACGCTGTGATGCTTGAGCATGTAATTCGAGTGCCGATAAACGCTTGTGTGGCGGCGGGGTTTGAGGAGTAGCTCCTCCTGCGGCCCCTAGACTGGAGTCGTCTACTGAGGCTCTACGTCCTGGCAGAGTGGGAAATGGAACTGTAGGCTGGACCGGGGGTACCGTAACAGGTACTCCGGTGTCTGGAGGAGCGGGAAGTGCCTGATTTACAGGGACTGGCGGAGCGCGAACAGGATTTGCATATTCGGGGACTGTGTCGTCCAGATAGGACGAAATAAAAATATCAGCTGCGGTCGGTTTGTGACGTAGCTTGGTCGGAATTAATGGTGGCGGGAAATTACTGGATGCCTCTGGGGTCGCTTTTGGCACTCCTTCGGCAAGAAGAGGATACATACCCTTAATAAGGGCATGCCTCTGTCTGTCTGACTGTTCTGCTTTGACTTGTTCACCTATCTCGATTAATTCTCTTTCTTGGGCTCGTTCCTGGGATTCTCTACTTAACTCTAACTTTCTGACTTCTTTCTCAGTTCTTCTATGAGCTTCCTTACGCCATAACTCGATGGCATCTTTCTGTGACTGTCTGGCTTTCTTTTTCCATAATGCTTCTTCTACTCGCATGATACATTCGGCATCCCATGTACCCGATACGGGCCATCTATACTTTTCTTCTAACTGTTTGGTATACTCTACCCATAAATCTAGATACATTATGGCGCTTATGCCATGTTTCTGATACATAAAATGACCTGGACTGTCCCTAGGTGGGACAGGAACCGCTTCCTCTAACAGACCCTTTCTAGTTTTTAACTGACGTAACTTGGAAAATATAGGCATGACTGAACTGTAATCTGGACAAAATACAATACACAATAAAAACACGAAATCACATCGCACTCATACCACAACAGTAAAATACCTGAAGAACATTTATGAATAACAGTTCGAACAGAATATTACCTGGAATACTGAGAACAGAAATACAAGAATTTTCTCGAGAACGGAACAGACTAGAGTTACTGGATGCACTGCTGTAACAGTACGGAACATACCGGTCCCATAAAGGAACGCATCAGGACCCGTATCCACCTAGGTGAACACTTCGTTTGTGAGTCTGGGCACCACCAACCCACGGACCAGGAGTCAATTTAAATTGGTCCTGTCTAGATACTACCCCAGCAATGGTACTCACCGGGCAGCACGGAACGGAAGGCCTCGGACTGGACTGGACGACGGACGACGAACTTCGGACTTCGGACTTCAGTTACAGGTGGGCCTCCGGATACCTCGGACCTTGGACTCTCGGCTTGGGCTCTGGTCGGGACTCGCCGCGTTCCTCCACCGTCTCGTTTGGATGCTGGACCGCCTCCTCCGTCTCCTCCGTGGGCCTGAGGGATACTTGAGCAGAAATATCTGCCACTGCGCAGAAGAGTTCCGTCACGACTGCAGAGGGTCAGGGGGTCGGCGTGGCTTCACCGACGCGTGGGGAAAGGGCAAGTCCCTGTTCGGGCGCCATTATGTGGTAAATAAATAAATAATACCCTATTTTTGACTAGACTTATAGCATAACAGATAGCTCAATAAAATAAGAGTCAAGATTCGAGGTAGTAGGAGTTTCTGCAGGTTTATTACAGCATAAGGACAGGATCAGGACAACCTGCATAGGAACAGAATGACAGGGCCCAGCAGGACAACTGGGGCCCAACAGGGGAAAAGAGGCCCAGCAGCTGCTGGGGCTTGGTCTGGGATGAGCGCGCTAACATTCAATAACAAAACACAGGCATATATACATAGCGCGAACACATAGCATTACATTGCAGTAGGCGTAACAGTGGGTGGAGCAGAAGGCGTGACGCGTAGCAGTCGCGAGAGATAACAGTAAAAAGAGGTGTAATTGGGAGTATACATAGACATGTGATGCAAACGTAACAGAATATGTCATGAATGGGCGGAAACCTTGGAGGGGGCTACCTAAGGAGCCGGGACCTCTAACCTAATGGTGCGCGAAAACTGGCAATGACGTGTTACTAGGAGAAGCTGGGGGCTATGAACTCTGTGCTAGGAGCAGAGACTAGAGTCTGAAGGGTCGGAGCGACATGTACCTAAACCCTATCTGGTATCTGATGTTTAGGGAACATGTTGATATAAACTAGAAGTCATGAGGGGAAAAGCTAACTTGACTCTAAGACTGGACCATGCATTATTCTACATGTAGTGCGTGATGAAGAATACTAAATGACCATTAAATACAGTATTTCTCTAACGTGGAGACGAGAAGGCTAGACAATGACGGAAACTATTGATGCAGTTCAGTAGCTTAGGAATGCAGAGAGGAGGACTGAACTGATAGCTGGAACTATAACATACTTTTGGCAGACTCAGAGGCAGAGCCAAGCTGCACCGGGCACTGCGAGGCAGGAAGTAAGTGAAGGGTCGAGGATACAGGTGGGGGCTGTATCGCTCCTCAGCGAGGCTTTCAGGAGACAGGAGCTGAATCTGATGTCCGGGCCCTTTTGAGGCCTGGAAACGGGGACTTTATAATGGAATAACGTGCACACTGGGAAACGTGGCAATATTACTTTACATAGGCCTGATATTCGTAGTATTCACGAGGACTGGAAAATGTCATACCAGAGGTGGACACAACTGGAATTGCGTCATTAATCGGACATGGGGAATAACATATGCATATTGGTCATGCACACATAACATATGATGGATGAGGCGTAGGGACACAGAACATGGCAAAATTTACTTTTCCACAACAGTGTAGCAGGATTCAGAACGTTGCAGCGTCTAATTTCTATGTGTGGCTGGAACAGTGTCAATTCATAACCTGTTAAACGTGCAATTGTCAAGTGCTGTGTTTGTGTTCGGTTTAAAAGAACTTCTACTGAATGTGGGACTTGTACTGTCAAGGAATGTCCTAAAACTATGGAATCACTTTGTCTGATAGCTAGTGCTGTGGCTGCAACTGACTTGAGGCACGCAGGCAACGCCTGGGCGACTGGATCTAATGTGCTCGAAAAATAAGCACAGGGCTTGTATTGACCTGCTTGATCTTGTGTGAGAACAGATAATGCTGTACCTTCCCGTTCAGTAACGAAAAGTGTAAAAGGCTTACTGTAGTTCGGTGTAGCTAGAACTGGAGCTTGACATAGGGCTTTCTTTAACTCGTTAAAACTAAGTGTATGGTCAGATGTCCAAGGGAGGACAGTCGATACGGCTGCCTCCTGTGTCGTTAACTGTATCAGTGGCTTGGCTAGAAATGCATACTGGGGAATCCATTGTCTACAATAAGAAGTAAGGCCGATAAAGGCACGTACCTCCTTCTGGGTTCTGGGCTGGGGAAGACTCGCTATTAACTGGATACGGTCTGGTGTCAACTGCCTACCCCTCTTGGACAGCAAGTGTCCTAAGTATACCACTTGCTGGACACAGAATTGAAGCTTCGAAGGTGACACCTTGTGCCCCATCTCGGCTAGAAAATACAGAACTGTAAGTGATGCTCGCTCGCAAGCACGTTCAGAACGGGCTGTGATCAGTAGATCATCGACATACTGGAGCAGGGCAGTGTCAGTTGGCATGTGAATATTGTCTAGTTGTCTCTTGAGTGCTTGACTGTAAATACTAGGGCTTTCTGTGAAACCTTGAGGAGCGCGTGTGAACATATAGCTCCTTCCATTTAAACAAAATCCAAAAAGAAACTGGCTATCTGGATGAATTGGAACACTAAAAAATGCATTCTTGAGGTCTATGACAGTGAAAAACATGGCTTCGGAATCAATGGCTGTTAACAGGGAAGAGATGTCTGGAACAACTGGGTACTGAGGAATGATACATTTATTAAGCTCTCGTAAAT
This sequence comes from Lissotriton helveticus, assembly GCF_964261635.1. Taxonomy (NCBI): domain Eukaryota; kingdom Metazoa; phylum Chordata; class Amphibia; order Caudata; family Salamandridae; genus Lissotriton; species Lissotriton helveticus. The sequence goes on along the minus strand of NC_136065.1, from coordinate 2,133,639,372 downwards.
CAATCACTAATCGATATACTGGGGGTGCATTCGGATCAGTACGTTTCATGACTGGAATGATCGGAGAATTGCATACATTGGAGTCAGTTTCTACAACTACTCCTTGAGCCATGAGCTCGTCAATAATTTTGGATAAGGCTGCTACAGCCTCAGGTGGCAATCTGTACTGTCTGATTCGGGGTAACACTACACCTGGTTTAAGAGTCACACGATGGGGTGTGATTTGCATATAACCTACATCAGTTGGACCTTGCGCCCATAAGTGCTGCGGAACATTAGACAATCTTGAATCAAAATCTCGTAATACATAGTGACCCTTAAAGTCACGTAGGAACAGACGTATTCCCTCTGGGGAACAGCAAATAACTGCACCTAACTCTTTCAGTGTCTTAATACCTAATAGATTTTCTGGACATGACTTAGTAAGTAACAGGTCAGTAGTGCGGGACAATGGACCTACTTCTAGAGTAACTGGCTTAGATATCTCATTAACGATGGGTTTTCCTGAAAATCCAAGGGAAACATTTCTTGAGCCTGAGAGCGGAGCCCCTGGAACTTCGGCATGACTAATTGTGGTCCTACTTGCCCCTGTATCGATCAAAAACTTTCTGTCTTTCCCTAATACTTGACTGTGAACATAGGGACCTTCTTGATCTACAGGTATCTCGATGAGAGGCAAGCCTACCTCCCTCTCTAGGCTGTTTCATGAATATGACTGGTACTCTGGATACTCGGACTGTGCATACTGGTACATCTGTGATGTGACATGCTGTGTTGCAGCAATGGGCTGCGGTACTGTAACTGTCTGTGGTGCATTCTGTGACTGGGGAGTCTGTGAAACTTGTTCTTGTCTCGGCGGACGTGGTCTTTCTTTAGTCTTACCAGTAGCTATGTTGTGTTTCAGAACTGCACACTCGTTTATAAAATGACCTGGCTGTTTACAATAATTGCAGTTCCCTTTAACGGGAGCTGCAGGATGACTGGCTTGATTCGGACCCCTCTTCTGACTGTCTTGAGGAATAGATTGTGCAATTAGCACTTTCATTTTCGTGTCTTTCATACGTTTTCTCTCGTGTTCTTGCTCTTCCCTGATTCTATTCTGGTGGTACTGGAGCATCTGGAGCATCTGGGACGGAGTATTAGCTTGCCAGGTGCTTTCGACTTTCAAAACTCGGTTTTTAATTTGTGGACTTGAATTCTCGACTAATTTAGTAACGAAAAGGTGAGGGTATGACTCACTACTTGTCTTGAGACCACTGTTGATACTGAAACATTTTTCAAATCTAGAATAAAAATCACTAATATCCTCATCTTGTTTCTGTTTACAGGCTGAGATTGCATCCCAGTCTTCTTTCCTAGTTGTCAATAATCTGGGTAAAACTTGAATCAATAATTCTGGTAAATCTTTACATTTATCTCCAAGACCGGTACCTGGTACTCGTGCCTTGTCTTCAGCTTCTAGAGCTGTCCAATCGATCTTTTTCTCTCCCACCTCCCATTCTTTTTCCTTTAACTTTTCATACACCCCTGCGGGTAACAGGACCTTTAACATTTTAATGATATCTGGGTAAGTGTATTCTCCCATACGGAGCATGTCTTTTAATTCTCTATGGAACCCTGCTGGATCTTTGTCATGACAGGGAATTAATTTCTTCATTTCAAGAAGTTCCATCTTTGATATTGGAGTGTATACAAACACTCGTTGCATTACGCCACCCGCCCCTTGGACTGGGTGGACTTCTCGTAACGGATTCTGTCTGTCTATGTAGAATGATTTACTTTCTGGGGGTGAGACATGAACAAAATGCGGGTTCAGGAACGTTCTATACTTGTGACGCTGTTCTAGAATGACACTTATTAAATCGGTACCTAGACCTCTCCATCTATACTGGAGTAACTCGTTCAGGATATCGTGCAACGGGCCTGGATCAGAATGTTGACCCTCATACAGAGTAATGAGGTGCTGGATCATATACATACCCACCAGTCGTTGCTCGGCTGGGGGCAATTTCAGAAACATTTGTGCCACTATTTCGTCTGGAAAAGTGGTAGAATCAGTAATCCATCGGACTGCTGATCGGGCTAGTTCTTGTTCATGCATAGTACTTAGTTCACTGTAACCGACTCGTGATTTCAGAATGTGATCGGTAGCTTGAAATACTTGTTCTAGGGAACCTTGTTCTGGTGCTAGATGTTGAAAAATAGACTTGGGTTCTAGACGTAAATGGCGATCTGGAAATCTGGATTTTCCTACATACGCTATTCTGGCGGGATTCTCGTTCTCTTCCTCTTCAGGATCAGAGATACTTTCTTTCTCGCTTACTTGTGCTGCTTTACGCTGGTCGTGTAACCTTATTATTTCTTTACGAATTTTCTTGTACATACTCTCCATGGCACTGACGGTCTTGTGCTTACCCTCGGCTATATTATCACTCCACCTTGTCAGGATTCTCATTTCGGCCGGATCTTTGGACGGGTAATCTTGTTCTCTTATTAAACAATTGATCAGGAACTTTAATATCATGAGCTGAATCTCGGCTTTCCTTTGAGACATAATTTCGCCAATACTTTCTGGATCATCCCCTGTACGGATGAAACGATATATTCTGTCTAGATCTTCTTTCATATTCGGCAAGGTGACTAGATACTCGGTCACTCTCCTTACACGTAAGGAATATAAAACCATAGTATATTCGCCTGGGACTGGATCATAGACACATTCGTTAAGGGCTTGTCTGATTTCTGTAACAGACTTATTACTTTTAGGAGTACGCTGTGATGCTTGAGCATGTAATTCGAGTGCTGATAAACGCTTGTGTGGCGGCGGGGTTTGAGGAGTAGCTCCTCCTGCGGCCCCTAGACTGGAGTCGTCTACTGAGGCTCTACGTCCTGGCAGAGTGGGAAATGGAACTATAGGCTGGACCGGGGGTACCGTAACAGGTATTCCGGTGTCTGGAGAAGCGGGAAGTGCCTGATTTACAGGGACTGGCGGAGCACGAACAGGATTTGCATATTCGGGGACTGTGTCGTCCAAATAGGACGAAATAAATATATCAGCTGCGGTCGGTTTGTGACGTAGCTTGGTCGGAATTAATGGCGGCGGGAAATTACTGGGTGCCTCTGGGGTCGCTTTTGGCAGGCCTTCGGCAAGGAGAGGATACATACCCTTAATAAGGGCATGCCTCTGTCTGTCTGACTGTTCGGCTTTGACTTGTTCACCTATCTCGATTAATTCTCTTTCTTGGGCTCGTTCTTGGGATTCTCTACTTAACTCTGACTTTCTGACTTCCTTTTCCGTTCTTTTATGAGCTTCCTTGCGCCATAAGTCGATGGCATCTTTCTGTGACTGTCTGGCTTTCTTTTTCCATAATGCTTCTTCTACTCGCATGATACATTCGGCATCCCATGTACCCGATACGGGCCATCTATACTTTTCTTCTAACTGTTTGGTATACTCTACCCATAAATCTAGATACATTATGGCGCTTATGCCATGTTTCTGATACATAAAATGACCTGGACTGTCCCTAGGCGGGACAGGAACTGCTTCCTCTAACAGACCCTTTCTAGTTTTTAACTGACGTAACTTGGAAAAGAGCGGCATTCTAAACTTGAATCGGAACACAATACAATACACGAAAAACAATAACAATTGGGAAAACAATTCAGGCATACCACGACATTGGAAATACATTAAACAATATCATAACATAACAGTTCGAACAGAATACTACCTGAAAATACTGAAAACAGAAACAGAACAGAATTCTCGAGAACGGAACAGACTAGAGTTACTGGATGCACTGCTGTAACAGTACGGAACATACCGGTCCCATAAAGGAACGCATCAAGACCCGTATCCACCTAGGTGAACACTTCGTTTGTGGGCTTGGGTACCACCAACCCACGGACCAGGAGTCAATTTAGATTGGTCCTGTCTAGATACTACCCCAGCAATGGTACTCACCGGGCAGCACGGAACGGAAAGCCTCGAACGGGACTGGACTACGACGGACTTCGGACTTCGGACTTCAGTTACGGGTGGGCCTCCGGATACCTCGGACCTTGGACTCTCGGCTTGGGCTCTGGTCGGGACTCGCCGCGTTCCTCCACCGTCTCGTTTGGATGCTGGACCGCCTCCTCCGTCTCCTCCGTGGGCCTGAGGGATACTTGGAGCAGAAATATCTGCCAGTGCACGGTATGGTTCCGTCACGACTGCAGAGGGTCAGGGGGTCGGCGTGGCTTCACCGACGCGTGGGGAAAGGGCAAGTCCCTGTTCGGGCGCCATTATGTGGTAAATAAATAAATAATACCCTATTTTTGACTAGACTTATAGCATAACAGATAGCTCAATAAAATAAGAGTCAAGATTCGAGGTAGTAGGAGTTTCTGCAGGTTTATTACAGCATAAGGACAGGATCAGGACAACCTGCATGGGAATAGGACAATAAGGCCCGGCAGCTGCCGGGGCTGGGTCTGGGATGAGCGCGCTAACATTCAATAACAAAACATTGACTTATATACATAGCGCAAACACATAGCATTACATTGCAGTAGCCGTAGCAGTGGGTGGAGCAGAAGGCGTGACGCGTAGCAGTCGCGAAAGATAACAGTAAAAATAGGTGTAACTGGGCGTATACATAGACATGTGGTGCAAACGTAACAGAATATGTCATGAATGGGCGGAAACTTTGGAGGGGGCTACCTAAGGAGCCGGGACCTCTAACCTAATGGTGCGCGAAAACTGGCAATGACGTGTTACTAGGAGAAGCTGGGGGCTATGAACTCTGTGCTAGGAGCAGAGACTAGAGTCTGAAGGGTCGGAGCGACATGTACCTAAACCCTATCTGGTATCTGATGTTTAGGGAACATGTTGATATAAACTAGAAGTCATGAGGGGAAAAGCTAACTTGATTCTAAGACTGGACCATGCATTATTCTACATGTAGTGCGTGATGAAGAATATTAAATGACCATTAAATACAGTATTTCTCTAACATGGAGACGAGAAGGCTAGACAATGACGGAAACTATTGATGCAGTTCAGTAGCTTAGGAATGCAGAGGAGGAGGACTGAACTGATAACTGGAACTATAACATACTTTTGGCAGACTCAGAGGCAGAGCCAAACTGCACCGGGCACTGCGAGGCAGGAAGTAAGTGAAGGGTCGAGGATACAGGTGGGGGCTGTATCGCTCCTTAGCGAGGCTTTCAGGAGACAGGAGCTGAATCTGTGGTCTGGGCCCTTTTGAGGCCTAGAAACGGGGATTTTATAATGGAATAACGTGCACACTAAGAAACGTGGCAACATTACTTTACATAGGCCTGATATTCGTAGTATTCACGAGGACTGGAAAATGACATACCAGAGGTGGACACAACTGGAATTGCGTCATTTATCAGACATGGGGAATAACATATGCATATTGGTCATGCACACATAACATATGATGGATGAAGCGTAGGGACACAGAACATGGCAAAATTTACTTTTCCACACCTCCTCTATAGTCCTCTTTCTGTCGATAGCCTCCCCTTCTGTTTGCTATTAGCCCTGGGACACCCCTTTCCTGGGGCAGCTGTGTGCTCTATAAAACTACAAAACATAACATAATATAACTCTGAGAAAGAGCAGAGAAAGAGTCTGGCATAATCTCTCAGTTAAAAACAAGTGCAGAGGGGGCGTGGCTTAGCGGGCGACGATGGCGGTTGCAGCTTTCTAGAGCTCCCGCCGGCCCGATCCAAATCCGACCTGTTATCCTGGCCCTCGAGCCCGAACTGCAGACCACTTGTGGGGCAAGTGTGGCCGAAGGTGTCGGGAGTCCCCCAGTGCGGACAGCGGTGCTCCTGGACTGATCGGTGCGGCTGGGTCGCCGGAGGTGGCGTGAGGCCTAGTGCGGGGCAGCGAAGCCGGGGTCTCGATTTTGGCGTCTCCTGGCCGGGAGGTCTATAAGTGGGCCGGCCGAGTTGCCAAATTCCCTGGGCCTAGACCCTCGTGGAGACGGAGGAGTGACAGGCATACCCCCGATTGACCCACCGGTGGGGAAGTGGTGATCGGAGCACGGAGGGCACCCAGAGGGAGCAGCGGCCTACATTGATCCTGTGCAGCCGGGGCCTCGAGTTTGGTGGTCCCCGCCACTTGGGGTTCGGTGTCTGTTCTCGGCCGCAGCTGAAACGCGGCGGGGCCTGGGGAGCTGAGACCCTTGGTGTGTAGCCTTGCCCAGACGACAGAGCCCACGCTGCTGGACTTCCTCTGGTGGTGGGCTGGCGTGTGGCCGGACGGACCTGTGAGGATCGTGCCTGTACCCGGTGCTGCCCGGAGGCGGACAACGAACTGTGAGTGACTCCTTTGGGGCCCCAATATCGGCGTTATCAGTGGCTGGGTATGGTTCGACGGCCGCGGGAGTGAGTGGGACCCGCAGCGCCCGGAGGATTGGTGTTGGACGTTCGGAAGCGGGTTGGCCACGAGGCTGTGGACCACGAGGCCGCCGACGAAGTGGGTGCTGATCCCGGGGCCTAATTAAGACTAGTAGGAGGCACAATATCTGACTTCGACCGGGGAGCCGCACCAGTACCGGTAGGAGCGGCGGTGAGGACGTCTGCACCCCGGGGTAGAAGAAACGCTGGGTTGGCCTAGATTGGTCACTGCTGAAGGGCAAGGAGTCTGTGTTGGTACTACTACCCGTATCATAAGCGGCCCCGAGGTAGACTGCTGCCATGACCAGAGGAGGCGGTGGTCCCTCCAAACAGGGGACCATTGATAAATTTACAGGGCCCAGTGGGGGGCCCGGGCCATCCGGAGGAGGGAATGGAACCGGGCCGGACAACGCGGCGCTTATGGCAGCGATCACCCAGTCCAGGGACATGCTGGATGCCAAAATTGGTGCGGTGGGTGCAGATGTAACCCTGCTGCGACAAGACCTACGGAATGCAGTGGCACGAATTACAGAGGCGGAATCCAGAATTTCGGTAGTGGAGGATGACGTCGGGTCCCTGAAGCAGAAAATGGTGGCGATGGAAAACATTCAAAGGGGCCTTGCGCTCCGTGTGGAAGATGCCGAAGGGCGCGCACGCAGAAACAACCTCCGCTTCGTTGGCTTTCCGGAGAGGTGTGAAAAAGGGAACATGGAACAGTTTGTAACCCAGTGGCTGGAGAGCTGGCTACCCCCGGGGGTTCTCTCCAATTGCTTTGTCATTGAGCGTGCACATCGAGCCCTGACACAGAGGCCACCGGAGGGCGAGCGGCCCTGACCAGTGATAGCTAGACTTTTGAATTTACCACGATAGGGACGCCATCTTGCGGGAAGCGAGGACCAGGGATTCCATTTCGTTCGAGAATCAAAAAATCATGATTTTCCCTGATTACACCAGGCTCGTGCAGCAACAGCACCATTCCTTTATAGCCGCCAAGGCAAAACTGCGAGGTCTGAAAATTCAATATTCCCTGCTATATCCGGCCCGCCTGCGGGTGATCTTCCAGTCGCGAACACTCTTCTTCGACACTCCAGAGGACGTCTTTAAATGTGTGGTATATAAATAAATAATACCGGATCTATTTTTGTCTAGGCATAGCAATAACAGATAGCTCAATAAATAAGAGTCAAGATTCGAGGTAGTAGGAGTTTGCAGGTTTATTACAGCATAAAGGACAGGAATAGGACAACCTGCATAGGAATAGGATGGCAGGGCCTGACAGGGGGGTCCCGACAGCTGCCGGGCAGGATCTGGGATGAGCGCGCTAACATTTAATAACAATACACGATCATATATACTAAAACAGTTGCATTACAATACATACGATAGGCGGAGCAGTGGGTGTGGTCAATAGCAGTCGCGAAAGATAAGGGTGAAAGTAGGTGTAACAGAGGCGTATACATAGACATGTGATGCAAACGTAACAGAATATGTCATGAATGGGGTGGAGACATGGAGGGGGCTACCTAAGGAGCCGGGACCTCTGACCTAATGGTGCGTGCAAACTGGCAATGACGCGTTACTAGGAGAAGCTGGGGGCTACGAACTCTGTGCTAGGAGCAGAGACTGAAGTCTGGAGAGTCAGGGCGACATGTACCTAAACAATATCTAGTATCTGATGTTTAGAGAACACGTTGATAGAATCCAGAAGTTATCGGGGTAAAGGCTGACAGACTCTAAGAATGGTGCATGCATTATTCTACATGTAGTGCGTGATGAAGAATATTAAATGACCATTAAATGCAGTATTTCTCTTACATGGAGACGTAAAGGCTAGACAATGATGGTAACTGTTGATGTAGTTCAGTAGCTTAGGAATGCAGAGAAGGAGGACTGAACTGATAACTGGAATCATAACATACTCTTGGCAGACTCAGAGGCAGAGCCAGGCTGAGCCGGACACTGTGAGGCAGGAAGTAAGTGAAGGGTCAGGAACACAGGTGGGGGCTGTATCGCTCCTCAGTGAAGGCTTCAGGAGACAGGAACTGAATCTGGTGTCCGGGCCCTTTTGAGGCCTAGAAACGGGGACTTTTTACAATGGAATAACGTGCACACTGAGAAACGTGGCAACGTGACTTTAAATAGGCCTGATATTCGTAGTATTCACGAGAACTGGAAATTGGCATACTAGAGGTGGACACAGCTATAATTGCGTCTTTAATCGAACATGGGGAATACATATGCATATTAATCATGCGCACATAACATATGATGGAGGACTCGTAGGGACACAGAACATGGCAAAATTTACTTTTCCACATTCCCTCCTTGTCACTACGTTTCCATCAGGAAACATCAATATTCATGATACCATCTATCATTTCATACAGTATCATTTGCTCGTCTCGAATTTTCTGGGAACGGGTTTTAGAACGGGACTTGGGACTAGGAATACAAGAGGTAGCACAAATGCCGCAAATCGCAGGGCCACATTGTATACAGAGGCAGCAGCTGAATATGATCGCTACTGTAATACCTAGAAAGGACAAGACTTTCCATCCCCAAGCGGAAATTATATTCCAGAACCAACCGGACCATGTCCAGGTGCCTGGATCTTGGTGTAACAGATGGGCAATTTTATGGAGTCTGGTTATAGCTGAATAAACAGACGGCGCGTTATTTGGAATGAAAATGCAGCAACTAGATCCGATGACTCTACAGGCCCCGCCTGTATCGGCCAATATGACGTCAAGGACGAGACGATTCTGTAAAACGACAAATCTCATAGCAGATTGCTCTTCAGTTAAGTTACCTAGAGCAGAGGCAGTCTCATTGACTACTGCTTCAAGGGTTCTGGTTAACCTACGAATTAGCTTACTATTCTGGATAGGTCCTATAAAGAAAAAGAAACCTCTATTGAAATCTGTATACTGTTCTAGAGCAGTTTCAGTATAATCGACAATGGGGGACTCCCTTCTATGTCTAATGTGTACTAGATGTGTGTTTCTATGATAATCAGATGGGGCTAGGAAAACTGGTGGCAGTAGGAAGGCAATGTAACAGGTTCCCTCCCAATCGAGGGGCAGACGAACATATGCGGTCTGACCACAAATAAAATAAGAATGACGTGAAGCTTTGAAAATAGATTTCCCACTGTCACTATATTTGACAATAGTAGTACAATCGCTATGTCCTACATGTACGGAACCATTATTTCGGACACATAATTCACCTTTGACTGGTAGTACTGAAATAGCAGGTAAGTCTGGAGTGGAATCAGACTGAACATTCAGGACCATGAAATTCGAAGAATAATTACCTAAATTGTAAACTTCGTTTTCTAGATCTAACCCTGTTCTGTGGGGAAGACCTTGCTTGTCTGGGAAACATGTACTGTTAAGAAAAGACATATCTGTTGAAGATGACGTTAACGTGGACCATGCTCCACACGAACCATTATGTGAAAATGGATAAGGAAAGAGTGGCAGAACTCCCTTCGGTGTCTGGAAAGGGGGGAGTCGACCACACACCCAACAATTAGTGGCATTGCTGGTCTGATGTGAATAATGTAACATGCGGATAAAAGAATTGTTACGCATAGCGATGCGGTAAGAGAGTTCATGAGGAGGCAGATCACTAAACGTGTGCTCTACTGTAACATTAGAAGACTTATTTACATGAGAAACTGGGAAATACAGATAAAATGCATAACTGGTGCAGGAAATCATAATGCTGAGAAATAATATGAAACATAGAAAAACGATACATCGGATTGAGTTTTGACTAACTCTCTCACTATGGGGGTCTATTTTATACATGTCAGAAACCGGTCTAACCGTTTCACCTAGGGGAGGACTTAGACAATCAAACTGGCTGACTTATTTTACTAGACCTTAATTTCTTCTTATACTCCTGTTGCGGAGTTGTCTCTAACAGGGAGGGTGCAGTATCAGTGTCTTTTGCGGGACAGTCCTTAAGAATAGTACTTTGGCAGTCCTTTAGATCCTCGGAAATGTTCTTTGAAACTGGTTTCAATCCATAAAATTTCTTGATATGCGAAAGATGCACCCAGCCTTTGCGTCCCTCCAACTTCACGGCTGTACGGGTGGCCAGGAGGACCTGTCGGGGCTCCTTCCAGCGAGGCTCCAGCGGACTTGAGCGATCGAAATTTCGCACTAGGACCATGGATCCGGGAACGATTTCATGCGGTGCCACCTCGGTATTGTCTGGAAATGCGGCGGCAACCTGTGAACGACAAGAGTTGAGGGCAGACATCAAGGAAGCTAGGTAATCTGTCAGCATATTACTTGAAACATCGGTAATACTTCGGGGTCTAGGAGTACCCCACATGTTAGGGGGGCGGCCGAAAACGACCTCATACGGGGACAGACCTGATCTGGAATGTGCGACCATGCGCATATAGAACAGGGCGACCGGCAGAGCTACTAGCCAGTCCACACCTTTCTCTTGACAAACCTTTGCAATTCGAATTTTCAGAGTCTGATTATGTCTCTCTACGAGACCGGCTGCTTCTGGATGGCGTACACAATGGAACTTCCACTGGTATCCTAACAAAAGGGACACATGCTTCATGAGTTCAGATGAGAATGGCTGGCCGTTGTCAGAATATACGACTCTAGGGAGTCCATAACGGGGGAAGAACTCACGAACCAACTGCTTGGCAGTGGTCGCGGCTGTGTAATCTGGGACTGGATATGCCTCCGTCCACCTGGACAAAGCGCATACCACTACAAGGACATACTTGAAACCTCGATATCGCTCCATCTGAATATAATCCATCTGGAGGACTTCGAAAGGGTGGTCAGGGGGCTGGAATCCACCTTGTTCCACCGGGACACTTTTACCTGGATTAAACTGACAACATATCATACAGGTACGGACTTTCTGCTTGGCTGCAGCTCGTAAATGCTTGTTGAACCAAATATTCTGGATACTGTCTAACATAGCTTTTTCTCCTAAATGTGCTGGACTATGTGCGGTATTAATAATGACTTGAACCATAGAGTCGGGGAGAAACCATGTGGCTTTACCCTTTGTTACCCATCCCTGATCTGTCTGGACCCCTCCTTGTTCGGACCATTTCTTGATTTCATCGGGAGTAGCATGTAACTGGATATCTATGACATCTTGTGTAGGGTCTTTAACTGTCATACATGTAGTCGGATCTGGAGTGTATGTCGGTGTTTTATTAACTGGAATGTCTGGTGTCTGTGCTGTAAGCTTGGCTGTGCGATCTGCTAGATCATTACCTTGAGAAATAGTGTCAGTAGCTTTCGTATGTGCTTTGCACTTCATGATAGCAATGGATGTCGGTAAATGTATGGCATCTAACAGAGCCTGAATAAGGAGACCATGCTGAATCTTGGTTCCATGAGAAGTCATGAAACCTCTCTCTTGCCAGAGCACTCCGAAGTCGTGTACGACTCCAAATGCGTAACGTGAATCTGTGTAAACATTAACTTTCCGGTTCTTGGCGTGTATGCAGGCTTGGGTCAGAGCAACTAGCTCTGCTGCTTGAGCAGACAGGGTGTCAATGCGGTGTGTTTCAATAACTTCAGTGTCAGTAGTCACTGCATACGCGGCTACTAGTTCTCCTGTACTAGTTCTCATGCATGAACCATCCACATAAAGTGTCAGGTCGGGATCTGGTAATGGAATATCTGTCAGATCTTGTCTTGGCTTTGTCATGATGTTAACTACTTCCACACAGTCGTGTGTGGCAGAATTCGAAGTAACTGATGGTAACAATGTAGCAGGATTTAAAACGTTGCAGCGTCTGATTTCTATGTGTGGCTGGAACAGTGTCAGTTCATAACCTGTTAAACGTGCAATTGTCAAGTGCTGAGTTTGTGTTCGGTTTAAAAGAACTTCCACGGAGTGTGGAACTTGTACTGTCAAGGAATGTCCTAATACTATGGAATCACTTTGTCTGATAGCTAGTGCTGTGGCTGCAACTGACTTGAGGCACGCAGGCAGAGCCTGGGCTACAGGATCTAATGTGCTCGAAAAATAAGCACAGGGCTTGTATTGTCCTGCTTGATCTTGTGTAAGAACAGATAATGCTGTACCTTCGCGCTCAGTGACGAAAAGTGTAAAAGACTTACTGTAGTTCGGTGTTGCTAGAACTGGAGCTTGGCATAGGGCTTTCTTTAACTCATTGAAACTAAGTGTATGTTCAGATGTCCAAGGGAGGACAGTCGATACGGCTGCCTCCTGTGTCGTTAACTGTATCAGTGGCTTGGCTAGAAATGCATACTGAGGAATCCATTGTCTGCAATAAGAAGTAAGGCCAATAAAAGCACGTACCTCCTTCTGGGTCTTGGGCTGAGGAAGACTCGCTATTAACTGGATACGGTCTGGTGTCAACTGCCTACCCCTCTTGGACAGTAAGTGTCCTAAGTAGACCACTTGCTGGACACAGAATTGAAGCTTCGAAGGGGACACCTTGTGTCCCATCTCGGCTAGGAAATACAAGACTGTAAGGGATGCTCGCTCGCAAGCACGTTCAGAACGGGCTGTGATCAGTAGATCATCGACATACTGGAGTAGGGCAGTGTCAGTTGGCATGTGAATGTTGTCTAGTTGTCTCTTGAGTGCTTGACTGTAAATACTAGGACTTTCTGTGAAACCTTGAGGAGCGCGTGTGAACATATAGCTCCTTCCATTTAAACAAAATCCGAAAAGAAACTGGCTGTCTGGATGAATGGGAACACTAAAAAATGCGTTCTTGAGGTCTATGACTGAAAAAAATGAGGCTTCAGAATCAATGGCTGTCAACAGGGAAGAGATATCTGGGACAACTGGATACTGGGGAATAATACATTTATTAAGTTCCCGAAGGTCAATCACTAAACGATATACTGGAGGTGCATTTGGATCAGTACGTTTCATAACAGGAATGATCGGAGAATTACATACATTGGAGTCAGTTTCTACAACTACTCCTTGAGCCATGAGCTCGTCAATAATTTTGGATAAGGCTGCTACAGCCTCTGGTGGCAATCTGTACTGTCTTATTCGTGGCAGGACTACACCTGGCTTGAGAGTCACACGATGGGGTGTGATTTGCATAAAGCCAACATCAGTTGGACCTTGCGCCCATAGATGCTGCGGAACATTAGACAATCTTGGATCAAAATCTCGTAATACATAGTGACCCTTGAAGTCACGTAGGAACAATCGTATTCCTTCTGGGGAACAGCATATAACTGCACCTAATTCTTTCAGTGTTTTAATGCCTAATAGATTTTCTGGACATGACTTAGTAAGTAACAGATCAGTAGTGCGGGACAATGGACCTACTTCTAGAGTAACTGGCTTTGATATTTCATTTACAATAGGCTTTCCTGAAAATCCAAGGGAAACATTTCTAGAGCCTGAGAGCGGAGCCCCTGGAACTTCGGCGTGACTTATAGTGGTCCTACTTGCCCCTGTATCAATCAAAAACTTTCTGTCTTTCCCTAGTACTTGACTATGAACATAGGGACCTTCTTGATCTACAGGTATCTCGATGAGAGGCAAGCCTACCTCCCTCTCTAGGCTGTTTCATGAATATGGCTGATACTCTGGATACTCAGACTGTGCATACTGGTACATCTGCTGTGTAACATGCTGTGTTGCAGCGATAGGCTGTGGTGCTGTAACTGTCTGTGGTGCATTCTGTGACTGAGGAGTCTGTGTAACTTGTTCTTGTCTCGGCGGACGTGGTCTTTCTTTAGTCTTACCGGTAGCTATGTTGTGTTTCAGAACTGCACACTCGTTTATAAAATGACCTGGCTGTTTACAATAATTGCAGTTTCCTTTATCGGGAGCTGCAGGATGACTGGCTTGATTTGGTCCCCTCTTCTGACTGTCTTGAGGAACAGATTGTGCAACTAGTACTTTCATTTTCGTGTCTTTCATACGTTTTCTCTCGTGATCTTGCTCTTCTCTGATTCTATTCTGGTGATATTGAAGCATCTGTAACATCTGGGACGGGGTATTAGCTTGCCAGGTACTTTCGACTTTCAAAACTCGATTCTTAATTTGTGGACTTGAATTCTCGACTAATTTAGTAACAAAAAGATGAGGGTATGACTCGCTACTTGTCTTGAGGCCACTGTTTATACTAAAACATTTCTCAAATCTGGAATAAAAATCACTAATATCTTCGTCTTGTTTCTGTTTACATGCTGAGATTGCATCCCAGTCTTCTTTTCTAGTTGTCAATAACCTAGGCAAAACTTGTATTAATAATTCTGGTAATTCTTTACATTTATCTCCAAGACCGGTACCTGGTACTCGTGCCTTGTCTTCAGCTTCTAGGACTGCCCAATCGATCTTTTTCTCTCCCACCTCCCATTCTTTTTCTTTGAGTTTTTCGTATACCCCTGCGGGCAACAGGACCTTTAACATTTTAATAATATCTGGATACGTGTATTCTCCCATACGGAGCATGTCTTTTAATTCTCGGTGGAACCCTGCTGGATCTTTATCATGACAGGGAATTAACTTTTTCATCTCTAAGAGTTCCATCTTTGTGATAGGGGTGTAAACAAACACTCGTTGCATTTCACCACCCTCTGTCTTAACTGGATGCACTTCTCGTAACGGATTCTGTCTGTCTATGTAAAAGGGTTTACTTTCTGGGGGTGAGACATGAACAAAATGTGGGTTCAAAAACATACTATATTTGTGGCGCTGTTCTAGAATGACACTAATTAAATCGGTACCTAAACCTTTCCATCTATACTGGAGTAACTCGTTCAGGACATCGTGTAACGGACCTGGATCAGAATGTTGACCCTCATACAATGTGATGAGGTGCTGGATCATATACTTACCCACCAGTCGTTGCTCGGCTGGGGGCAATTTCAGAAACATTTGTGCCACTATTTCGTCTGGAAAAGTGGTAGAATCAGTAATCCATCGGACTGCTGATCGGACTAGTTTTTGTTCATGCATAGTACTTAACTCACTATAACCGATTCGTGATTTCAGAATGTGATCGGTAGCTTGAAATACTTGTTCCAGAGAACCTTGTTCTGGTGCTGGATGATGAAAAATTGACTTGTGTTCTAGGCGCAAATGGCGATCTGGAAATCTAGATTTTCCTACATACGCTATTCTGTCGGGATTCTCGTCCTCTACCTCTTCTGTAGAAGAGTCATTTTCTTTCTCGCTTACTTGTGCTGCCTTACGTTGTTCGTGTAACTTTATTATTTCCTTACGGATTTTCTTGTACATACTCTCTATACTACTGATAGTCTTGTGCTTACCCTCGGCTATATTGTCACTCCACCTTGTCAGGATTCTCATTTCGGCTGGATCTTTAGTCGGGGAATCTTGTTCTCTTATTAGACAATTAATCAGAAACTTTAATATCATGAGCTGGACTTCAACTTTTCTTTGGCACATGACGTCACTAATACTTTCTGGATCATTCCCTGTACGGATGAAACGATATATTCTGTCTAGATCTTCTTTCATATCTGGTAGGGTGACTAGATACTCGGTCACCTTTCTCACGCGTAATGAATATAAAACCATATTATCCTCGCCTGGGACTGGATCATAGCCACATTCGGTAAGGGCTTTTCTTATTTCTGCAACAGACTGATACCTGGGCGTACGCTGTGACGCTTGTGCATGTAATTTGGCTAACGTTAAACGCTTGTGTGGCGGCGGGGTTCCTGGAGGACCTCCCCCTGCGGCCCCTAAACTAGAGTCGTCTACTGATGCTCTTCGTCCTGGCAGAGTGGGAAATGGAAATGCAGGCTGGACTTGTATGGCGGGCTGGACCGGGGGTACCGTAACAGGTACTCCGGTGTCTGGAGGAGCGGGAAGTGCCTGATTTACAGGGACTGGCGGAGCAGGAACAGGATTTGCATATTCTGGGACTGTGTCGTCCAAATAGGACGAAATGAAAATATCAGCTGCGGTCGGTTTGTGACGTAGCTTGGTCGGAACTAATGGTGGCGGAAAATTACTGAATGCCTCCGGGGTCGCTGTTGGCAAGCCCTCGGCAAGAAGAGGATACATACCCTTAATAAGAGCATGCCTCTGTCTGTCTGACTGTTCGGTTTTGACTCGTTCACCTATCTCGATTAATTCCCTTTCTTGGGCTCGTTCTAAGGATTCTCTACTTAGTTCTGACTTTCTGATTTCTTTTTCGGTTCTTTTATGAGATTCTTTGCGCCATAACTCAATGGCATCTTTCTGTGACTGTCTGGCTTTCTTTTTCCATAATGCTTCTTCTACTCTCATGATACACTCGGCATCCCATGTACCCGATACGGGCCATCTATACTTTTCTTCTAACTGTTTGGTATACTCTACCCATAAATCTAGATACAATATGGCGCTTATGCCATGCTTCTGATACATGAAATGACCTGGACTGTCCCTAGGCGGAACAGGAACTGCTGCTTCTAGCAGACCTTTTCTGGTTTTTAACTGACGCAGTTTTGAAAATAGCGGCATGACTGAACTATAATCTGGACACAACACAATACACAATAAACACGATAATTACTTCACACTCATACCACGACATTAAAATACATGAATAACATTCAGAATAACAGTTCGAACAGAATACTACCTGGAATACGGGAAACAGAATACATGAATTTTCTCGAGAACAGAACTGACTAGAACAGAAACTAGATGCACTGCTGAAACAGTACGAAACTTACCGGTCTCATACAGAGACACGTCAGGACCCGCATCCACCGAAGTGGACACTTCGTTTGTGGGTCTGTGTACCACCAACCCACGGACCAGAGTCAATTAGATTGACCCTGTCTAGATACTACCCCAGCAACGGTACTCACCGGGCAGCAAGAACGGAAGGCCTCGGACTGGACGGGACTGCTTCGACGCCGGACGGACGAACTTCGAACTTCTGTTACGGGTGGGCCTCCGGATACCTCGGACCTTGGACTCTCGGCTTGGGCTCTGGTCGGGACTCGCCGCGTTCCTCCACCGCCTCGTCTGGATGCTGGACCGCAACCTCCGTCTCCTCCGTGGGCCTGAGGGATACTTGAAGCAGAAATATCTGCACGTGCACGGTATGGTTCCGTCACGGCTGCAGAGGGTCAGGGGGCCGGCGTGGCTTCACCGGCGCGTGGGGAAAGGGCAAGTCCCTATTCGGGCGCCATTATGTGGTATATAAATAAATAATACCGGATCTATTTTTGTCTAGGCATAGCAATAACAGATAGCTCAATAAATAAGAGTCAAGATTCGAGGTAGTAGGAGTTTGCAGGTTTATTACAGCATAAAGGACAGGAATAGGACAACCTGCATAGGAATAGGATGGCAGGGCCTGACAGGGGGGCCCGACAGCTGCCGGGCAGGATCTGGGATGAGCGCGCTAACATTTAATAACAATACACGATCATATATACTAAAACAGTTGCATTACAATACATACGATAGGCGGAGCAGTGGGTGTGGTCAATAGCAGTCGCGAAAGATAAGGGTGAAAGTAGGTGTAACAGAGGCGTATACATAGACATGTGATGCAAACGTAACAGAATATGTCATGAATGGGGTGGAGACATGGAGGGGGCTACCTAAGGAGCCGGGACCTCTGACCTAATGGTGCGCGCAAACTGGCAATGACGCGTTACTAGGAGAAGCTGGGGGCTACGAACTCTGTGCTAGGAGCAGAGACTGAAGTCTGGAGAGTCAGGGCGACATGTACCTAAACAATATCTAGTATCTGATGTTTAGAGAACACGTTGATAGAATCCAGAAGTTATCGGGGTAAAGGCTGACAGACTCTAAGAATGGTGCATGCATTATTCTACATGTAGTGCGTGATGAAGAATATTAAATGACCATTAAATGCAGTATTTCTCTTACATGGAGACGTAAAGGCTAGACAATGATGGTAACTGTTGATGTAGTTCAGTAGCTTAGGAATGCAGAGAAGGAGGACTGAACTGATAACTGGAATCATAACATACTCTTGGCAGACTCAGAGGCAGAGCCAGGCTGAGCCGGACACTGTGAGGCAGGAAGTAAGTGAAGGGTCAGGAACACAGGTGGGGGCTGTATCGCTCCTCAGTGAAGGCTTCAGGAGACAGGAACTGAATCTGGTGTCCGGGCCCTTTTGAGGCCTAGAAACGGGGACTTTTTACAATGGAATAACGTGCACACTGAGAAACGTGGCAACGTGACTTTAAATAGGCCTGATATTCGTAGTATTCACGAGAACTGGAAATTGGCATACTAGAGGTGGACACAGCTATAATTGCGTCTTTAATCGAACATGGGGAATACATATGCATATTAATCATGCGCACATAACATATGATGGAGGACTCGTAGGGACACAGAACATGGCAAAATTTACTTTTCCACAAATGGACAGATGAAACGGTGAGGATCAGGCCGCATGCCCAGCCGGGACTGAACCCAGGCCATTCGAGAGGAACGGGGAGCCCAACCTGCTCGGAACAGGAGGAACTGGAGGTCCAGATCGCGGAAGCGATCCGCTTCAGTCAGTGGGACCGTGGACTCTGATCACTCTGGAAAAGACCATTGAGGGCCTGGGGAGAAATGTACTTCTCAGCTGCTGTCACAGGCTCCTGCTGAGGGGAGTCGCTTGGCCGGGTTTCTTCGCTTAGATGAATAGCTACTGCCACTGTTGCTGGTTTTGAATGGTATCTTGCACATGTGTGGGATTGCCGGGTGGGGTTCGGGTGGCTGCTCATTAGGGACTACCAACCTCCTACTAGAGTGGGAGCTGACTGGGGGGGGGGATGTTTCAACTGTTTGCCAGGGGGTTGGGATCCATTGGCATGGTTGGCCTTGGGTCCTCTGTTCTGGGCCCGAGGCTGCCCATGTCGCGACAGGTACTTCAGAGTTCTATGAGGTATAGGTGGGGGGGGTGCAGGGTGTAGGGGGGGGGGGGAGGGTGGAAAAGTTGGGGCGGGGTTGGGTAAAGGCGGGCGGGGGTTGTTGTTGCGGGGGGGCTGGGGGTAGGTGGGGGGGACTGCACGTGAGTGTTTCTGATATATTGATGTCGGTGCTGGGTGCGTGGGTGTGGCGCGAGGGGCCTACTTGGCTAGTCCCACTTGATTATGGTTGAAGCGCCTCCAGGGCTCCCCAGTGAGTCCATGCGGGTGGTCACCTGGAATGTCAGGGGGATGCTCGACAAGATCAAACGAGGGACGATTTTGCGATGGGGGAAGAGGGAAGCTGCTGATGTGTTATTATTGCAAGAAACGCACATGATGGGTACAAAAGTGCTTAGCTTACAGAGGTTTGGCTACCAACAAGTCTTTCATGCCGGGTTTGCTAGGGGTCCCAGAGGGGTTGCTGTCTTGGTGCATCGCCGGTTGGCCTACGTTCACGAACGACAATGGGCGGATCCACAGGGTCGATACATTTTCATCAAAGGTGTGGTGGGTACTGAACCAGTGGTCTTTGGTAGTGTCTACGCCCCTCCCCCCCTGCAGTGGTCTTTGTCTGAGAAGCTGTTTGCGGTATGGGAGGACATCCCAGAGTCCATGGCAGTGTTGGGGGGCGATTGGAACGAAGTGATGGATGTATGTATGGACTGTCAGCGACTACAGGGGATGCAAACGGCTACCCCCCCTACCCGGTTGAATGCGATGGTGGAGGGGATGGGCTGGGTGATTGTGTGGCGACATATGCATCCCAAGGTGCGAGAGTACACGTATGTTTCTGCGGTGAATGGCTCCTTCTCGAGACTGGACTATGTGTTTGTGCCCAGTGTGTACCTGAATAGAGTGCAGGAGGCGGGGATTTTGCCGAGAGCGTTGTCTGACCACTCCCCAGTGGTGGTCAAAGTCGACCTGCTTAAGAAACGGCAACCGTTCCGGTGGAGGATGTCCTCGTGGCACCTTCAGCAGCCCGACTACCCCCGGCATCTACGGGGGGGCGATTGCCCATTACTGGCAGGAAAACCTGGTGAATGACGTAGACACTGTAGTTGTTGCGATGAAGCCCACCATAAGGGGCGTAGACATTGCATGGTGCGCGGCGGCCCGTCGACGACGCCGGGAGGCTATCACTGAGGCAGCCTCGCGCGTGGAATCCTTGGAACTGCGGTGCCGGGGAGGGGGAGACGAGACTGTAGTGAGGTTGCTTCTGCAGGCGCAACAGTCCTATGCATCTGTGCTACTCGATGAGGCTAGGCAAGCATGGCTGGCCACGCGGAGTAGAGTATATCAGTGGGGGGATAAGTCCTGCACGATGCCCCATAGGTTGTGTCAACGTACGTTCCAGCCGATTACGCTTCCGGGCCTCACTACTGAGGACGGAGTGGCGATTACCGACCCGGTTGAACTGGCAGCGAGTTTCGCCCGCTACTTTACGGCGCAATATGCTCCGCAGGATAGTCTATCGGTGGGTGAAGTCGCTAAATTTATCGATGACTTACCGCCAAGGGCGGTCTCGGACGAGACCAAAACAGCACTGGACCTTCCCCTTACAGCAGAGGAGTTAGGAGACGCACTGGGACAGCTTAACACCAGGAAGGCACCTGGGCCAAGTGGCTTCCCGAGTGAATTTTATAGGAAATTCCAGCTCCAATTGGGGTCCCACTACCGGAATGCATTAGAAGCTGCGCGAACACGGGGTAGGTTGCCACCTGACTGGCGCCATGCAGAAGTTGTAGTCTTTCAAAAGCCGGGCAGACCCCCGGACAGACATGACTCTTATCGCCCGATATCTCTGCTCAACATAGAGGCGAAAATACTGGCTTTGGCGAACCGGCTACTCCCATATGTGACGGATTTGGTCCACCCCGACCAGGCCGGCTTCATGCCACATAGGGCGACGCGGCACAACATCCGACGGGCGCAGGCGGCGGTCGATGCCATGGGAGCCACGGGGAGGCAGGCAGCTCTGCTGCTGGCGGACATTGATAGGGCTTTTGACTCAGTTATTTGGATGTATCTATTTGCGCTCCTGCCCGGTCTCAATTTGGGCCCGGTGTTTATTTCTTACATCAAATTACTATATACGGATATCACCGCTTCGGTGCGGGTCTCCGGAGCGGTCTCGAGAGAGTTTCCTATTGGCCGGGGGACCCGACAGGGGTGTCCGCTCTCCCCATACTTATTTGCACTAGCTATGGAGCCTCTGGCCTCTTGGGTGCGCATTGACGCACAGATGCGGGGCTTCGAGAGGAGTGGAAACCTCACTGATAGAATTGCATTATATGCAGATGACGTCCTCTTCTTTCTCACTGATTTACGCAGATCGGGGCCCGAGTCTTGGAAATTATGGGTGTGTTTGGGGAGGTGTCGGGCCTCTATCTGAACCCACGCAAGTCCACTCTGTGGGTGCTGGGTGGCGGGACAGCAGCGGACCCCTGGGCATCAGCGTTGCATGTAGCGGCCGGGGGTTTGAAGTATCTGGGGGTGTTCCTCACCGAATCTGTGGATATTGCTTGGGAGCGGAACATAGTGCCAGTCTGGGAGAGGGTCCAGACGGATGTGAAGACGTGGTCCCGGATGCCCCTGACTATCTCCGGTAGGTCCGCGATCTTCAAAATGGTTGCGCTCCCGCGCCTTTTATACCAGCTGCAGAGCTACCCACATTCGATTAACCCTCAGTGGTTTCGGCAGGTCAACTCCGTTTTGGGCCGTTTCCTGTGGGCTGGGGGTGTGGCCAGGGTGGCGTTGCGGACATGCTTCCTGTCCACGTACTGTGGTGGTTTGGCCACTTCGGACCTATTATCTTATTATCAGGCCTCCCAGCTACTGGTACTCCATGAATGGTGGTATGGAGACAGGGGAGACCCAGCATATGCCCTAGAGCGCTTACTGATGGGGGATAACACCCTTCATACGATCCTGTACTCGGCTAGGCTGAAGCGGACATTGCCATGTGCCACGCGAGTGGTCTTTGTTGTATGGAGACAGGCACTGCGTCGCATGGGCTGGTGGGGTAGACTAACGGCGGAAACTCCATTGTGGAAAAACGGGCGGCTACCCGCGCTGGCCTCATTGGCGGGATTTGATGGCTGGGACGCAATTGGGATCTCGTCGTTGGGTCATGTACTGACCGGGGTCACCCTCAAATCGTTCCAGGAGCTCTGCACTGAGTTCCACATGCCCAAGACCCAATTCTTTCGCTACCTTCAATTTCGCCATGCATTAGCACCTAGCCTTGCTAATCTGGAGTCACTCCCCGAATTAAGCCCAGTTGAAGCGAAGGTATTCATGGGAGACCTCGGAGATAAGAAGGTGTCCCGAATCTATCAAACACTAGTTACTCACTGTTCAACCACCCTACTCCCACTTAAGGAGGCCTGGGAGGAGGATGTTGGTCCCCTAGATGAGGATGATTGGAGGGAAGCCCTGGAGTCCCCGCGCGGGGCTGCCATAGCCATACGACTTAGGCTAATTCAATTCAGGTACTTACACAGGGCATACTATACCCGAGAGCGGCTGTGGAAGGCGGGACTAATTGGGATTCCGGAGTGTCTGCGCTGTGGGGCTGCGACAGGTACGCTGCTGCACACTGTGTGGTCATGTGCTGGGCTGGTCAGATTCTGGAGGGGTGTTTGGAGTTGCTTGTCGGAGGTATTGGGATGGGACCTTCCCCGCACCCCTCGATTAGGGTTGCTCCATGTACTGGAGGGTGTAGGTGGAAATATATATAAACGTCATCTATTGTTGTTGGGGCTTGTGGTTGCCAAAAGAGACCTGGCCCGAGCGTGGAAGGGAGAGTGAGCCTCCCCCCCTGTGTGCATGGAAGGCTGGACTAGACTACTTTATGGGACTAGAACGCCCGGTATTTGAAGCGAGAGGATGCCCCCGGAAGCATTTTAAGATCTGGAAGCGGTGGGCGGAGTATAGGGGGTTGCTACTGGACCCCCCAGTGGAACAAGAGGAGGAAATGCTAGTAGAAGATGCTGTACAGGCCTAAGAAGTGCGTCATACCTAGCACACTACGACCAAGTACTGATTGTTTTGTATACTCACGTGCATGGGGTTAGGGAGGGATAAGGGGTGGGTAGAAGGGTAGTTGGGTGGTTGGGGTTGGTGGGTGGAGGGGGGAGGGGGGTTCGTGTTATGCATCTTTTTATTGAATGGAACTTGCGCTAATGATAAAAACATGTCATGATGCTTGGTGGTGATCTCCTGACTGTGGGGAGCCACGTATTTCATATTGCTTAACTACTCAATAAAATTTGTTATGAAAAAAAAACAAGTGCAGAAAAAAGAAGCAAAAATCAAGGACAAAGTGTTTCTATGGTGGGTGATGAAAAAGAGGGAATTGAAAGCATTATGAAGCATCCTTTTCAGATTCAAGCTCACCTATATATTAGTATAACGGGAAATGACTTCACATGATTATTAGAGACCTAGACTCTTTATTCAATCCCTCAGCTAGCAGTCCCAATCCTCAGTCTAAGTAAAAAAAAGCTACTGTTATAATCAGAGAAAGACCAGCACTGGGCCAGGCATTATGTCTGCCTCAGGGTGCTGTGTGGCTACTGCAGTTCAGTTGGTGTGGAGGGACTGTGGAGCTCTAGTCATGTGCAGTACAGCCGTGTATGATGCACATTAGCAGTGTTGCTTACTGTCCCAAAGCCTAGCCTCGGGCTGCTGCTGTCCCCCCTTCCAGCCTCTACATGCCTGTGCTTCCCACTGTGGCTGCAGGCTCCTAGCTCAACCTAGTATTGGTACTGGGGAAACATCCTTTACAACGCAACTGTTACAACGCACTACCATTATGACGCAACCATTACAACGCAAGTCATTACAACGATTTGCGCTGGGGGGCGCTCTAGGATAGGGAATAGTTTTAATTTACTATCCGACACCTTCCCTACCAACGGGGACTGGAGTTGGAATAGTAAATTAAACTATTCACTATCCAGCGCCCCCCAACGCAAGTCGTTGTAACGACTTGCGTTGTAAAACTTGCGTCGTAAAGGCATGCATTGTAATAGCATGCGTTGTAACGACATACATCCTTGGTGCTGCCTGGCGATTGACTAGACCCTGAACATGAGGACCAGAACGCGTCAAAACCAAAGGTCAGAGCCCAGAGATGAACAGATAGACAGTACGTATATTAATGAGATGAAGGATTTTTATTTTTATTTGGAGGGATTCATACATACATGCACAAAAGTACACATTGAAAAAGAGAAAGGCAGAGATAAAAAATAACAAACATACATATCAACAAATAGGTAGAAAGAGATACAATGTTCAATGGACATGAATCATCATTTCACTATGTCTTGCTACCTGCTTCATCAACTCTTTTTATAGCTGAATCAATTTCATACATATAATTTAACACATTCCACCATTTCTCAACACCATTTCTCTTACACCTTAAGGCTCACCTGTTTACCAAGGCCTTTGACTAAACATTTTTTAGCTTCCCTTGCTTCCTAGGCCCAGATCTTTTCAGTTTTAGCGCCAAGAAACCGCTGGTGTATGTGCGCTGTATAAGTATTTTTAAACTCAAACTCAAACTCAAACTCTATATATTTGATCCTTTCCAAAGTGATTCACAATCTTGATACTGGTATAGCATTACATACAAAGTGTTAGACCTGGCATCCGTGGAGTTGTATCCCCTGTCTTTTTTACCTTCTGACCTCCTGTTTTCCTGACTTTATGTTGGCCTTAGGGTTCTGGACACTTTGCCACTGCTAACCAGCGCTAAACTGCACATGCTCTGTACTCAAAACATGATCCCTCCTACTCTTGTGGGTCTTTGGTGACAGGCTGTGGCACAGCGAGCTGGTGATGCCTCTGGGCAGCACCTGATCTACTGGAAGAAGGTTCTCCTGTATAGCAAGCCTAAGGCTCCTGAGCCTGGTGCAACACTTGTGTTGGTGGTACCCAAGTGCTTCAAGGCCTTCCTTCTGGGCCTGGCTCATGATGTTCCACTGGCAGGTCATTTGGGGCAAGGCATGACCTTTGGCAGAATAGTCACCCACTTTTATTGGCCTCAAATGAGGTAGGCCTCAGATGCATTTTGTAGGTTGTGTCCTACCTGCCAGGCAAGTGGCAAGTAATGGGGGAATGCAGGCCCCCCATGCAACCTTTCCCAGTCATTAGCACTCCTTTTGAGCTGGTTGGCATCAACATTGTGGGGCTTCTGGATCCCAAGACAGACATGGGAAACAGATTTGTTCAGGTCTCGGTGGACCATATCACCAAGTACCCGGAAGCTATCCCTCTAAAGACAGTGACTGTGCCCGTAGTGGCCAGGGCACTTACGGGGATCTATACCCATGTGGGTTTCCCCAAGGAGATGGCTGGGGTCCGAACGTCATGTCCAACTACATGAAGTATTAAAGTATTAGTTGTTCCCTGGGTTGCTATATAAAAGACACAGACGTGTTTTATGTCCTCACAAACTGCTGTCAATCACACATTCATTCTCAATACCCTATGTATGTATTGTGTATTGTATCCCCTTCAGTAGTAAAACCACAAGGCATTAATGATTTAGTTTGAAACAGAAAGTTAAAAATTCACAAGTCTTTTATTCTAAAAAGGAAAAATCCATGTATAAAAAAAGAATCAATTCTTAATACAGTGCCTAGTGCAAAAGCATTTTATATTCTTAGAGCACACAGTTATAACACATTTAAAAAAACATATATCACAAAATCAATCCCAAAAAATTTTTCTCTTAAAAACAATATTTATTTAAGGGTGTCGACGCGTTTCGGTGGATTAGGCTCTAGGCCCCACCTTCCTCAGGACAATTATTGTAACGTGAATCTGTAAATAGAGGAATCCACAATGAGAAAACATCCTCAGGTGCAATTATAAATTGATCATACACATATAAAATTTCGCATTTTCCTAACAATTCTCATCTATTTCATTATTAGCCACATGTGGTTATACTACAGATATCCTTAGAGTGTGTTTTTGAGCCCTCCCTTCATCTTCTCAGTTTCATACTGGCACTCGCATGCTCATCATGCAGTCAGGCTGCTCAGATCTACTTGTATCCATGGATTACTTAGGATACATTTTTATTTTGATTTAAGATCTTATTGTTACACATGATTTTGTGTCAGCATTTTACATCTGTGCTAATGATTTTGTCTTTTAATACTTATCTCGAGTGCCCTTGTAGAGAAAATACCAGTCTATTCTCATTATGGTGCACATAACGGGTAAAAATTAATTATACGCAAAATTTAAATGATTGTGGATATAAATCAGGAAGGACAACATAACTTGAGTAACTGCAAGGCAGAAATAATATTAGCTTTATAAATGTCAACAAATTGCAATATAAATACACACGGAGTTGAAAAAATACTAAGGCAAATAAACATTCAAAGATGGCCGCCATACTTAATCTTAAATTAACGGGACCATGACCCTGAGTAAAGTGGGAACCGGAAGTATAAAATAAACGCTACGACCGGTAGTCTCATTTCATCCGTATTGAGACCGGTGGAAGCACGACCAAGAACCGTCACAAGGTAAGACGTAGTTAGATTGGGACTAAACAAAGTCCTATTTGTTAAAGGACGCTTACTCGCACAAGGGAATTCCTGTTTGCTCGTAGTCCACTGTAGAAGTGGGCGGTAATGCGCTAATCTCGTGTAAATGTAATCCGAGCGAGCACCGTAAGACGGGCATACTGGAGAAATTTAGCCAATAATAACCCGTATACATATAAAAAAAAGGGGGAATCTGTTGTAAAGGGATGTGTACTTAAACGATACTGATTTTAAATAACAACCTATAAGACTGCACCGCTAAATGAGCACGCGTTCTTTATATTGGCCCTGCGCTAGGCTCGAGCATGTCCTGTTTAAAAGCTCAAACAAAGCTTCATCAGTGTATGCGTGGCAATGCCCATGCATATGAGATGCACTAATAAACAGAATAATGTAAAATGCGCACATACGAAATAATTAGGGGTGGAAAAAAGGTACTAAATGTAAAAAATGATTGCCACAGGGTATCGTGCTGAGGATTAAGAAAAGAATCCCGCCTAAGGAGCTGAATTGAAAAACGAAGGTGCGATCTGATATATACTGAAAGGTGAGAAAACTAGTAGGGGCAATCACCAAAGGCACTTTAGTAACAAGGCATCCGTTTATTCATAGTTCGACCTTTTGCTTTTTTTTTTTGCGACTGGTAACAGAAACATCAATTACTCCACCTATGAGGGGACCTAGTGAATGAATCTACTCTCAACATGAGAAACTAATATCTCGACATATGCAAGTCATAGCCAAATAGGTGAGTCAGATTAAAGAAAGGGAATATCGGCACTAATGGGGGAACAAAGTAGGAAAGGAATGACTCACTGATAATACGTTCTCATTCCTTCCCAGGAACTCTTCCACATAATAATATAAGAAGGGAAGAACAGCACACCGGTCTAGGACTAAGTATCATGAAAATACAGGTGTGTGTGAATTAAAATGTTTCTAACTAGGGACACGGTCTGATCATATATAGGCCTCCACTGTTGAACAATGATATTGATCTCTTATAGGTTGCAATTGAATAAATCGACCTTTAATCAACCAAGATGAGATCTGATGATCGCTGTATCTACACTATCTGTTAGGATACCGCTGATAGACAACGCAGGTACAAATAAACCCAATGTATCTTTTTAAGACTCAAGAGATTAAAGATGAATAATCTGAGGTGTGCACCATAATGAGAATAGACTGGTATTTTCTCTACAAGGGCACTCGAGATAAGTATTAAAAGACAAAATCATTAGCACAGATGTAAAATGCTGACACAAAATCATGTGTAACAATAAGATCTTAAATCAAAATAAAAATGTATCCTAAGTAATCCATGGATACAAGTAGATCTGAGCAGCCTGACTGCATGATGAGCATGCGAGTGCCAGTATGAAACTGAGAAGATGAAGGGAGGGCTCAAAAACACACTCTAAGGATATCTGTAGTATAACCACATGTGGCTAATAATGAAATAGATGAGAATTGTTAGGAAAATGTGAATTTTTATATGTGTATGATCAATTTATAATTGCACCTGAGGATGTTTTCTCATTGTGGATTCCTCTATTTACAGATTCACGTTACAATAATTGTCCTGAGGAAGGTGGGGCCTAGAGCCTAATCCACCGAAACGCGTCAACACCCTTAAATATTGTTTTTAAGAGAAATTTCTTTTTTTTGATTGATTTTGTGATATATGTTTTTTTAAATGTGTTATAACTGTGTGCTCTAAGAATATAAAATGCTTTTGCACTAGGCACTGTATTAAGAATTGATTCTTTTTTTATACATGGATTTTTCCTTTTTAGAATAAAAGACTTGTGAATTTTTAACTTTCTGTTTCAAACTAAATCATTAATGCCTTGTGGTTTTACTACTGAAGGGGATACAATACACAATACATACATAGGGTATTGAGAATGAATGTGTGATTGACAGCAGTTTGTGAGGACATAAAACACGTCTGTGTCTTTTATATAGCAACCCAGGGAACAACTAATACTTTAATACTTGACTCTACCCAGTTCCTTTGGGCCCAGAGGGTACTCTCTTTCACTTTTGATTTGTATTGGTCCAACTACATGAAGGCCATATGGAAGGAGTGTGGGGTGATCTATAAGTTTACCACTCCTTACCATAACCGAACCAATGGGCTCGTTGAAAGATTCAATCATACCCTACCTCAAGGGCATGATTATGGGTCTACCTGACCCATAAGGCATAATTGGGATGGGACGTCCTCCTGCCATGTCTCCTTGTCGCCTACAGGGAGGTTCCACAGAAGGGAGTTAGCTTCTTCCCTTTGGAACATCTATATGGACACCCTGTGAGAGGACCTCTCAGTTTGGTTAGAGAGCTCTCAAGAAGCCACCCCAGGTTGTAGTTAGCTACATGCTGGCATTCCACAACCGGACATCCCGCTTCTGGAAGATCACACAGGAGAACCTGGAGGCTAGCCAGCAGGACCTGAAACTATGGTACAACCAAAATACCACTCTGGTTGAGTTTCAGCCTGGTCGTAAAGTGTGGATAAAGCCAGTGGAGCCCCGGGCCCTGGAAGACTGTTGGTCTGGGCCTTATGAGGTGAAGGAGTGCATGAGAGTCCAAGGAACCCTTTGAGGGTCCTACATGTGAACGGCCTCAAGCCCCACTTTGAGATGTCTGAGATGACCGTGCTTCTGGTCACTGATGATGGGGTGGAAGAGGAGAGTGAACCTCTCCCTGACCTTCTATCTTCCAAGGAGCAGGATGGGTCAGTGGAGGGTGCCAACTTCTCCCCTACACTGACCCCAGATCAATAGAGAGACAGCCACCAGTTGCTGGGGCAGTTTGCCCTTTTGTTCTCCCTTACCTCAGGACTCACTCCATCATATACCCCTGATATTGATACTGGGGACAGCACACCTGTAAAGGACAACATTTACAGGTTGCCTGATAGGAGGTCTCCAAGATGCTAACATTACGGGTTGTTGAGCCCCCAAGCAGCCCAAGGTCCAACCCAATGGTGTTGGTTCCCAAGGCTGCCACTCCAAGTGTCACACCTGAACTTAGGTTCTATGTGGACTACCGTGGGCTCAGGGCAGTCACCAGGATTAATACGCACCCCATCTCCAGAGCGGATGAGCTCACTGATCGGCTTGGAGCTGGCAAGTTCCTCAGCAGGTTTGACTTAACGCATGGGTCCTGGCAGATTGCCTTGACCAATGGCACTAAAGAGAGGTTTGAGTTCTCAACACCGGAAGGGTCCTTCGTGTTCAGGGCCATGCCTTTTGGTTGGAAGAATGCCCCTGTTACCTTCCAGAGGCTTGTCAATCAGGTCTGGCTGGGCTCCAGAACTTCAGTGGCGCCTATCTGGATGACACTGCAGTCTTCAGCTGTAGCTGGGAGTGCCACTTGAACCTCCTCCAGGAAGTGCTTTGGGCTCTGCAGAGCACAGGCCTGACCATCAAGGTCAGTAAGTGCCAGATAGGGCAGTGTTCTGTGGTTTACTTGGGATACCAAGTAGGGGGTGGCAAGGTGCAGCCCTTGCAGCTCACAATTGACACCATTCTGAACTGGGAACAGCCCGAGCCCCAGACAGAAGTGAGGGCCTTCTTAGGCCTCACAGGATATTACGGGGGACTCATCAAGGGGTACGGCATCATTGTTGCCCCCTTGACAGAGCTGACTGCCAAGAAGCAGCCACGTCAGGAGATCTGGGCATGGGTGTGAAAGAAAGCTTTTGATGCCCTGAAGGAAGCCATATGCTCTGCACCAATGCTCAAGGCCCCCGATTTCTCCCAAGAGTCTGTTGTGCACATGGACACCTCAGAGCAAGGCATAGGGTCTGTGCTCTCACAGCTAAATGGAGAAGGCCTGGCTCAGCCTGTAGCCTTCGTCAGTAGGAAGCTACTTCCCAGGAAACAGGTGGAGCACCATTGCTGTGGTCTGAGCACTGAAGAAGCTAAGGCCATACCTATTGGGCACTCACTTCCACGTTCAGACAGATCACAGACCCCTCAGATGATTAATGCAGATGAGGGGTGAGAATCCCAAACTGTTGAGGTGGTCCATCTCCCTACAGACTATGACAATGGTGGTGGTCTCTCCAGGTTCTCCACCTTAGTGAAGAGAACGCTAAAGGGTTAAGTATCTCTCCCTGCCTTCAGCTGGAGGAAACACATGTTAGATCTGGCATCTTTGGTGTGGTTTCCCCTGACTTTTTGCCTTCCGACCTCCTGTTTTGTTGACTTCATTTTTGCTGGCTTCAGGGTTCTAGGCACTTTACAACTGCTGGCTAGTGCTAAAGTGCATTGCTTTGTACTCAAAACATGGTAACATTTGCTTATCTACAATTAGAATATTACATTTACTTATGCGTCCTTAGTAAAGTGCACTATATGTGCAAAGGGCATGTCAATTAAAAGCTGCTAATGTGCCAATGGGCTTGCAGCACTGATTGTGCCTTTCAACATAATTCAGGCCTGCCACTGCAGAGCCTGTGTGTGCAGTTTAAACTGCCATTTTGACCTGGCTAGGCCCAAACTTTCTCTTTTATTGCATATACGTCACCCCCGAGGTAGGCCCTAGGCAGCCTTATGGGCAGGGTATATTGAATTGTAAAAGGTAGGACATGCACCTTTGAGTTTTACATGCCCTGGTAGTGAAAAACTGCTAAATTAGTTTTTCAATACTGCATAGCCTATTTCATCAAAAGGTTAACATTGTTTTTGTTTTGTTTTTTTACTTGTCGAGCACGAGGCTACCTCCAACGAAGGTGTTCCGACGCTAAGGCAGTCGAATAACACAGAGCACACACCAGCTTAATGACCGTTGAAGAGCCAGGTTTTTAGAGCTCGACTGAAAGCAGGTTCTGGTTCAGTCAGGCAGAGCGGGAGCGGCATGGCATTCCACAGTTTAGCAGTCCTAACTGTGTAAGCTTTACCGCCAACCCTCGCTTTGCGATAGCGGGGATTAGTGAGGAGCTGTAGGTGGTTAGATCTCAAGGCCTGGTCATGATGGTAGTGTCGGAGTCTTACTCTCAAGTAGGCCGGGCCTCAGCCCCTGGTTGCTCCGTAAGCCAGGGTGAGTGCCTTGAATTATTTTCCCCTTACGACGGGTAGCCAATGGAGGCTTCTCAGGTGTATGTATGTATGTATAAACCATTTTATAGCGCGCTCCATTACTGGTGAGTATCCTGGCGCGGTGTGGGAAAGACAAAGAACAGAAATCAGCCAAAGAACGCTCTAAATAGTACTCGAAAAAAGATGTGTTTTTAAATTTTTCTTAAATAAGGCCACAGTGTGCATAGAGCGCAGGTCGAAAGGAAGGGCATTCCAAGCTCGGGCTACAGTCACCGAAATTGATTGTCCACCAAGCCTTGCTCGTTTAAAACGTGGGAGAGTCAGTTTAAACATAGCAGATGACCTGAGGTTACGTGAAGGGGTATAACAGATAAACCTTTTCCGTAAGTAGTGAGGACCTTGATCGTGGATGGCTCTAAAAGCCAGCACCAGGGATTTGAACAGAATGCGCTGCGCAACAGGAAGCCAATGGAGGGTGCGCATTTCAGTGCGCACACTCTTCCATCTCGGGATACTGAATATCAAGCGGGCAGTCGCATTCTGGATGATTTGCAGGCGCTTCACCAAATAGGCCGGAATGCCACTAAACAGTGCATTCGGGTAATCTAGCTTTGCCAGTATGAGAGCCCGAGCAACTGTCTCCTTAGCCACCCTAGGGAGCAGTGGAAAAAATGTGCGGAGCATTCTCAATGTGGCAAAGCAGGTGCCGGTCAATTTTTTTATATGATCTTCGAATCTAAGATCCTCTGAAAACCAGATGCCAAGGTTTTTTGCTGGTCTCCCCATCTCTCCTGGGCTAGGAATGTTGGGGGGCCACAGTGTGTTTTTAAACGAGGAGGGAAAGGAACCGTAAAAAAGCACCTCAGATTTGTCCTCATTGCACTTCAGCTGGGCCCGTGTGAGCCAGCGAAATACAGAGGACAAACATAGATGCACTGCAGACACATCCAGATTACTGTCGGGCCATGTGAACAGCAGCTGGGTGTCATCGGCATACCCTATAATCTTAGCCCCACACTGTTCCGCTAGATAAACCAAAGGAGTGATGTAAATATTGAACAGTATGGGACTAAGAGTAGAGCCCTGGGGAACCCCTGTAGCAAGTGGCTTAGGTTCGGATGCATATGGTTCCACTGGAGTCTGCGTCGTCTGAACATGAAGATTTGCAATTTTAATAATAAACCTCACCGAAATCTGAACCTTTCGCAGAAGCCAAAAGGCGTGTGATGGTTGTGGCTGTTCCACTCCAAGGCTGACCTGGTCTGTATGTTTCGCGTGAAATCTGATGCCATTTGTTGTCTGGAGGTGCATGTTGCAGCATCTCTATGTGATTGTCACCATATTTGTGCCTGTGATGGAGTGATGGAGTGATGGTAAGGCACCTTGCAAATCAGTCTAGCCGCCGCATTCTGTATCATTTGCAGTCTGCGAATCAGATGTGCCGGGAGACCCAGGTAAAGGCCTTTGGCATAGTCCAGATGGGATGTAATTAAATGAACCACCGTCCTCCTGCAGTCTATTGGGAGGAAGTGGAGGAACTTATGCAAGGTGTGAAGTTTCCCGAGGCAGGAGGAGGAGACTTGCCGGATCTGGGACTTGCAAGAAAAATCATTGTCAAATCAAAAACCCAAGATTCTCACCGAGTCTACTGGCTCAGGAGGGGGATTCAATTCACGAGGCCACCAGAGCTTAGAGGGTGGAGAGGCCTGCTGGTTGAAGAAAAGTACCTCTGTTTTCTCCGAGTTCAGCTTTAGACAATTTTGGGTCATCCAATCTGAGATTTGACTTGGACAGCTTCTAAAGTTGATAAAAGCAGGGGGGCGCTATAGAGCGCACTGCGGAATGGCTGGCTCTTGAGTCAGCTCTGCCGGACGGGTGGCCGTTAACTGAATTAACGATGTGCTGAGGGTCAAGTTCGGCGATTCTTTTGGCAGATATGGGCTTCGGAACACCCCAGAATCAATCAGAGTGAGTTTATTGCACTGAGGGTGGCTCGCAGCGCTGCTAGCACGGTGAATCACGGACACTGCGATCGGGATCGCAAGATGACGGCGCCCGCAATCCGAAATCGGAACTAAATACAGCCACCGTTGCACCTAAATGCTGCTCCAGCGTCATCCCGGAGGTCCCCCTGACGCCTAATGGTGATCGGACACCAAGCAACTGCCTCCTACACCCACGCCGCTTGAATTGTGAGTGTGCACGGCGATGAACCGCTTGCCGAGTTCGTACCCTGCAAGATGGCGGCTTCGGCATAGTAAGCGGAATTGGCCTCTGTGAACAAGGGGGCGGAAGGGATCATGTCTCCGTTATCGAAAGTCTACACAATTATGTAACAGCGCCGGCCAGACTGCTGCAATAAAGCACCAATGACCTGTAGATCTGCCAGACTGCAGCGCGCTACTGCACCACACCTACCACGTTGGCCCCATGAAATGCGAGATGTTATGGAGAGTTATTGCTGTTGAGGGGTAATTGGAGAGCGACTTAATGAGACAGAGCGCACGCACCCTATCCTGTGATCGGATCCCACTAATATCGGTATAGCTGCTCACGACCCCTCCTGATCTTAGACCTGGTCTACTTGTAGATGGTGCATGACGGGGCAAAAAGGTGAGCGCTGTAAATGCAACACCCCCTGTGCAGTCGACTGGATGCCCACCTGAGTGATTTGGGAGTTGGCTGTGGAGACCATCTTATGGGAAGTGAGGGGGTAATGGCGACTACCCACTGCGAGCCACGCGGCATGCTCCATGTACGCGTTTGAGTGCAAACATCGCTTATAGACGGCGCATCAGCATACTACGACGATTTCAAAAAGGCGCAAACCCTATACTAAAGCACAGAGTTAGAATCGCGACTGCGAGACCCCAGGTCCTCCCCCGCTAGTTTGCACCTGCGAGACGGCCGCGGACACGCCTGATTTCTTGCCGGACACTCCCACCCTTTCACTTCATTGCACGTGGAGCGGCCTACAGAGCACAGGTTTATCCCTTCTACAGGGGTGCAACCTCACAACAGCATAGACCTGCATAAAGACCGGGAATACACCCCCACGACAGCAAAATGGGAAAACCAGAGAAACAACAAACCAAGCTGCAGTTTGAGGCAAAAAAACAAACCAAAGGAGCTACGGCGCCTTCAGAGACGGATGGCGAAAATGACGGAGATGACGGAAACGGGATGGAGGGAGTGCTTCGCGCCATACAACGCAGTCTGCAGGAAATGAACGGCAAATTAGATACCCTAACCCAGAGGGTGGACAACATGGCCTCAAAACTGGACAAGCATGGGGAGAGGCTCGTGGAGGCGGAAACAAGACTTTCGGCAGTGGAGGATGAATCTAGAAACACCGCCAAATCCTGCGCCAACATGGACAAAATGCTGGAAACACTGCGCCACAAGGCGGAAGACTTGGAAGCGCGGTCCCTCCGCAATAATGTGCGCATAGCGGGCCTGCCGGAGTCCACCAACACAGGAAAATGGATACCTACGTAGAAACTCTCATCAAGGACCTCTTCGGTGAAGAGGACCTATCGCCGGTATTCCTAGTTGAACGTGCACACCGATCTCTTGCACCCAAACCAAAACCAGGTGCCCCTCCACGCATTATTATTGCTCGCCTATTGAACTACAGAGACAGGGACACAGTCCTCAGACTGGCACAGGAGAAAGGAGACATAACACACCAAGGGAATCAATTACAATTTTATCCAGACCACACTGTGGCGGTCCAATTGACCCGCAAAGAATATCACTCAGCTAAGAAAAAACTATGTGATCTGAGTGTGTAATACTCCATGCTCTACCCTGCAAAGCTCAAAGTTACTCATGCTGGTCGCTCTACGATACTCCCTACCCCACAAGCAGCCCATGAATATATCAAGAAGCGCGGCAAGAGACGCAAGACAACTGGTCGAGACGAACAGCAAAGTGAGGAAGATTAAACTGCTCCTTTCAGGTGCATTTGGTTGAACACTGAATTCAATGTGAAGGCGGCTTGCAGCACCATTGCATGGTAAGGAACGGTATTTCAGCTCATGTGCTGCTTGGATCATGGACTTGGCGCATCATCACCGGATGGTAAGACTATTACTATGTCCCGCAGATATATTGTTCCTCGCAGCGTTATGTGGCTTGGGTACATGGTACAAAAAACCTTACACAATATGCACCTGCACTGGATTGTAGTGCCACGATGTCCTATTGTACTGTTGACTGTCCGGATGTTTTCGGAACTGTGAGGCACCTGCACAGTGCGATTGTCGGTGCCCGGCTATGGGTTGGACTGTTTTGTTTGCCTTACTATGATTCAGGCTGCACTGGGCTGGTGCGTCAGATTGTCTGAAACGAGTAACTGCTCTTATTATTTGAAATACTGGGGTAAGGAGCTCGTATGTTAAGATAGCAGGGCCGGATGCGGCCATATGTACAACTGTTATAGAATGTGATACCGCATAGCAGAATTGACTCAACATGTAGTGTATGTAACTACTCAGCACACTGTTCGAATTTGTTCAATTTATGATGGAACACCTGTCCACATCCACAATGTGGATGGAGAAATGCGTACCCGGCGAACCCCCCTTTGGGTGTTCCCCAAAATAAGTTGGTTACACAGGTTAAATGATTCAGGGTTATGGCTTTGGCAGGGTTGGGTTGCTAAAGTGGGTGGGGGGGGGGCGTTTGGAAATGTTTCTTACAGATCACTAAACCTAAGATGCATTGCAACCTCCAAAGCGCCTAGAATGTACAATGCTATGACCTGCTTAATGAGTCATGTTTCACGACATTATGTAATGTATTGTCAATATGTTACCAAGGTCATGTCTTTTGCATATATCTATTCGATACTAAAGTGAAACAGGCACAACTCAAACTAATCACCTGGAATGTCCGGGGTTTGAATAACCCAAAAAAAATTCGAAGTACATTTGCTTATTTTAACAGACTGCAAGTAGACATTGCATTCCTCCAAGAAACACACATTGCAGCGACTGCGACATTGACACTGGGCAGTAAATGGGCGGAAACGGTGCAAAGTTCAAATTATTCCTCATATTCGCGAGGTGTAAGCATTCTTATACGTAAGGGAGTTAACTTCAGAATCACGAATGTACTTAAAGACACAGAAGGTAGGTATGTCATAGTGATTGGCATACTTCACAATCACAATGTAGCATTGATCAACACATACGGCCCGAACAC
Organism: Lissotriton helveticus; assembly: GCF_964261635.1. Lineage (NCBI taxonomy): Eukaryota > Metazoa > Chordata > Amphibia > Caudata > Salamandridae > Lissotriton > Lissotriton helveticus. The sequence goes on along the minus strand of NC_136065.1, from coordinate 2,133,602,208 downwards.
CGATGACCCGACGTATTACACCCGCTTGTGGCACACGATATCTGATTTACATGTAAAACATCTCATATGGGGGCGGTGATTTTAATATTGCGCTACAAGCAGACCTAGACCGCTCACGGAACACTATTGAGCCCCACAAAAGGGCGTTGGAGGCATTGCGTGATGCTATGCTGGATTTACAACTCACTGACATCTGGAGAGCACGAAATACAGATCGATTAGAAGCTACGCTCATCACTGCGGCACACAATAGCTGGTCAAGAATTGACTACTGGCTGGGAACGGGGGAAGTATCGCTGTGGACGTCTTCCATCCAGCATTTACTGCGTACACTGTCAGACCACAGCCCAGTACTGCTCGCCTTACACATGCCTTATTACACCCCCCCCCTCCATTTACCTGGAGATTTAATGCTACAGCGCTATTGGGCACAGTCTACACAGACACTCTGCACAAAGCCGTAGTGGAATACTTTGAGATAAATGCTCCAACAACTGATGACCCAGGGTTATTGTGGGAAGCTTTTAAAGTGACCATACGCGGTACATGCATCAGCACGACTGCTGGTATCCTCAAAGACATACGTAAACAGTTGCAAGATAGGGAAACCAAACTTAGTGAATTAGAACGACGATATGAGAGCTCGAGAGACCCCTCCATATTAGGTGATATTAGGGTAATACTAGCTGAACACCAGGAATATGCCAGGGACGAGCTTAACTACATTTCAAAACGCTGGAAGGCAAGGGCTTATGGGGAGGGTGGTAGGCCGGGAAGAGCCTTAGCGCAAAAAATCTGTTCTGGACGCGCACCACAACACATACATATGGTGAAAGACCGCACAGACACTGCCAAATATGACATGAAAAGCATATTAGAGGAATTTCGAGCAGATTATGGGCAATTGTATCAATCTCACAGTTCAGCGGAGAGGGTGGATATAATGGAATACATGGCAGATGTCGAACTTGCATGGCTGTCTGATGCACATAGAACATACCTATCATAACCTGTAACGGTAGAGGAGATAACCGACATCATTAAAGCCCTGCCCAATGGTAAAGCGCCAGGTCCTGATGGGTTCACGGGAGAATTTTATAAGGCATTTGCTGATTTGCTGGCTCCCCATCTAGTAAGGATGTATGGCAATGCTCACGAGCAACAACGACTCCCAGCATCCCTACGTGAGGCAATGATAGTAGCGTTATTGAAGCCGGGTAAATATCAATCTTACTGCGACTCATACAGGCCATTATCACTCATTATCATTATCATTATCACTCATAAACGTAGATACTAAGATAATTGTGAGTGTTCTCGCTGCACGACTTAAGCCTCTGATGACCTCACTAGTCAGACCGGATCAGTCTGGTTTAATACCGGAACGCTCGACGACGCATAACACGCGCACTCTATTTGCACTCTCGCATTACTTAACCTCTGACACAAAGGCTGCGGCGGTCCTGTTGGACGCCGCCAAGGCGTTTGACACGATCGAATGGCCATACCTCCATACAGTATTACAACGCATGGGCTTTCCGGTACTATACACCCAATGGATATCGATGTTATACACAGACCTCTCAGCTCGCATAAAAGTAAATGGTTACATCTCCGACCCGATAAAGATAGACAGGGGAACAAGGCAGGGATGCCCGTTGTCCCCAATTCTCTTTGCGTTAGTACTGGAACCACTAGCATGCAAAATCAGACAACACCATCACTACTCGGCACTCCAATTCTCAACACGTCCACTGCATATATCCTTATATGCGGATGATATGGTGTTATACGTTAAAGATCCGGCCCAAAACCTGAACCCCTTGCTGCGTGAATATATAAAATTTGGACAGCATTCAGGCCTACACATTAATTGGGCTAAATCACAAATATTAGCATTAACGGACAGTACTGCGCCTTTTACATTGACTACCCGCTGGAATGGAGGGAAGACCCTACGAGATATCTAGGCATTTGGTACCATAGAGACCCTGAACTAGTTATCAGAACGAATTATGGTAGGGTCCTATCTGACTTAGAGAGCAAAATCGACCGCTGGAACAAATTGCCCCTTTCGCTACCAGACAGGGCTGCCATAGTGAAGATGGTACTTCTTCCCAAACTACTCTATTTATTTAATAACATCCCCATTAAACCACCAGCGGAAGTCTTCCGCAACATCAACAAGCTAGTACTGAACCTCATTTGGGCAGGTAAGCAAGCCCGGCTAGACTTACATACATTAACGTTACCTTATGCCAGTGGAGGTTTCAAAATACCCGATTTTTATCTGTACTACCTATACGCGCAAGCGCAGTTTGCACATTATTGGTACCATGAAATACCATATATGGCGCATATAGCGGTTGAAACGGGTGATGCGTACCCTATTCCTTTATCTGCAATATTAACACACAAGCGGCCACCATTACACACTCGAGATATTAACACAATTGATGCTACTAACACGGCCTGGCATCCGATGGGTAACAAAGCAGGTAAACTTCCTTTATATGCACCTAATTTGCCACTAGCACACCAATCAGAACTCACTGTCACTCAGGAAAGCATTGGGCTGAAACTTTTACAGCAGGCGGGGATAGACAAGATGGGCGACCTATATGAACAAGGCCAATTCAAAACGTTGGAGAAACTGACTTATATCAGTAATCCTTCACTGTTGTTCAACTTCACCTATTACCGCCTGCAAAGGGCAATCAAAGATCTATACACATCCTATCCAGAGGAACCCCCACAAATGTCTTCACTACAGTTCATACTAACGACTTCTACTCCGGCACATATAGTCTCTAGGTTGTATATTAGGCTACAAGGGGATATTGCAGATGACACTGAGAAAGAAAGGCAAAAGTGGAATGTTGTCCTGGACGCACCATTATCTGTTGAAGACTGGTCTGTAGTATGCATGTTAACTAGCTTGCTGACACCGAATGGGAATTTACGGATAATCCATTATAAATATATACACCAAATGTATTATACATCACATAGACTGTACAGATATGGATTGAGCACAGATTCTAATTGTAAAAGATGTAAAATGGCAGATGCAGACTTCATACATCTAGCTTGGCATTGTCCGAAAATTGCGGACTATTGGACTCAGGTAACGGGAACCCTGAGTGATATGCTGGGGGTCCCAGTGATGTGTTCGATACAGGTGTGTTTGTTGGGCCTTATCTCCCAGCTACGTGGACAGAAAAGAAAGTTTTGTATCATTGCACTGTTAATGGCAAAGCGAAGAATTTCGATGCATTGGAATGGAGTCAGATGTCCGTCACTGCGGCACTGGTTAGAGGATCTCACTTACTGTGAAGACACGTTGACAACTTATGAGGAGGAACTTCCAACTGGGTCAAAACCCAAAAACGTCTGGTGCTATCTCACTGACTATTTGAAAAATCAACCCCAGGACTATTCTGAGTAAGCAACAACTGAGGTTACTGTCGTGAAGTTGTCGGACTGTATAAGCTTTATTGGTGTAAAGAGGGAGAATGCGGTGGTGAAGTGATCAATGTTTGTTTCTTAGTTAAGACTGTTACCTGATTTTTAAACCAAAAATAAGTTCAACCTGCAGCTTCTGGAATCTCCATTATTACACATGAAAATTACTCATTTTGAAATATATATCTGTACGCCGCCGGACCTCTGGGTTGTCGGCCACAAAGTCTGTGTCAATACATTATACACTACTGATTAATTATCATGCTGCCGGCCTCAGGGTTGTAGGTGCACTGCTGTGTACCTTGTGCAAGCCCAAATAAAGATCCTTTTTTGAACAAAAAAAAAAAAAAGTTGATAAAATCAGCCTGCGATTGTTCTTTCAAAGAAAACAGAAGCTGGGTATCGTCAGCTTAGGAAATCACCTTCACCCCCAGGGATTCGACCAAGGCTGCAAGAGGGGAGAGGTATACATTGAAAAGGAGAGGACTCAGTGCCGATCCCTGGGGTAACTGCAAACACAACAATGATGGACAGAATGTGGATCAATGTCACACATTCACCCCAGTCCAAAGATCTGGGCCCAAATCCATCGTTTTTCCACTCCACACCACCCTGGGTTAGACAATGGCGATATGCAAATCAGCGCTGACCCTGTGCCCCATGGGAACAGTCCAGTCCGAACTACAAAAGCCATGTCCTTCCCAGAACGGAATCAAGCATCCGAGGACCGGCCCGGTTTCGAGGTAACACCTCTCTTCAGCCCGGCTAGCTTGATTCCAGTGGTGTGGAGTGCCTGGGACTCACGTCTGAGCATCCCCAGTACACTTAGAGCGGTAATTGCAAACACAACAGTGATGGACAGAATGTGGATCAATGTCACACATTCACCCCAGTCCAAAGATCTGGGCCCAAATCCATCGTTTTTCCACTCCACACCACCCTGGGTTAGACAATGGCGATATGCAAATCAGCGCTGACCCTGTGCCCCATGGGAACAGTCCAGTCCGAACTACAAAAGCCATGTCCTTCCCAGAACGGAAACAAGCATCCGAGGACCGGCCCGGTTTCGAGGTAACACCTCTCTTCAGCCCGGCTAGCTTGATTCCAGTGGTGTGGAGTGCCTGGGACTCACGTCTGAGCATCCCCAGTACACTTAGAGCGGTAACTGCAAACACAACAATGATGGACAGAATGTGGATCAATGTCACACATTCACCCCAGTCCAAAGATCTGGGCCCAAATCCATCGTTTTTCCACTCCACACCACCCTGGGTTAGACAATGGCGATATGCAAATCAGCGCTGACCCTGTGCCCCATGGGAACAGTCCAGTCCGAACTACAAAAGCCATGTCCTTCCCTGGGGAACACCACAAACAAAGGGCTTCTGAGAAGAGACTAAGGACGTAGAAAAACTTGTCGTGTCCGGTTCTCTAGAAAGGACCGGATCCAGGCAAGGGCAGTGCCCTGAATTCCCATTTGTTTTAATCTCTCTAGGAGAATCGGATGGGCAACAGTGTTGAAGGCCGCGGACAGATCCAGCAGCACAAGCATTGCTACGTTGCCCTGATCAATAGTCTCACGGGCACTCTCTGCCACTTCCAAGAGAGCGGTCTCAGTGCTATAACCTGCCCTAAAGCCGGATTGGGAGTCGTGGAATCAATTGTTAGATTCCAAGAATTCTGATAGTTGGCTCTGGACTATTTGTTCAAGGATTTTTGCTGGAGCAGGTGCATATGTCATTGTCCATGTGGACATTAAAGTCCCCTAGAATAGTAAAGCTTTGCGTTTGCCTTAAATCATTTTGTAAGTGTAATTTCCAATTGTGAAAAGATAGAGATTTGGTGTTTGGTGTCTCTGGACTCACAATTCAAAATCACAACTTATGGTGAAGTCGGATTTTAAATTGTAAGTCTGAAAAGGCCACTGTTAGAAAGTTAATCAACTTTCTAAAATTTTTGATACAACTAGGGGTGGGCCTTGCTACACTCAGCTAGATAAGTAAGTTGATCTGTTATCTTTTTTTAATTTTTTTTATTTTTTATTACGAAGTTGCAAAGCAGGGCAAAGAAACATACAGTTAAGATCTTGTTATTAGCCACAAACACATCAAAAGCTGCAGAGTAACACCTTACAGTGACACTGTACAATGCTATAAAACCGATTACACCCATAACACCCCATAGTTGTCCCTTCCTCATCAACACATTCCCACTATATGGAGACATCTTCTGCTGCATTGTCTGGTGGTTCACAGATATTTCCTCTAAACCTGTTCCAGGCCCCCCACACCTCTTCCCACTTCCGAGGGCATCCACGATGAACAAAGACCGCCCTCTCCGCCACCATTACCTCATCCATGTCTTTGCACCACTTCTGGAGTGTAGGCAGAGCTTCAGCCCCCCATAACATAGCAATATTACGTTTCGCCAACACCATACCCAACATTACCCAATCTTGTTGTTGATGAGTTAAGTCATTTGGCTCCCACACATTCAGTAGACAGCGTCGCGGCTCCGGTAGAACCGAGATTTCTATTGCTTGAGAAATTGTGCGCATTATTTTAATCCAGTATGCTGCAATGTATGTACAGTCCCAAATAGTGTGGTAGAACGTGCCCTCCTCCCCGCATTTACGTAAACAGTACTTATGTGGGGCCGCCCCCATCACGAAAAGCGTTGATCTGGTGTAATAAGTGCGATGGAGTACCTTGAGTTGGACCAACCGGAGCCTGGAGGGTATCGCCGTCTCACCGGGGGATGATAGGGCTTCTTGCAATTCAGATTCATCGAGGTCACCCACATCCCTAGACCAGGTCTGTTTTAATTTGGACGTTGGGTCTGGTAAGTTGTTAATTCGTTTTCGGTATGTCAATGACATCGCCCTGCTAGTCATGTGTTCTGTCAAAAGTCTATCCTCCAGTAGGGTGGACTCCTGCAAGGAGGTACCTGGAGGTGTGACCGCCCGGAGTGCATGCCTGATCTGCAAGTATCTAAAGTGTTCTGTCTGTGCCATACCATACTGTGTTCGCAGCTGTGTGAACTCGACCATCTCCCCCTTCTTCCAAAGATCACCCACCACAGAAAGACCTATGTTATCCCAGTTATACCCTTTGCTTCTGCCGAGGCAGCCCAATCGTTGTGATTCCCATAACGGTGTCATTTGCGTAATGGTTCCTGCACACTTGAGGCGTGCCTGCGCTTGGTACCAAATACGTATTGTATGCTCAGTTGGGCCAAGCAAATCTGGGGGTCTGCGGCGACTGTATAGATTACCCATCAATCCCCTATCTTCCAAGTTTTGCCTGTCTGCATGATATGCCGGCTCAGTCTGCGGGGTGTGCAGCCAAAAATTTATCAGTTTGAGATGTGCCACCCAGTAATATAGCTCCACATTAGGAAGCGCTATCCCTCCGTCATACCAGCTGCGCATTCGTTTATCCTGGGCAATCCGCGCCGGTCTTCCTCCCCACAAAAGACCAGAAACCTCGCTGCTATGGCCTTGAAATATCCTGGTGGAACTGGAAATGGTGTGTTTTCAAGTACATACAAAAATCGCGGAAGTGCCATCATTTTGTATAGTGCTGCCTTTCCCAACATCGTGAGGGGGAGGATTTGCCACACCCGTACATCACGCTTAAAACGATCTAGTTGAGGCTTCAGATTGTTCGTATAGAAGTCACCCGGATCAGGCGTAACGTAGATGCCCAAATATTTAAAGGCTTCATCAGTGACCCGTAGTAGACAGTCCACAGGCAGCAGCGGGGGAGGGCCGGTCAGCACATACAGAACGGACTTAGCCCAATTTATCCGATATCCAGACACTCTACCAAACTTCTCACAAACATTCAATAATTTGAGAATTGATTTCCTAGGTGAGGTAAGATACAACAGCACGTCGTCAGCGTATAGTGATATCCGATCTTCCCTGACATCAGTCCACCAGAGTTCTCGAATAGAGGGCTCCCACCTGATCCACGCCGCAAGTGGCTCTAATACTAGCGCAAATAACAGAGGGGACAGCGGGCATCCCTGCCGCGTTCCCCGCGCAAGTGGGAAGTCCCTAGAGATGTGCCCATTTGCCGCCACATGTGCCAGTGGTTTATTGTAGAGCAGCTGGATCCAGGCACAAAATTTGGGGCCAAAGCCCAGGTGCTGCAGCACCGCAAACAGGTACGGCCATTCCACTGTGTCGAACGCCATACTGGCGTCCAGAGACAGGATGACTGCAGGCCCCTGTATGTAGGACCTCCGGGTCATCACTGTGTGTAATCGCCACAGATTAAGCGCCGTGCTACGCTGGGGCATAAACCCGGACTGGTCCGGGCCTATGAGGGATGAAAGGTGCGGAGTCAGCCATATTGCCAATAACTTGGCCAGTATCTTTGGTTCCGCATTAATTAAAGATATGGGGCAGTACGAACTACAGTCTGCTGGGGGTTTGCCCGGTTTTGTATTGCTATAATTGTGGCCAGCCGCTGATCGCGCGGCAGCTCACCAGCCTGAAGACTGTCCCAGAACATGGCCCGATCTGTTAATTTAATTAAAAAAGCAACAGTTTTAGAGGCACAAACTCAGGTTACAACTGAGCAGTCTTTTTGTGAAGGTTACCTGTTGCTTTTCGTTGACTGGACACTCTCTGAATATATGTTGTTGATTTGTCATTTGTTATTGTGATGCATGAAGTGAAATGTTTTGAAATATTTTGTCATGTTATGTGATTTGTTAAGTGAATCAAATTTTTTGTCATTGTAAAGGTATGCAAATGTGATTGAGATTTTGAAAAATGGTTAATTAAATTAACAGATCAACTTACTCATAAAATTGGTCTTAGTCTGCTTAAACAGAAGGCAGCCTACCAAACGGTCAGCTAGATGCTTTGATTATTTTTTTTACTTATTGGCCTTATCTAGCTGTCTATAGCAAGGCCCACCCCTAGTTGTCTCAAAACTTTTAGATGCCCCCCTGTACTGAGTCTGGAGCCGGGGCAGGAAAGACAGGGACCTGCTGATCTTCAAAGGCCTCACTGAAGTCTTCCCTACTTCAAAGGCACGTTTGAGTATAAGTATTGGACCCTTGACACCCTCAAAGCAGAACTTTGCTGGAACCAAAGACATTTTGCCTGGAAGAAGAGCTGCTGTGCTGCAGAAGGAACTACCACCTTGCTACCTGGTCTGCTGTGTTGGCCTGCTGCTTCTTGCCTGGGAGTGAGAAAGACTGGACCTGCTCACTACATCCTTGCACCCAAATTTCGCCAAGTGATTGTTGGCCTGCCCCCTGCGCTTGAAGTCTCAGGACTATCAAGGACTTCTCCCCTGCAAAGGATACTCACGCTGTTACAACTGCATCTTACCTATTTTTCTATGCTTTCATTTTTTATGCATCACTGGCCTGTGTTTCGCCCTTGACATTGTGACCTCTCACCTGCATCCTATATAATTATTTATTTATTTCTCCCATCTTTATGCATCTCTGGCCTGTGATTCACCTCTAACGTTCTCCTCCCCCTAAGGTGGTGGCGAATAATCTAGGGGTCTGGATAGATTCTACCCTCAGTTTTCAGGAGCATACTAAGAAGATTGCTGGCACCTGCTTCGGTCTATTACGAGGATTGAAACCCCTTCTAGGCTATTTTGATCCATCTACTAGACAATTGATTGTTGTTAGACCTGGCACCATTGGCGTGGGTCTCACTTCCCTTTTTGCTGTTGCCTCATGTGTTTTTGCTGGTGTTAGATGCTTTGGGCACTGTGCCACTGCTATTCAGTGCCACAGTGCAAGTGTTCCCTATTGTAAATTGATGTATGGATTAGTGATTGCATGTTTGGCTATGTTGGTTTACTTGTCAGTCCCTAGACTAGTGCACTGAGTGTGCCAGGGTGTGTAATCCAAATGCTGCTGGTGGGCCTGCAGCACTGGTTGTGCCTCCCACAGAAGCAGCCTTGTAAAATGTGTCTAAGGTCTGCCATTGCAGAGCCTGCGTGCAGTCTGGTACTGTCATTCTGACTGGGCAAGTGCACCCACTTGCCAGTCCCTAAACCTTCCCTTTTCTTCATCTCAGTCACCCCTATGGTAGGCCCAAGGGCAGGGTGCATTGTAAGTATAAGGTAGGACAAGCCCTGTGTGTGTGGCATGTCCTAATAGTGAATTACAGCCATTTTAATTTTTCACTATTGCAAGGCTACCTGTTCTCCATAGGCCAGAATGGGCTGTTAGAATTGATACATTTTATAATCCTAACAGGCTCAGAGAACATGGTAGAAATTCAAGTTTAGTATGCCTGAACTCAGAATAATAAAATACATATTTTAGTGAAGTTTATTTTAATATTCTGTGTTTGCAAATACCACTTTTAGAAAGTAGGTCTTTGCTTGTCAAACCATTCAAACCTGCCTCTGCTAGGTTGTGTATTCCTATGTCTGGTTTCTGTGAGTGACAGGGCCGGGGAATTCCAGGAGACAGGCTGAGTCACCCAGTGGTGAATAGAGAGATCTGCATCTTGATGGGAGGGAGGAGTGCACCTGAACTCTGAATAGGGCTGTACCTGCCTTCCACAATGCTGGCTCCACCTCCTGGGGAGCGGCTGATGTCTCTGCCCTGCACACTGAAAGAAGAGAAGGAAGACTGTCAACAGAGTACTCCAGGACCGTACTTGCCTTCCACAATGCTGGCCCCACCTCCTGTGGGGCGTCTGATGTTTCTGCCTTGCACTGAGAAAGGAGAGGAGAAGTCTGGAAAAAAAGTGCTCAGGAACTGGTTTGGACTAGGCACAGGCCCCTCTCCCCTCAGAGAACAAAGGATTTCTGGGTATAAATATTGGGACCCTGCTCCCATGAAATTAGATCACTCTGAACAACAACAAGAAACCTTGACTGAGGAGAGGAACCTGAAGAAACTGAGGAGAGACTATTCCCAAGCTGAAGTGCTGCTTGGGGGATTGGCCTGCAGTGGTTGCCTTACTGCCGAAGGAAGGAGAAAGGAACTTTTGAGTAACTTTGCTTTCAACTTGTGAAGGATCTCCAAGGGCTTGGAAAAGAGCTTGCCTCCTGCTGAAGTCTCAGGGACAACTGACTTCACCCCCAGCTCCCCAGAGTTCTTGTGGAAGTGCCTGCTGCTGTTTTGGGCCTTCTGAGGAACTGCGTGTCGCAAGGAGCTGGAAGCGCGACTCAACGAGGAGAAGCGTGTCACCATCGCTGTGCCTGCCGTCGCAACTCCGGAGAAAGGAGGGTGTCGCCGCTGGAAATGTCGCACTGCACCGCATCAGAGAGAAGCGTGCCGTAACGAAGAGGAAGCATGTCGCCATCGCTGCTGCTGCCGTTGCAACTCTGAAGAAGGAGGGTGTCGCCGCTGTGGTTGTCGCACTGCACCGCATCAGGAGAGGAATCTAGCAATGAGGTCGGAGCGTGTCGCCATCACTGTGCCTGCCGTCGCAACTCCGAAGAAGGAGGGTGTCGCCGCTGGAACTGTCGCATTGCACCGCATCGACCAAGAGTCAAGTCAAGTCAAGTCAAGTAATTTGTATAGCGCGCTACTCACCCAGAGGGTCTCAAGGCGCTTAAGGGAGAGGGGTTCGCTACTGATCGAACAGCCAGGTCTTGAGTTGCTTTCTGAAGGAGAGGTGGTTCTGTGTAAGACGGAGGTGGGTGGGGAGGGAGTTCCAGGTCTTGGCCGCCAGGTAGGAGAAGGATCGTCCTCCCATGGTGGCTCTTCGGATGCGTGGAATCACGGCGAGGGCTTGGTTGGACGATCGTAGTTGGCGGGTGGGGGTGTAAAAGGTCAGGTGAGTGTTGAGGTATCTGGGTACTTGGTCGTGGAGGGCCTTGTGTGCGTGGGTGAGGAGACGGAACGTGATTCTCTTGTTGACGGGGAGCCAGTGCAGGTCTCTCAGGTGACTGGATATGTGGTTGTGGCGAGGTATGTCTAGGATGAGTCTAGCGGAGGCGTTCTGAATGTGTTGAAGTCTTTTCTGTAATTTGGCTGTGGTTCCGGCGTAGAGGATGTTTCCGTAGTCCAGTCGGCTGGTGACAAGTGCTTGGGTGACCGTCTTCCTTGTTTCGGTGGGGATCCATCGGAAGATCTTTCGGAGCATGCGTAGGATGTTAAAACATGATGATGAGACGGCGTTGGTCATCGAGAGGGAGGAGTCTAGGATGAATCCCAAGTTGCGAGCATGGTTCGTTGGTTTGGGTGCGCTGCCTAGGGCCGGGGGCCACCATGAGTCGTCCCAGGCGGAGGGGGATGATCCTAGGATGAGGACTTCTGTCTTGTCTGAGTTCAGTTTTAGACGGCTGTTCTTCATCCACTCGGCTACATCTTTCATCCCTTCGTGTAGGTTGGTTTTGGCGGTGGTTGGGTCTTTGGTGAGGGAGAGGATCAGCTGGGTGTCGTCTGCATAGGAGATGATGTTGAGGTTGTGTTGGCGTGCGATGGATGCGAGGGGACTCATATAGACGTTGAAGAGGGTGGGGCTGAGCGATGAACCTTGTGGTACGCCGCATATGACCTTGGTGGCCTTTGATCTGAAAGGGGGAGGCGGACTCTCTGGGTTCTTCCGGTGAGGAACGAGATGATCCAATCCAAGGCCTTATCTTGTATCCCAACGTTCCTGAGGGGTTGTACAAGGGTGTGGTGGCAGACTGTGTCGAATGCTGCGGAGAGGTCCAGGAGGATGAGGGCCACTGTTTCCCCGTTGTCGAGCAGTGCCCGGATGTCGTCTGTGGCTGCAATGAGGGCGGTCTCGGTGCTGTTGTTGGCTCGGAAACCGGACTGTGAGGGGTCGAGGGAATTGTTAGACTCAAGGAAGGTGGCGAGCTGACTGTTGACGGTCTTCTCTATGACTTTGGCGGGGAATGGGAGGAGCGAGATGGGGCGGTAGTTCTTAAGCTCGGTGGGGTCTGCTGTGGGTTTCTTCAGGAGGGCACTGAGTTCTGCATGTTTCCAGCTTTCCGGGAAGGTAGCGGTGCTGAAGGAGCAGTTGATGATGTCCCGGAGTTGGGGGGCGATGATGGAGTCAGCTTTGTTGAAGATGTGATGGGGGCATGGGTCGGTTGGCGATCCGGAGTGGATGGAGTTCATCGTGCGGATGGTGTCTTTGGTGTTGATCGGGGTCCGGGCGTGCAGGGTGGTGGTGGGGGGCTTTTGTTCTGTGGTCGGGGGAGTGGTCAAGTCTCCGAAGCTGTTATGTATGTCAGCGATCTTGCTGTGGAAGAATGAGGCTAGAGAGTCACAGAGGTCTTGAGAGGGAGTGATGTCGTTGCCGGCGCTGGGATTGGTGAACTCTTTGCACCTCATGTCCCCGAGAAGCGCGCCGCCGTCGCATCTTGGATGTCGCCGCTGTAGTTGTCGCATCGAGCGGAAGCTTCACGCATCATGGAGAAGAGCGTCGCCGCTGGAGCGGTTGCCGTCGCATTGTAAGGGTGTCGCCGCTGCAGTCCACGCATCCAACCGAGAGTTTCTCGCATCCCCGAGAAGTGCGCCGCATCTGGAAGATCTTCACGTCTTTATTTCTTTGTATCTGAACTTTGCCGCATTTCCCATCTCTGCGACATTGCTTGTCGTGGAAGCGCAACGCAACTTAAGGTACATTGACGCAGAGTGTTGCATCTAAGAACTGAACTGAACTAAGCTCAAATCTACCATCTTAAAGTAATCATAGTGTGTATTTTTGTTGTTTATGGTCTTGTGGTAACTCTATATAAAGTCTACTTATTTTTTATATAAAACCTGTGTGGTGGGGGGGCGTGGCCAAGATGGCGGGGTAGACGGACGTGTTTGCCAGAGCTCCCGACCCCGACTAAGGCCCTGAGCCCTACCTGCAGCTGAATTCTCCCCCCCGGAGCGGCGCTGTGCGGTTGAGTGAGCGGGAGAGTCGGTGGCTGCTTGACCATCGCAGCCTGGCCCGGTACAGCGCGCACTCGCTGGGTTTGGAGTGTTGCGCGGCAGACCGGAGCGGACCTGAGCCGGAGAGGCGCCATCGTCCCAGCGGTGCTGTGGACTGCGTGACGCCGAGTAACGGAGACTTGCCTGGACGGGGTGAGGCGAGGCTGCTCTGTGCAGGCGGACCGTGGTCGGGGTCCCGATCATACCTGCCCGGCACTGTGAGGTGGAGCTTCCGCCCTTCCCCGGCGGCCCAAGATGGCGACGGGCTGAGGCCGGGACTTCTCTCCCCGAACCTGCGAGAGGACCAGCACCCAGGCGGCGTGAGCGGAGCGGGGACTGCTGATTCCGCCGTCAGGTTGGTGCATCCGGAGGAGACCCGGGCGGATTGACAGCAGCGAGGACCCCTTGGCTGGCGGCTGGTGCACTCCCTGCCCCGGGACGTTGGCTCAGCCGGGGTGGGAGCTACGCGACTGCCCGGCTTTGCGGCCTTCTCCGGGCAGCGCGGTGAGCCGGAGGTAGCGGTCTTTGGAGCTCCGCCCCATGTGAACGCTGGTGGTGGCGGGAAGGTTGCTTCATCTTTGCGGGCAGGCAGCCCCACGACCCCCCAGCCCCGGTCTGCTTCAGTGAGACCCTGCCAGGGAGGCCCGTACCTGCCCGGGCCACATTGCAGATGTGGGTGCAGAGGCTCTCCCCGCCCCTGCCACCTTGAGAAACGGCAGCGATCCAGGTGGCGGCCCCTGCCTGCAGGAGCGAGGACTGGGGCTTAGCTTGTGGAGGAGCGGGAGCCGCCTCGAGGAGCTGAAATAGTGCGCTGACGGGAGTCGGGCTGTTGGGGAGCGGCCCTTGCCCACGGATCCCGAGGCCCTTAACGCAGCTCTGGGGCCCGAGTGCCGCGGCCCGCCCCGGCGACACGGCGCCGTAAGAGCCTTTGGAGTAGTTAACATCCCATTTTGAACTGAGGAGCGTTACTGGACCACGGTGGACTACGGTCTTCGAGGGACTCGACGCCGGGCCCGGGCTGGAAGCGGACCCCTGGAGCGGTGAGGAACGGTGAGGAGCGGAGGGGTGACGGGCAAGCTAATCGGTGGGGGACCTGCACCATGACCACTCAGAGGGGTGGTAAGCGGAACGATCGCACGTTGCCAGAGATGCTCGGCAGACCCCAGACCAAAGGAGATAAGGCCGCCTCTCCCCCTGGAGCTGCTGGGACCTCACGGTCGGATATGGCGGCGGAACCCCCGGTCACTAGATCCTTTTTGGAATCCCTATTTGGCACACTGCGGGAGGACTTCCAAGCATTGAAACAGGAAGTGGCGGGCGAGGTGAGAGAGCTCCGCAGGGAGGTGGACGGACTGGGCGAGAGGGTGGCTACAGTAGAGGGTTCCACCCACAGGCAGGATGAGGAGATTACCTTACTACAGCAGGAAGTGCTGACCCTCCGAGAACAACACTTGGACCTCCAACTGCATAACGAGGATTTGGAGAATAGGTCAAGAAGAAACAACATACGGGTCCGGGGTGTGCCGTCCTCAGAGGAGAACCCGAATATAGTCACATACCTGCAGGAACTCTTTCGGTCAGTCCTTGGTGAAGGGGATGATTTCCCCATCAGAATCGACAGAGCGCACAGGGTGGGGCCAGTTAGACGGGCTAATGGCCCTCCGCCGGACATTCTAGCGTTCCTCCCGGACTTTCCACTGAAAGAGAAGATAATGGTGGAGGCACGGAAAACACGGTCACTCACCTTTCGCGATCACCCTGTGGCGCTGTTTCAAGATCTGTCCACGCTCACGCTTCAGAGACGTAAGGCGTTTAAGATTGTAACGGACTTCCTCAGACAGCACGATACGCCTTACTCCTGGGGTCACCCCTTCCGTATAATTTTCACATGGCGTGGAGAGACTCACCAATTGCGATCCCTACAAGATACTTGCGAAATCCTGGGCATCACTGCGGAGGAGGAAAGGTCCCAAACGCCGAGGAGGCGCCGCACAGCTGACGATGGATGGCAACGAGTGTCACGCAGGAGGACGACGGGGGTGTCACGAAGGCCGGGTTCTCCGACTATCAGAGCGGCGAGAGAAGATGCTATCCAGACAGCCTCTGAAGAACTTGGAGGCACAGTGGTGGCGGCACTGACCGCTTGAATGTGCTCCGGGGGGAGTTCACCATGGCAACGCTTCAATTGCTGGCTCGGGGTGAGGGGTGGGGGCGACGGATTGAACACGTGTGGCTGGACGTCCACTAAGGTAACATTCCACGGACTGGTCCGTCTGGGCCTGTCTGGGACACTTTCAGGTAGTTATGGGACAGTTGGGGTGTGAATTGAAGGGTGGGGGAGGGAGACTGGGGTCATTGGGATGGCGGGGAGTTGAAGAAGTTTGGGTGTTGGGTGGGGGTGAGTTGGGGTGTTGGGGGCTTGGGGCCACTCTGTCCGGCGCTCTAGGGGCACACACACATACCTGTTCTGACTCATGTGCGCCATTACTTACACTCTCTCGGTTCCAAGCAGTCGATACATTGCGCAAAGGGGAGGGCTCAGACGTCTCATGGCGACGCTGAAGGTGGTAACCCTTAATGTTAAGGGGTTGAATAATCCTACGAAGCGAAGAGCGATCCTATCGCTGCTTGGAGGCTCTCAAGCGGACATATGTCTGCTTCAGGAGACCCACTTACTGGCTGCGGACTGTCACAGATTAAGGTCCCGACACTTCCCCACGCAATTCTTTTCTTCCAACACGACTAAAACGGCCGGGGTAGCTATCCTGTTCTCCAAGTCCTTCCGGGGGGAGGTGTTGCATAAACTCGTGGAACAGAAGGGTCGACTTCTGGCCTATCGCCTCAAATTGGGGTCCCACTTGTTCACGGTGGGGACAATTTACGGCCCGAACGAACAGCAAGACAGGTTCATGCGCACCGCCCTTGATGACATTACCGCTTCTCCAGACAGGAATGTCATTCTGGGAGGGGACATTAACATGGTCTTTGATTCCTCCGCGGACAGATCTGCGCAGCGGCGTCCCCAGGCTGGTGAGTTGTCTCCGGCGCTTAAGGCCCAGCTGGTAGATTTGGACATGCACGATCTCTGGCGGGGCCTACACCCGGCGGACAGAGATTTTTCTTACTACTCGCATGCACACAAGACATACGCCAGATTGGACCACTTGCTGGTTACGGGGCCTGTCCGCGCCATGGCCACGGCCTCGGAAATAGGGGTTATCAGTCTCTCCGACCACGCGCCGGTCTCGGGGACTTTCCAGCTCCGATTGGATACTGCGAAGCGCGGGGTTTGGCGGTTGCGGGACACACTCCTTCACAGGAAAACGGTGGTGCAGCGGATCGCAGGCTCGGTTCAAGACTTTCAGCTGCATAACTCTAACTCGGATACCTCACTCTCAACTCAGTGGGGAGCCCTTAAGGCGGTGCTGCGGGGAGAATTCATTGCAGTTTCGGCTGCGGACAATAAGGATAGAGCGCTAAAACGGGACGAGCTCACCCAGAAGGTACGGGAACTGGAACAGGTTCACCGCCGGACTGGGGCTCCGAGAATTTGGAGGCAGCTCAAAGCCGCCAGGAAACTCTTGTCCTCTTTGGATTTAGATAGAGCGGAGTACGCTGCGTTGAGAACGAAACACGCCTATTACACGGGGGGGGACCGGTGTGGCCGTTTACTGGCGGCTAAACTTAGAGCGGTACACCAATGCCGTAGGGTGAAGGAGCTACGGGATACGACCGGGGAGCTGCTCGCAGATGACGCTGCCGTGGCAGACGTCTTCCGTCGGTTTTACGCTGACCTATACGCTGCAGATGACACTCGGATTGCGGAGCCGGAGGCTTACTTGGATTCGGTGCCCCTTCCGTCCTTGACCCCGGACCAAGCTGTCTATTTGGAAAGGGAGATACGGATTGAAGAAGTGATTGCGGCAATTTCCAAGCTTAAACATGGAAAGGCCCCGGGCCCGGATGGGTACACGGCCCTTTTCTATAAAACGTTTTGCTCGCTGCTCGCCCCTATTTTAACTAAGCTGTATAACTCCTTCTCGGACCCAGGGGCTATTCCGCCAGATCTCTTGCAGGCAACAGTGTCGGTGATACCCAAGCCAGGGAAGGATAGGACCCAATGCGGCTCGTATAGGCCGATCTCTCTTTTGAATATAGATTTGAAACTTTATACGGGGATCTTAGCAGCGCGGCTTGCGCGATACCTCCCTGGCTTGATTGAACCGGACCAGGCTGGCTTCGTGCCAGGCAGGCAGACAGTTGACAACACGAAGAGACTGGTGCACGTTTTGGAAAAAGCTACGCGTATTCCGGGGGAGAGGATGTTGCTTTCGGTCGATGCCGAGAAAGCATTTGACCGTGTACACTGGCCCTACCTTGAGGCTGTGATGGCACGGTTAGGGATGGGGGAGAAGTTTCGTAACATGGTGTTTAATTGTTATAAGTTCCCGTCCGCGGTGGTGCGGGTGAATGGCTGCAGTTCGGGGCGCTTCGACATTGCGCGAGGTACGAGACAAGGGTGCCCTCTATCCCCTCTCCTCTTCGCGCTCTATATGGAGCCCTTCGCTCAGAGAGTGCGACAGAATCCGGATGTGACGGGCATTAGGATGGGGGGTTACTCCCACGCGATCAGCCTTTATGCCGACGATGTGATTTTCGCGCTAGAGAACCCAGGGCGGTCATTACCAGCTAGCATGACCGAACTCGAAGCTTTTGAGAGAGTGGCGGGCTTTAAGATGAATGTAGCGAAATCCACTGCATTAGATGTCTCCCTTCGACCCGCGACTAAGCGCGAGCTGCAGGGGCTTTTCCCCCTCCGTTGGTCGCGGGACCAGGTGCAATACTTGGGGATCGCGCTGGCCCCCACGTTGCAAGCGACGATCACCATCAACTACGAGGCGATGTATACGAAAGTCAAGGAAGAAATGGGGAGGTGGAACAAGGGGACCATTTCTTGGCTGGGGCGAGTGGCAGCTGTCAAGATGACGGTCTTACCACAAATTTTATACCTGTTTCGCGCTCTGCCCTTACAGCCCCCCAAGGGGTGGCTTCAACGGATGCAGACAGAAGTGTCCCGATTTGTGTGGCAGGGCCGCGCCCCCCGAATGCGCCGCGCACTTACTACTCTGGCTCCGGAATCGGGCGGATTGGGGGTCCCGGACTTGCGCAAATACTTCCAGGCGTCTCAATTGAGATACCTGGTGGAGTGGAGCAGGTTGGAATCCGACAAGCATTGGCTTTTTCAGGATCAGGCTGTAGCCGGGCGCCCGCTGCAAGACGTACCATTTCTCCGCCGATCGCACCGTCCCCCGAATCTCTATGCCTCTTTCATCACACGGGTCCCGTTAAGGGTGTGGGACGCCACCAATCGTCTCTTTGACTTCACCACTTTCCCCTCCCCTTTCACACCTATAGTGAACAATCCCGACTTCACGCCGGGGACAGAACCTGGGGGCTTTTCGCGCTGGAGGGAGAAGGGTTGTAAGGCACTATACCACATGTACACGACTGACGGGATTGTCCCCTTCCAAAGCTTGAAAGACGAATTCCAGTTGGACGAAACGGACCGCATGAGATACTGGCAGGTTCGGCACTGGGCCCTTCACCCGCAGGTTAGGGGATCGGCGGACAGGGAACTGTTGCCGTATGAAAAATGGTTAGTGACACGCACCTCAGACACGAAACTGATCTCCGACCTATATAAGATGCTGCAGCGTCCGCCTTCACATTTCCATTTCCCCGGGAGGGAAAGGTGGCACAGGGAATTGGGGAGGACTCTTAGTCATAAGGAATGGGAACACATATCATACCGAGCGCGGCACTCAGCTTACCATGTGGGCCTCACGGAAACGTTTACCAAGGTCTCTACTTATTGGTACCGCACTCCGGAGAGGTTGCACGAGATGAACCGGCTGATTGATGATAGGTGCTGGCGCGACTGTGGGCAGAAAGGCACTCTGACTCATATACTGTGGGACTGTCCAATTATACAGGCATACTGGTCAGAGATCCTTGATGAGATTGATGTGTGCTTTGGGATTGAACTGCCCAGATTTCCTGCTTATACCCTGCTAGGCCTCCCTAACAGATTAATGTATCCTTTAAAATCCCGACGGGGGAGGCAGATAGCGATAATGTTGGGTTCAGCAGTTCAGAACATTTTAATACACTGGCGCACACCCATTGTTCCTTCCTTGACAGGGTGGCTACATAGGCTGTGGCATGTTCTGGGGATGGAAAAGCTCTCTCTCACGTTAGCTGGGGAGGTGGATGGCTTTGAGGAGTTGTGGCAGCCTTTTCATGCACTACTGTCCACGGAATTCAAGGAAATAACATGCCCTAGATACCTGAGGCTCATGAGGCTTACACCACCGTTGTGAAGAACTGTTGGCGTGGGTTGAAGGGTAGTGCTAGCGGGTGGTGCTGAGGAGTGGGTGAGTGCTAGAGTCTACACCAAGGCTTTGGTTTTACATGACGCCGGACGGAGTGGGGGGAGGGACTGTGGGGGGTGGGTTTGTTGGTTAATGGGGGGGTGGATTGGTTTGGGTATGGCTTTTAGGCCTTTGTTTCCTGCATGTTGCATAATGTTGGGTCCGGTGCTGGACGGCCCCAGAGGCCGGGACATTTGAACTGCATTCCAGAGATGCCTCTGGCACGAGCACTGACCCTTTGTATGATTGTCTACCTCTACCACTGTACCTCTCTAATAAACATACTTTAAACATAAAACCTGTGTGGTGTCCATTTGTAGTGTTGTCTCTGGGTTACTGTATGTGGTCACAACTGCTTAACTTACAACGCCTCTGAAGTAAGGCCTTGGCTTCTCTCGCCACGCTACCTTGAGGGTGAGCAGGGGTTATTTTAGAACTGTAAGCCCCCTTTCCCTGACTAGAGGAGAGGGTCCCTGCTTGTCACAAGTACCTACCTGTGCCAACCAGAGACCCCAAATCTAACATTGGAATCAAGCGGAAGGGATTTCGAATTTGCATTTGTGACTCATGTACAGTGACTGGTGAACACTACTTAGTGAGTGCAGACCATAACGATACCGCATACTTTTTGGTGGATTCCTTTTTGATTTTTGGATTGCCTATTTTTGAAAGATGCCTGAATCAGTTATCATGGGAGATACAGAATCCCGAAGCCTCAATTGATTGTGAATGGGAAGAAGAGAAGCCAGAGAGCTACAAAGTAAAGCAGCTGAAGTACTTTTGCAAGAAATTCTACGTTTCCACTTCTGGATTTAGAGTGAAGGAAGAGTTCTACAAGGCGCTGAGGGCCTGGGTAGAAGCAAGGAATACTCCTGTGATTAAGGAGGATGATAATGCAATTGCACAACAGGAAGGGCTATTGGGCCCAGGAGGAAGTAAGCCACCTTCCCCTGCAAGTAGCCGTGCTTCTAACAAAAGTCTGTCTCCAGAGGAGTTGGAGGACAGAGAGAGATCAAGAAGGCATGAAATGGAATTAACCAGGTTCAAGGTTGATAGGCAGCTAGAAATAGAAAATAGAAAGTTGGATCTTGAGGAAAAGAGAACATGAAAAGGTTTTTTTTAAAGAATATGTGATCGCCGCAAAAACATGCTATTACAATATTATTTTATATTACTGCTAACGCTGTACATATTCTATTTCGCATTCTGTCTTACGATTGTAGCAGTTCATTTCTCTTGCATGAGAAATAAGACTGTTCAATAAACCCTTTTATTAAAACGCCCGTCTCACTATTTCTGTGCAACTCTGTAGAATCGAAGCATGCACGATTGAGTGAGTGAAATAGTTATCTATTGTTTCCACGACTCTGAAGATATTGTTCCGACTCTAAGGGAAACAAAGTTGTCATGTTTATGTGGTTGTCAGAGACTAATCCCTTCTTGTTTATTCGAGAAGTTTCTAGTGACCTCTGAGCTAACTGGCACACACACAATTAAGTTTAATGTACTCGATAGAGACATACTGACATCAGTCGCATGTCAAATCTATAGTGTATGTTTTTCCAATCCGCGCGGAGCCTATCAGGGATATAGGAACTACACTACAGTGCCGTACCATCTGAGTTTCGATCACCGTCTCACCCCTGGAGTAAGATTTAACTGCTAGCACCCACTTCCTAGAGATAAGCAAGGGCCCAACACCGCCGCTCTGGCACCAGAAGTGGAGAAAGGGTGGGTTCTGCTGGATTTGATACTCTGAGGGAGGTTCTATAGAAGGCTTGGTATCCCTTCTTGTACTCCCTGCCCTGGCACCATCAGTGGAGAAAGGGTGGGTTCTGCTGGATTTGATACTCTGAGGGAGGTTCTATAGAAGGCTTCGTATACCTTCTTGTACTCACTGCCGCTCTGGCACCAGAAGTGGAGAAGGGTGGGTTCTGCTGGATTTGATACTCTGAGGGAGGTTCTGGAGTAGGCTTGGTATCCCTTCGTGCACTCGCTGCCCTGGCACGAGAAGTGGAGAAATGGTGGGTTCTGCTGGATTTGATACTCTGAGGGAGGTTCTGGAGGTTTGTCACTCCCCCTGGCCTGCAAATCCTGTCCCCCCCTTCGTCTGTGATGTCACTCCCTCTGGCCTGCAAATCCTGTCCCCCCTTCGTCTGTGATGTCACTCCCCCTGGCCTGCAAATCCTGTCCCCCCCTTCGTCTGTGATGTCACTCCACCAGCCCTGTACATCCTGCCCCCCCTTCCTTTGTGATGTCACTCCTGCAAGCCTATATATCCAGAGGGGGCAGTGAGAGGTGTGGTGCAGAGGTCAGGGCAGCTGACTTGGGAGCACAGGGTTCGATCCCTGGCCCCGGTGGCAGCTCAGCTCAGCACCATGAGACTCCGGGCAATAACTCACTTAATTTCCACGACGGCCCCCCAGTGCCTTGAGACCCCCTGAGGGTGAGTACTTCGCGCTTTACAAATATGGATTTATTTCTAAATCTGTATTTGTAAAGCGCAAACTACTCACCCTTCTGAGTCTCAAAGTGCTGGGGGTCGTCGTGGAAGTTAAGTGAGCTATTGCCCAGAGTCACATGGTGCTGAGCTGAGCTGCCACCAGAGCCGGGTATCGAACCCTGAACCCTGTGCTCTGAAGTCAGCTGCCCTGGCCGCTGCACCACACCTAGTGGTGGGCAGTGAGGGAGCAGGCTGCGGGGGAGCTTCGGTGCTTGTCGAGTTCGAGTGCCCTCCGCACTCACGCTCCCCGCCGATTCTCCTCCACCCTGGGAGGGGCCAGGTAGGGGCTCACCTTGGCCCCCGCTGCATTGTCTCTTTGGCACCCTCTCAGGGCCCCAGCGTGTGTCCTGGATCTGCCGCGATACGCTGGGCGGTCTCGGAGGGGGCTTCCCAGCGTACGCCTGAGTCCTTGGGTTATGAATGGTGTGAATGAGGGTCTTTATGGGGTGGAGGGTGGGGGCATGGTGTCCAATAAAGAAGAAAGGGCTCCCAGGGGGAAGGGGTGTTGTAGGCCCCCGTATGAATGGTGTGAATGGTCAGTAGCAATGGTCAGAACCTTGACGTGGTGCTACTGCTCACTGGTTGTAACACAACTGGTGCTAATCTGACCTTTTGTGTGCATGGAGTGCAGGTGGAGTGTCCTAAGTGGGGATCCGTAGGTCACGCTCTTCCGAAGGCATCTGGTGAGGAGCTTCAAATCCCTCCGTGGGACCACCCGTCGCACATCAGCCTCATGACCTGGCTCTTCAGATGAATTCAGCACTTGGTCTGATCCTCTGTGCCCCCACAGTGCCTTGAGACCCCCACATGTGAGTAGCCGCACTTTACAAACTCTGAGTGATTGATTGATTGGACTAGGCGGTTGCCTGGTATTAATAAAATAGCCTTAGTGCTGCTTGGCTTTGTATTATAATTTATATACAGTCTTTGTAAAGTGCTGTTTGCACATAGCTTTGTTTATCATTATTCCAATGGATTTATTTATCTAATAAAGTTCTATTTTCAAAGATGAATCACTTACTGGACATCAAAGTGTAGTGTAGTTCCTATATTCCCAATAGGCTCTGCGCATTGGAATAATATATACTGCAGCTTAGACGTAGGACTAAGGTTAACTAGGTCTCTGCGAATATATTAGACTTAATTATGTGTGTGCCAGCTAGCTCAGAGGTCACTAGAAACGTTCTTGAAAGTACAAGAAGTGATTAGTTTCTGACAACCATGTAACATGACAACTTTGTTTCCCAAGAATAAGAAATCAATCTTCAGAGTCGTGGAAACAATAGATAACTATCGTGTATACTTAGTTTCACCAGAGTTGCTGAGAAATTAGAGAGACGGGCGTTTTCAATAGAAGGTATTTATTGAACAGTCTTCTATCTCAAGCATGAGAAATGTATTGCTACTATAGTATTATAAAGTAGTACTGTAAAAGCATGATATGGTTTCTAGAAAAGCCTAACGAGAACCGGTTTTTTTTGGAGTGAGGGAAATACTAGGCGCACTGCTCATGGTAGTGGATGTGATATTAATAAGTCAAGGTGCAAGTAGGTGAGGGGACAAAAGCCCTAAACCCCTCCAAAAGTGTGTGCCGGAACACACACCGTACATATGAGAACACAAAACCTATTGCACACCAGTTCAAGAGAATATAGAATAGATGTCAAAATGGACATATGTAAGTTCAAGTTTCACATTTGAAGACAAGGAAAACGATGGGTGATACGATTCCTCTTTTATTTGAAGGGTGTCCAGCCGACACGTGTTTCGTCGCCAAGCTGTAACAGTGCTTGCACGACTCCTCAGGGCTGGGGAGGATACAAAATACATAATGGAATTTGTGGTTACATATCAATGCATATTACGTTTCTTTGGTGGTGATATCCAGTGCAAGTGCTGGGTGCAGGTGGAAATCGTGAAAGTGTGAAGTGGCAATCATGTGGAAGCGCACTACACCATACCGCAGTCCAGTGTGGATGTCTACAAGTGTGGACAAAACCAGGGTCGTGGTGTGTCAGGGTGTTCGTCTGTGCCGCCATTGAATCTAGTGGGATCGTGTATGATAGAAAATAAATATCTCGGTGACGGAGAGGACTGGGAGGGAGGGGAAAGTGCCCAATTTAAACCTAGAATGCAGAACAGTGTACACAGGAGAAAAATATGGTGAGAAGTAGGTGCGCATCCTACCTGTAGCAGGGGGATACTGAATGACAGGTCTGTAGCGTTACCAAAAAGGAGGGAACAAAAGGGGCAAAAATCATTAAAAACCAGGTCTTGGATGGTATGAAGACAAGGCAATCAAAAACCAGTCGTGAAGAATATGGACGAGTAAGTGAGCAGGGTAATTATAAAGGAATGGTAAGGCTCACCGCTTAGCCGGTGATAATTCCGGCCCCGCTCAAGACCAGGTTGAGTAGTTTCCAAAGACGTCTAGGTAGGTTATCCAGAGTCACTAAAAGTTCGTGCGGTGATATAGCTAGAAGTGGGCAAGAAAATAAATGACAATGAAAAATAAAAATAAAAGATAGAAATGATTACTAAAGGTCCCGATCACTGAACTGGATCTAGTTCACAGGACATCGGTAAGAAGAGCTCGTACTTTCAATTGCTACAGTATGAATGATTGACCTCTCACCTTGAAAATAAGTAATTTGTGTTCTGGGTCCACTTCTGTAACATGGTACCGCAGGAGGGTGGAAGAATCCACTCGGTCAATTGAGGTGAGTATGAGGGCACATCAGCGTTAAGACCAGATATTGGACGATTTATCCATAAATAAGAGCTGTATGCATGGGCGAGAGGAGCAAGAGCGTCAGTATGCCCTCTCCAATAAACAAATATAAAGACATTCGCATAAGCAATTAAAATGTGTAAAAGGTAGATCGGAAAAAAGACAACTATTTGTCTTCACCATTTCGACCACCTGTGCGGTTATTTCAGCGATAGAGTACTATCGTGATCACAAAAGCAAGGGGACAACTAGTACAGCTTACCCGAATAGCGAGGAAAAATCAGCAGGACGGGTGCTCCCGCAAGGTTGGTTCCGGGTGCGGACACGTGATGTCGACCCGGAAGTGGTTAAATAGCCCGAAAAGGACCCGTATACGGAAGACTAGAGCGTCTGATTAGAAAGAAGTCGGTGCACATTCCCAGGAAGTAAACAATAGTACCATGCTATGTTATGGGGAGCGAAAAGGACACGGAGTAGGCATTTCTTGAAAATTAGAAATGAAAAGGCGCGATCGTCTTGGAAGGAAATAAAAATAAAATAAAAATGAAAATATAAAATCAAACCATGCAAGGGTGACTTGTCATGCATCCGATCTACACCATGCAGTGGTGTCAAAATTACGATCTATAGTAAATGTGCATTATGCAAATATTCACAAGTATTTATCGATATATATGGTGCGGTAATTAGAAGGAGGTTGTCGAGATTTAAATATAAAAGTTAGCTTATCAATACAACCATTCTAGCTCATATAGTGTACTGAAAGTTAATGCAATACCATTCTCATTACGACTGATCCTTCATATATTGTGATGATACACATGGGGGGCCACTCTATTTTTTCAAAAGATAAACCTCATGTGAGCCTCATTGAGGGTGTAACCGAACATAATATTAGCAGTGAGTACACAGTTTAGACAGTATAAGTCACGGTTCAACAACTGCAGCAGATAACAAAAACTATTGTATATATCCAAGTTCAGGTTAGATACTTACACATTTCATATATACAAATGCAGGAAATAAAAGGAGAATTGTGCAAAATTAATCCCCTAAAAAGTATTGCATCTCTTGGTCAAAATTTAAGCCATGCTCCACAGTACGAAGGCGGAGAATCCACATTGCCTCCAAGCGTCTCAGTTTAAGTTCTCTGTTTCCACCTCGTACTCAAATTGGTATGGTGTCAATCCCAAAAAATGTAATTTGTTTATCCATGGATTGGTCATAGCACGCAGCTGTGTGCAAAGCAACCGGGTACCTTGGATCCTGTTTATGAATAGCTCTAATATGTTCGGCTATTCTTTCTTTAAGGGGGCAGATGGTGCTACCCACATAAAATTTCTTACAAATACACTCAATAATGTATACCACGTAACGTGTAGCGCAGTTAATGTTAGTCCTAATGACATATTTCTCTCCATTTATGTCACGAAATTCAGTGGTCTTGTTTTTTGCCCACCGACACATGGAGCAAAACCCGCACTTATAGAAACCTGTATTGCGTTTGGTTAGCCAGTTGTCAATCATGTTGCTACGCGGGATTGTCGGGCTCAGCCTGCTCCTCAGGGTCCTAGCTCTCCTATAGGTGATCTGTGGATGTTCACTTATAAAGTCTTGAATGTTTTTGTCTGCCCTGAGGATATTCCAATGTTTGGTAAAGGTTCTACCTAATGCTTGATGATTACTGTTGAAGTTGGTAATCATACGAATGGTCCCTGATCCAATCTTCATGTCAGTGTGCTTTTTCTTAAGTGTATCTATTCTTTTGATTTTCATGACCCGAGTGGTGGCTGTTTTAAGTAGGTCATCTGAATAGCCTCTTTTCTTGAAGCGTTCCTGCTTTTCCTTTAGTGTCTCTTTGAAATCTTTGTCATTACTGCAGTTTCTGCGTGCTCTTAAAAATTCTCCAAATGGGATGGTGCTAATCTGGTGGGCTGGGTGAGCACTGCTAGCGTGCAGAATCGCATTACAGGCAGTATTTTTTCTGAAAAGTTTACTGTTTAGCTTATTGTCTGAAATATAAATTTCTAAGTCAAGGAATTCAATTCTGTCAAGGCTAGCCTCCATGGTGAAACTCATGTCCCAAGTGTTGTGGTTCAAGTATTTATGGAAATCCATCAGATGTTCATGAATACAGACCAGATCAATAGACAATCGTCTATGTATCTTCCCCAAAATACTATAGAGTCTATAAATGTTGCTCCTTTTGTATCCCAGATGAGGTCATTTTCAAGTGCGCCCATGAACAAATTAGCAAACGAAGGGGAAAATTTGGAGCCCATTGCGACCCCTTTTATTTGTGTGTACCATGAGTTGTTGAACATGAACACATTGTTCTTTAAGATGAGTTCCATCATGGACACCAACATGTTGGTATGTTGCCACATGGTGGCAGGTCAGTTCTGTAAAGTTTTGGTTACAACTTCCAATCCTAATTCAGGTTTGATGCTAGTATACAGAGCTACCACATCCATAGTAACTAGAAAATTGCCTGGCTGCCATTGCAGATCAGAGAGTATGCTCAAAATGTGTTTTGCATCTTGGATAAAAGACGGTAGATTGCGTACCAGGGGCCCCAAGAATAAGTCAACGTATTCCGCTAGTCTTTCTGTCGGACCCCCTATACCAGAATTGATGGGTCGTCCAGGAGGGAAAGGGAGATGTTTGTGTACCTTAGGCAGGGTGTAAAGCCAGGGGAAAGAGGGTTTGAGTATTTTCATGTAAAGATATTCATCTTCATTGATTAGGCCATTTTCTTTCCAAGTTAAAAGAAATCCATTAATGTTGGTGGTGAGTGATGCTATGGGATTGTATTCAAGGCACTCATAACATGTACTGTCTTGTAGTTGACCCAGGATTTCATCTTGATAGTCTGTTTTGTTCATAATAACAACATTACCCCCCTTGTCCGCTTCCCTGATGATTATGTCATGATCTTTTGTAAGGGTGTTCAAGGCTGCCCGTTCTCCTGTTGTTAGATTATCCTTGTATCTAAAGGTGCGTGTGTTTCTTTTGTGGTCTAGTTTTTCAATGTCCTCCAATACTCTTTTATGAAAGCTGTCTATTGAATTGCCTCCTGGTAGAGTAGGAATCCATTTGGATTTAGATTTGAGCCCACTCACAATACTGAAGTCTGACTCAATGTTGAGTTCTTCTAATAGAGTTTCCATGTCGTGAGGAGTTTGTTCAAGATCAGTTAAAGAAAGTAAGAGGTGTGTGGCTTGAATGTCGTTGATAGTTAAAACACCAGGTTCAAACTGGGTAGGGATGTTCGTAGAATTTTTATTAGACACATTTTTACTGGAAAAGTGCTTTTTCAATTTCAAATTCCGTACAAATTTGAACAGATCAATCTTTAATCTACAGATATCAGTGTTAGCAAAAGGGTTAAAGTTAAGACCTTTACTCAGAAGGGAGATCATGTTGGGTGTCAGAGTTTTAGATGATAGATTAATGACCTGTACCTCCCCCTCCTGTATGCCAGTTATTGCTGGTTGTTCCCGGATCTGAGTTTCTTCCTGTAATCTTCTACATTTCCCCTTCCTGCCCCTGCGGGTTTTGGATCTTGTACGCGAATGCCTCTCCTGATCCGCTGTATCCTCTCCGTCACCGAGATATTTATTTTCTATCATACACGATCCCACTAGATTCAATGGCGGCACAGACGAACACCCTGACACACCACGACCCTGGTTTTGTCCACACTTGTAGACATCCACACTGGACTGCGGTATGGTGTTGTGTGCTTCCACATGATTGCCACTTCACACTTTCACGATTTCCACCTGCACCCAGCACTTGCACTGGATATCACCACCAAAGAAACGTAATATGCATTGATATGTAACCACGAATTCCATTATGTATTTTGTATCCTCCCCAGCCCTGAGGAGTCGTGCAAGCACTGTTACAGCTTGACGACGAAACACGTGTCGGCTGGACACCCTTCAAATAAAAGAGGAATCGTATCACCCATCGTTTTCCTTGTCTTCAAATGTGAAACTTGAACTTACATATGTCCATTGAGACATCTATTCTATATTCTCTTGAACTGGTGTGCAATAGGTTTTGTGTTCTCATATGTACGGTGTGTGTCCCGGCACACACTTTTGGAGGGGTTTAGGGCTTTTGTCCCCTCACCTACTTGCACCTTGACTTATTAATATCGCATCCACTACCGTGAGCAGTGCGCCTAGTATTTCCCTCACTCCAAAAAAACCCGGTTCTCGTTAGGCTTCGCTAAATTGAAGAGGGGGGCAGCCGCCACGCATCTAAACACTAATATAGGGACTAGCACTTTCTATCCCTTAACATGAACAGAGATAAAGCTGCTGAAGAACTTTTTGACAACCTTGCCAGAGGCATGTCAACACACAGAGCAACTACCAGTAGTGCCCCTAGCATTACCAAACAAGAAGGTCTTAGGGACAAATTCATGAGACTTGAGAAATTGAAAAAATTGGAGAATTCAAAGTGGTGGGACGGCACCACTTTGAAACAATATGCTAGACTGAAACGGATACCCAGAGGCCTAAGGGCACAGATCTTCCCTACTTACGACAACTTAGACTCTGATCTTGTAGGTAAATGGGAAGAGGCTGTTACCAATAATTCCAATATCCTCATGGACATCCTCATTGAGAATTCTGACCGTAAGGTCTCTAAATTCCAAGCCGAAATTGCCATTTTAGAACAGGAGATAAAAGACTTAAATCGTCCTGAATCCACCATCAAAAACTACACAATACTAGATGAGATCCTGCTCAAACACCAAAATGATATAAAGAGCCGCAAAGCCAGACAGTTAAAAAGAGATGAGGCTGACTTCACTGAGGGTAGAATCTTTACATATGACAAGAAATACGACTATATGATAAACAAACCATCACAAAAGGGAAGAGACAAACCCAATCTAACCGATACGAGCTCGATCTCCTCAAGCAGCACATCACTTAGCACTGTCAGTGTCAGTGAGGACGAGTCAAATAGAACAGATAGTGAAACCACACCTTTTTTATGCGAGATACAGCGGATCAGGAGAGGCATTCGCGTACAAGATCCAAAACCCGCAGGGGCAGGAAGGGGAAATGTAGAAGATTACAGGAAGAAACTCAGATCCGGGAACAACCAGCAATAACTGGCATACAGGAGGGGGAGGTACAGGTCATTAATCTATCATCAAAAACTCTGACACCCAACATGATCTCCCTTCTGAGTAAAGGTCTTAACTTTAACCCTTTTGCTAACACTGATATCTGTAGATTAAAGATTGATCTGTTCAAATTTGTACGGAATTTGAAATTGAAAAAGCACTTTTCCAGTAAAAATGTGTCTAATAAAAATTCTACGAACATCCCTACCCAGTTTGAACCTGGTGTTTTAACTATCAACGACATTCAAGCCACACACCTCTTACTTTCTTTAACTGATCTTGAACAAACTCCTCACGACATGGAAACTCTATTAGAAGAACTCAACATTGAGTCAGACTTCAGTATTGTGAGTGGGCTCAAATCTAAATCCAAATGGATTCCTACTCTACCAGGAGGCAATTCAATAGACAGCTTTCATAAAAGAGTATTGGAGGACATTGAAAAACTAGACCACAAAAGAAACACACGCACCTTTAGATACAAGGATAATCTAACAACAGGAGAACGGGCAGCCTTGAACACCCTTACAAAAGATCATGACATAATCATCAGGGAAGTGGACAAGGGGGTAATGTTGTCATTATGAACAAAACAGACTATCAAGATGAAATCCTGGGTCAACTACAAGACAGTACATGTTATGAGTGCCTTGAATACAATCCCATAGCATCACTCACCACCAACATTAATGGATTTCTTTTAACTTGGAAAGAAAATGGCCTAATCAATGAAGATGAATATCTTTACATGAAAATACTCAAACCCTCTTTCCCCTGGCTTTACACCCTGCCTAAGGTACACAAACATCTCCCTTTCCCTCCTGGACGACCCATCATTTCTGGTATAGGGGGTCCGACAGAAAGACTAGCGGAATACGTTGACTTATTCTTGGGGCCCCTGGTACGCAATCTACCGTCTTTTATCCAAGATGCAAAACACATTTTGAGCATACTCTCTGATCTACAATGGCAGCCAGGCAATGTTCTAGTTACTATGGATGTGGTAGCTCTGTATACTAGCATCAAACCTGAATTAGGATTGGAAGTTGTAACCAAAACTTTACAGAACTGACCTGCCACCATGTGGCAACATACCAACATGTTGGTGTCCATGATGGAACTCATCTTAAAGAACAATGTGTTCATGTTCAACAACTCATAGTACAGACAAATAAAAGGGGTCGCAATGGGCTCCAAATTTTCCCCTTCGTTTGCTAATTTGTTCATGGGCGCACTTGAAAATGACCTCATCTGGGGTATAAAAGGAGCAACATTTATAGACTCTATAGTATTTTGGGGAAGATACATAGACGATTGTCTATTGATCTGGTCTGTATTCATGAACATCTGATGGATTTCCATAAATACTTAAACCACAACACTTGGGACATGAGTTTCACCATGGAGGCTAGCCTTGACAGAATTGAATTCCTTGACTTAGAAATTTATATTTCAGACAATAAGCTAAACAGTAAACTTTTCAGAAAAAATACTGCCTGTAATGCGATTCTGCACGCTAGCAGTGCTCACCCAGCCCACCAGATTAGCACCATCCCATTTGGAGAATTTCTAAGAGCACGCAGAAACTGCAGTAATGACAAAGATTTCAAAGAGACACTAAAGTAAAAGCAGGAACGCTTCAAGAAAAGAGGCTATTCAGATGACCTACTTAAAACAGCCACCACTTGGGTCATGAAAATCAAAAGAATAGATACACTTAAGAAAAAGCACACTGACATGAAGATTGGATCAGGGACCATTCGTATGATTACTGACTTCAACAGCCATCATCAAGCATTACGTAGAACCTTTACCAAACATTGGAATATCCTCAGGGCAGACAAAAACATTCAAGACTTTATAAGTGAACATCCACAGATCACCTATAGGAGAGCTAGGACCCTGAGGAGCAGGCTGAGCCCGACAATCCCGCGTAGCAACATGATTGACAACTGGCTAACCAAACTTAATACAGGTTTCTATAAGTGCGGGTTTTGCTCCATGTGTCGGTGGGCAAAAAACAAGACCACTGAATTTCGTGACATAAATGGAGAGAAATATGTCATTAGGACTAACATTAACTGCGCTACACGTTACGTGGTATACATTATTGAGTGTATTTGTAAGAAATTTTATCTGGGTAGCACCATCCGCCCCCTTAAAGAAAGAATAGCCGAACATATTAGAGCTATTCATAAACAGGATCCAAGGTACCCGGTTGCTTTGCACGCAGCTGCGTGCTATGACCATTCCATGGATAAACATATTTCATTTTTTGGGATTGACACCATACCAATTGGAGTACGAGGTGGAAACAGAGAACTTAAACTGAGACGCTTGGAGGCAATGTGGATTCTCCGCCTTCATACTGTGGAGCATGGCTTAAATTTTGACCAAGAGATGCAATACTTTTTAGGGGATTAATTTTGCACAATTCTCCTTTTATTTCCTGCATTTGTATATATGAAATGTGTAAGTATCTAACATGAACTTGGATATATACAATAGTTTTTGTTATCTGCTGCAGTTGTTAAACCGTGACTTATACTGTCTAAACTGTGTACTCACTGCTAATCTTATGTTCGGTTACACCCTCAATGAGGCTCACATGAGGTTTATCTTTTGAAAAAATAGAGTGGCCCCCCATGTGTATCATCACAATATATGAAGGATCAGTCGTAATGAGAATGGTATTGCATTAACTTTCAGTACACTATATGAGCTAGAATGGTTGTATTGATAAGCTAACTTTTATATTTAAATCTCGACAACCTCCTTCTAATTACCGCACCATATATATCGATAAATACTTGTGAATATTTGCATAATGCACATTTACTATAGATCGTAATTTTGACACCGCTGCATGGTGTAGATCGGATGCATGACAAGTCACCCTTGCATGGTTTGATTTTATATTTTCATTTTTATTTTATTTTTCTTTCCTTCCAAGACGATCGCGCCTTTTCATTTCTAATTTTAAAGAAATGCCTACTCCGTGTCCTTTTCGCTCCCCAAAACATAGCATGGTACTATTGTTTACTTCCTGGGAATGTGCACCCACTTCCTTCTAATCAGACGCTCTAGTCTTCCGTATACGGGCCCTTTTCGGGCTATTTAACCACTTCCGGGTCGACATCACGTGTCCGCACCCAGAACCAACCTTGTGGGAGCACCCGTCCTGCTGATTTTTCCTCGCTATTCGGGTAAGCTGTACTAGTTGTCCCCTTGCTTTTCTGATCACGATAGTACTCTATCGCTGAAATAACCGCACAGGTGGTCGAAATGGTGAAGACAAATAGTTGTCTTTTTTCCGATCTACCTTTTACACATTTTAATTGCTTATGCGAATGTCTTTATATTTGTTTATTGGAGAGGGCATACTGATGCTCTTGCTCCTCTCGCCCATGCATACAGCTCTTATTTATGGATAAATCGTCCAATATCTGGTCTAAACGCTGATGTGCCCTCATACTCACCTCAATTGACCGAGTGGATTCTTCCACCCTCCTGCGGTACCGCGTTACAGAAGTGGACCCAGAGCACAAATTACTTATTTTCAAGGTGAGAGGTCAATCATTCATCATGTAGCAATTGAAAGTACGAGCTCTTCTTACCGATGTCCTGTGTACTAGATCCAGTTCAGTGATCGGGAACTTTAGTAATCATTTCTATCTTTTATTTTTATTTTTCACTGTCATTTATTTTCTTGCCCACTTCTAGCTATATCACCGCACGAACTTTTAGTGACTCTGGATAACCTACCTAGACGTCTTTGGAAACTACTCAATCTGGTCTCGAGCGGGGCCGGGTCGGAATTATCACCGGCTAAGCGGTGAGCCTTACCATTCCTTTATAATTACCCTGCTCACTTACTCGTCCATATTCTTCACGACTGGTTTTTGATTGCCTTGTCTTCATACCATCCAAGACCTGGTTTGTAATTATTTTTGCCCCTTTTGTTCCCTCCTTTTTGGTAACGCTACAGACCTGTCATTCAGTATCCCCCTGCGACAGGTAGGAAGGGTACCTACTTCTCACCATATTTTTCTCCTGTGTACACTGTTCTGCATTCTAGGTTTAAATTGGGCACTTTCCCCTCCCTCCCAGTCCTCTCCGTCACCGAGATATTAATTTTCTATCATACACGATCCCACTAGATTCAATGGCGGCACAGACGAACACCCTGACATACCACGACCCTGGTTTTGTCCACACTTGTAGACATCCACACTGGACTGCGGTATGGTGTTGTGTGCTTCCACATGATTGCCACTTCACACTTTCACGATTTCCACCTGCACCCAGCACTTGCACTGGATATCACCACCAAAGAAATGTAATATGCATTGATATGTAACCACGAATTCCATTATGTATTTTGTATCCTCCCCAGCCCTGAGGAGTCGTGCAAGCACTGTTACAGCTTGGCGACGAAACACGTGTCGGCTGGACACCCTTCAAATAAAAGAGGAATCGTATCACCCATCGTTTTCCTTGTCTTCAAATGTGAAACTTGAACTTACATATGTCCATGGAGACATCTATTCTATATTCTCTTGAACTGGTGTGCAATAGGTTTTGTGTTCTCACATGATATGGTTTCTAAGCCATAAGTTGCATAAAATACATACAATGATAAAAGAGATGGCTAAAAGTACTCAACTGGTGCTTCTAAAATACGCCTACCCCGATGTACCTGACCTAAGCCTAGCACAAGGGAAGAAATAAGTTTTTAGGAGTAACTTTTAAGTTAGTATTCTTTGCCTAGAATCTGCCAAGAGTGTAATCAAGAATTCTCTACGGGTCTAATCAGCTCCGTACCTTGGTTTAGAATGAAGGAGGTCTTGTATCTCTCTCTCAGGACTCGATCTCCCAGATACCCGCAAGGGTAAGCTGGAAACACTGGAGCTGGATTTCTCGGCAAGAGAAGAAACAGCGTCTCTCAGTGCGTCTGCTGGAGTGTCGGCTTCGTTCGCCACTTGCTGCTGCAGGGCGTCGGGCAAGTAGTTAGTCAATCTGCTCCAAGAACCACCATGTGTTAGTTTGGGCAAATGTAGACATATTTATACCATGAAGGTGCCAAGTTTGACGCATGATTGAACTTAATAACGTCACTCAAAGGTTCAATTCCCAGAAAACTCCAGGATTTCTTGGATAACTTAATATTCAAGCAGGGGGAAGATCCTAGCTGCTGAAGGCGGGTTTTTCCAAGAAATCGTTGTGAATTTTCGGAACTTAGTGGAAGTAGCCTTGCCGTATTTGGGCTGTAAGGCTCAGGCCAAATATGGTAATGATTTCTGTGCCTATATAAGGATAGGGTAAAGTATACCTATATAAGGGCATGAATCGGGAAACATACACTAGGGTCCTAGATTTGTTTGCAACAAAAGTTGAGTGTCACTTACTGTGCTAGTGTGTATCGATTTAGATTCCGTATGAATTTTCCCTATTCATGCCCTTATATAGGTACAATTCACATTGCCCTTATATAGGCATAGAAATCAAGCCCTTATTTAGGCATAGGCCATGCTACCCAAATACAGGCATGGCTACTTCCATCAGTTCATCAACGTCACAACGAGTTCTTGGAAAACCAGACTCTTAAGCAGAAGCGACATCCCCCAGCCTGGATATTGATTTCTCCAAGAACTCATTTATTATGCATGAACATCTATTCCTTGTGGGTTCATTCATGACCATCTCATGCCCGACTTTTACGTCAATTCTGGCATTCCTAAACACCTTCAAGGTATAAATATACCTTCACTTGCTATGGCAAAGCACGGTGTGGTTCGGTGCAGTTCAACTACCTATTTGCACGGCGCGGCTCGCCACAGCAAGTCCCGAAGGAAGCCGACTCTCCAGCTGACGCTCTGACCAGAAGCGGTCCTCCTTGCTGAGAATCCAGCTCCAGTGTTTCTGACTCCCCTTGCAGGGTGTTAGAGATCGAGTCCCGGGAAAGAGATACAAACCTCTGTCATTCTAAGGTATGGAGCTGATTAGAGCCTAGAGAGACCTTTGGCAATTCTTGGCACAACTAAACTAGACTATAGCTAAAACAGCACCTACTTCTTCCCTCATTCTAGACTTAGGTTAGGTACACTGGGATAGGATAATTTTAGAAGTACCAGTTGAGTATTTTAGCCTGTGTTATTTATGTATGTATTTAATGAATATGTGATAGCCGCAAAAACATGCTATTACAATATTAGTTTATATTACTTTTAACGCTGTACATATTCTATTTCGCATTCTGTCTTACGATTGTAGCAGTTCATTTCTCTTGCGTGAGAAATAAGACTGTTCAATAAACCCTTTAATTGAAACGCCCGTCTCACTATTTCTGTGCAACTCTGTAGAAACGAAGCATGCACGATTGAGTGAGTGAAATAGTTATCTATTGTTTCCACGACTCTAAAGATATTGTTCCGACTCTAAGGGAAACAAAGTTGTCATGTTTATGTGGTTGTCAGAGACTAATCCCTTCTTGTTTATTCGAGAAGTTTCTAGTGACCTCTGAGCTAACTGGCACACACACAATTAAGTTTATTGTACTCGA
Organism: Lissotriton helveticus; assembly: GCF_964261635.1. NCBI lineage: Eukaryota > Metazoa > Chordata > Amphibia > Caudata > Salamandridae > Lissotriton > Lissotriton helveticus. The sequence continues at coordinate 2,133,565,488 of NC_136065.1, read as the reverse complement.
TAGAGGCATACTGACATCAGTCGCATGTCAAATCTATAGTGTATGTTATTCCAATCCGCGCGGAGCCTATCAGGGATATAGGAACTACACTACAGTGCCGTACCATCTGAGTTTCAATCACCGTCTCACCCCTGGAGTAAGATTTAACTGCTAGCACCCACTTCCTAGAGATAAGCAAGGGCCCAACACCGCCGCTCTGGCACCAGAAGTGGAGAAAGGGTGGGTTCTGCTGGATTTGATACTCTGAGGGAGGTTCTGGAGAAGGCTTGGTATCCCTTCTTGTACTCCCTGCTCTGGCCTCGGAAGGGGAGAAAGGGTGGATTTTGGTGGATTTGATACTCTGAGGGAGGTTCCATAGAAGGCTTGGTATCCCTTCTTGTACCCCCTGCTCTGGCACCAGAAGTGGAGAAAGGGTGGATTATGCTGGATTTGATACTCTGAGGGAGGTTCTATAGAAGGCTTGGTATCCCTTCTTGTACCCCCTGCTCTGGCACCAGAAGTGGAGAAAGGGTGGATTATGCTGGATTTGATACTCTGAGGGAGGTTCTATAGAAGGCTTGGTATCCCTTCTTGTACCCCCTGCTCTGGCACCAGAAGTGGAGAAAGGGTGGGTTCTGCTGGATTTGATACTCTGAGGGAGGTTCTGGAGTAGGCTTGGTATCCCTTCTTGTACCCCCTGCCCTGGCACGGGAAGTGGAGAAAGGGTGGGTTCTGCTGGATTTGATACTCGGAGGGAGGTTCTATAGAAGGCTTGGTATCCCTTCTTGTACTCCCTGCCCTGGCACCAGAAGTGGAGAAAGTGTGGGTTCTGCTGGATTTGATACTCTGAGGGAGGTTCTGGAGGTTTGTATCTCTTCCTTCTTGCCCTCACTGCCCGTCTGGCGATGCTGTGGTTGCATGTTGTGCGTGTTCCTCTGGAGGTGTTCACCTTAGCAGCCAGGTGTGGTGGGTCGCTGCTGGTGTTGACAGCTGTGTAAGGGAGGCACCGGGTATGCATGAGGGGAGTGGGACCCAGTGGACTTCTCGGAGTGCTGGAGTGATTGTGTCAGACGAGCAGATACAAGCAGAAGACCTTTATTGGAGGTAGGACGGTCTGAGGCACGTGTGCAAGGCTTTACCCATGTCAAGATGGGCCAGACCCAGTGACATTGTTTTAAGGGCAGGTTCACCTTTTGCTGCAGCATCACGCGGCTCTGCGGGTGTAGTTTGGAGTGCAATGTGGGTCATAATGCCAGGTGTGTGGGGCAAGGGAGGACTTTACACAGATATCTGTGGCGTGAAGCAGCCAAGATTCCTTTGTGACAGCCCTATAATGGCTCCCTGCTCCCCTAGTGACATCCCCTCCCTGACACTCCATGCCTTCTCGTGCTTCTTGCCCTTCTCCGGGCACTCGCTGCCCCTCTACAGACACTCACTGACCTTCTACAGACACTCCCTGCCCCTCTACAGACACTCCCTGCCCCTCTACAGCCAGTCACTGACCCTCTACAGACACTCCCTGTACCTCTACAGACACTCCTTCCCCCTCTATAGACGCTCCCTGTACCTCTACAGACACTCCCTGCCCTTCTACAGGCACTCACTGACCCTCTACAGACACTCCCTGCCCCTCTACAGGCACTCCATGTCCCTCTACAGACACTCCCTGCCCCTCTACAGACACTCCCTGCCCCTCTACAGGCTCTCCCTGCCCCTCTACAGGCACTCCCTGCCCCTCTACAGACACTCCCTGTCCCTCTACAGGCACTCACTGACCCCCTACAGACACTCCCTGCCCCTCTACAGACACTCACTGCCCTTCTACAGACAATCACTATCCCTCTACAGACACTCCCTGCCCCTCTACAGACACTCTCTGCCCCTCTACAGACACTCCCTGCCCCTCTACAGATACTCTGCCCCTCTACAGACACTCTCTGCCCCTCTACAGACACTCCCTGCCCCTCTACAGACACTCCCTGCCCCTCTACAGGACTCTCCCTGCCCCTCTACAGACACTCTCTGCCCCTCTACAGACACTCCCTGCCCCTCTACAGACACTCCCTGCCCCTCTACAGGACTCTCCCTGCTCCTCTACAGTCACTCTCTGCCCCTCTACAGACACTCCCTGCCCCTCTACGGACACTGACAGGCCCTCTACAGACACTCCCTGCTCCTCTACAGGACTCTCCCTGCCCCTCTTCAGACACTATCTGCCCCTCTACAGACTCTCCCTGCCCCTCTACAGATACTCTGCCCCTCTACAGACACTCTCTGCCCCTCTACAGACACTCCCTGCCCCTCTACAGACACTCCCTGACCCTCTACAGGCACTTACTAACCCTCTACAGACACGCCCTGCCCCTCTATAGACACTCCCTGCCCCTCTACAGACACTCCCTGCCCCTCTACAGGACTCTCCCTGATCCTCTACAGACACTCCCTGCCCCTCTACAGACACTCAATGACCCTCTACAGGACTCTCCCTGCTCCTCTACAGGACTCTCCATGCCCCTCTACAGACACTCCATGCCCCTCTACAGACACTCCCTTCCCCTCTACAGGCACTCCCTTCCCCTCTACAGGCACTCACTGACCCCCTACAGGCACTCCCTGCCCCTCTACAGGCACTCACTGACCCTCTACAGGCACTCCCTGCCCCTCTACAGGACTCTCCCTGATCCTCTACAGACACTCCCTGCCCCTCTACAGACACTCAATGACCCTCTACAGACATCCCTGCCCCTCTACAGGACTCTCCCTGCTCCTCTACAGGACTCTCCATGCCCCTCTACAGACACTCCCTTCCCCTCTACAGGCACTCCCTGCCCCTCTACAGGCACTCACTGACCCCCTACAGGCACTCCCTGCCCCTCTACAGGCACTCACTGACCCTCTACAGGCACTCCCTGCCCCTCTACAGGCACTCCCTGCCCCTCTACAGGCACTCACTGACCCTCTACAGACACTCCCTGCCCCTCTACAGACATTCCCTGCCCCTCTACAGACACTCTCTGCCCCTCTACAGACACTCCCTGCCCCTATCTGGACACTGCCTGCCTGTAGGAAAGTAGGATCTACTTTCATGGTCACCCCCACTCTTTTCTTGGTTTCAGTGTGTTTGTGACTAGTCTGACGGGGATCCTGGTAATCAGGACCCCAGTCACTGTTCTTTTCCCCTATATTGATCATGGTAAGTACTTCTGCACATCCACAATTGGCTACTGGCGTACCCTTGTAAGTCCCTAGTATATGGTACTGAGTTACCCAGGGCATAGGTACACCAGGTGTCTCCCATGGGCTGGCGCATGTACTGTGCCACCCATCAGAGTCCACTCAAACTGTGACTGTAGGTCTGCCCTTGCAGCCTGTGTGAGCTGGTGAGAGCACCTCTCACAACAAATATACATTTTTAGGTCTCGCCTCTTAATGCGCATGCGCATTGAGCAGAGCGAGACTATAGGGACTTAAACAGACTTAACCCAACTGGCGATTTGGTGCTGTGCCCGTGCGCTTTTAGGTCAATGCGCAAGCGCATTGACCTAAAATGCACGTGCACATCATCAAATCGCCATCTGTTCCCCAGCAGCTCTTCCCGCTCCGCCCCACAAGCTTCCCCCAGTGTGCGCTGTGCCTCAGCCGCACTCCTCCCACCCCTTTGAAGTGAAGCTTAGCTTCACTTCAAGGGCCCCTGCTGCTTCACACCCTCATGCCGCTCTCCCCGCTCCGCCCCCTCCCCTGCCCGCCGTGTCGCATTTCTCCTCCCCCCTCCCCACAGCAATGCCCTCCGTCTTGTTTTAAGAGCCTGGAACTCTCTTCTCGTGCAGTGCAGGCAGGGTCTAGGGATACTCTTCCCAGGGAATACAGTGCATTCCAAGAATCAAGGCGTCCTTCGTAACCAGTAACGGAGTCCGCCCCATCCTACCAGCATTAAGACACACCCACCTCTGTGCAATGACTAAGTGCAGATGACTCATCCGGGAAAAGGCCCTGCTAAGCCAGGCATTATTAAATATATATATATATATATATATATATATATATGTCCAGAGCCTGGCAGCCATTACAGATACACTTCAGATTCCTGTTAACACCAGCACTGGTATACGGAAACGGATAGACGTACATTGCGACTGTAAAGGGACAATGTAGTGCTTTATGCCTGGTCGTGCATTGTTCTCGAATCTCTAGATTGACAGATTTGTTTGTGAGACAAAGATAAAGTGATTGCTCAGGGTCACACGGCGCTAGTGATTGCTCAGGGTCACACGGCGCTACTGCTCAGGATCACACGGTGCTAGTGACTGCTCAGGGTCACACGGTGCTTGCTCAGGGTCACACGGTGCTAGTGACTGCTCAGGGTCACACGGTGCTAGTGACTGCTCAGGGTCACACGGCGCTAGTGATTGCTCAGGGTCACACGGCGCTAGTGATTGCTCAGGGTCACACGGTGCTAGTTATTGCTCAGGGTCACACGGTGCTGCGAAGTCAAGTGTGAACAAATATATTTGAACCAAAATCTCCCGCTTCCACTGCCGACAGGCTCGCCTCCACCAACCAGTCCGATCCGTGAAGCACCTCCAGGCGCTGGAACATGAACAGAAATCTCTCCAAAATGAAGGCTACTGGCTCAAAGCCCCAATTAATAAACCTCTCCATATCTCCGACAGACAGTCTCCACAGCCTCCAACCAACCTCAAAGTGAATACACCCCAGTATCCCTTCTGTTCACTGCACAGCCCCGTCCCCGTGCTGATAACATTAACAAGCAACCCGCTATTAAAAAATACCCGCTTGTGCATTTACTGTGCTTGTCGCACACACTTGTCTAGGTAAACAACTCCAGGAAGCCGATCAGGTTTACTGCTCACATTTAATGGCAGTGCCGCGTGATCCCAAATCCGGGGCGGTGGGATCGGGCTATAGATTCCAGAGGCGCCTAGAGTCGATTCGACACATACTCTGAGTTACGTGAGAAGAGTTGTAATCTCGGCTTCCCTCTACACTAAACTGTGATTCTGGGCAAGTCACCTCCTACCCATGCACCCTTATCTTGCAAAAGCAGCACCGTTCAACAGACCCGAGTCAGACAGGTTATTCCCGAGTTTCAAAGCAAACAATGGCTTTATTTATGCTCTCTCCCGCCTAAAATTAACTGTTTTAGTAGGAGTCAGTGGGGAAATATATACCCCTATTTTTATCGGCGCAGCTCTTACATCATCTGGAAGGTTCCAGATGGCTGCCTTTTTTGCTTCTACAGCCCCTCACCCTCACACACCCCCTCAGCCTCACACCATCTCACCCTCACTCACCCTCACACCATCTCACCCTCACTCACCCTCACACCCTCTCACACCCTCACCCCATCACCCTCACACCCTCACACCTCCTCACCCTCACACCTCCTCACCCTCATCCCCCTCACCCTCACACACCCTCACCCACCCTCACACACCCTCACTCATCCTCAACCCCTCATCCTCACACACCCTCACTCACCCTCAGACCCCCTCACAACCCTCTCACCATCACTCAGCCTCACACCCTCACACACCCTCACCCTCACACAACCTCACGCACCCTCACCCCCCTCTCTCTCGCACCCTCTCACCGTCACCCCCCCTCACCCTCACACACCCTTACCCTCATCCCCTCACCCTCACACACCCTCAGTCACCCTCACACCCTCACCCTCACACCCCCTAACCATCACCCCCTCACACACCCTCACTCACCCTCACACACCCTCACACACCCTCACTCACCCTCACACACCCTCACCCTCACACACCCTCACACACCCTCACCCCCCTCACTCACCCTCACCCTCACACCCTCACATACCCACTCACCCTCACCCTCACACCCTCTCACCCTCACACCCCCTCACCCTCACACCCCTCACCCTCACACCACTCAGTGCTACAACACATATTGTGTTACAATAGGTGTCAAATTTGCAAAAGATAAAACTATTGGCATTGTAAATAACAAAACTATTAATTTCGCTATTTTCTAAACAAGCACATAAATAAAAAATGTGTCCTTTACAATACCAATAGCTCAAACTTTCCTAATGCGAGACCTATTGCATTGCTGTGCTTCTCTCCCGCTCTCTAGAGATGTGGCCTAACGACTAGAGCTGCCATCTAAGTCACGAAAATACAAAACATGTTGCATTCCAAATGCTATAGGTGTCACATTCGCGAAAATTATAACTATTGGCGTTGTAAATGACAAAGCTATCAATTTAGCTATTTTAAAAACCAACAAATAAATAAAATATTTGTCATTTACAAGACCAATAGCTACAACTTTTCTAATGCGAGACCTATTGCATTTCCAATGCTTGTTGTATATCTGAGGTCGCAGCACTTAAACCCTATAAGTATATGTGGGGTTCTTTTTCGTGTTTTCTACCTCCATTAAACATGCTGCTGAACACTCCTTCAAGATAAGGCTTAAGGCTGCTCTCCGCAGTTACCACTCTGAGAGCCTCCTGTGGTTATCAGAGGCCACCAAAATCACCGTACGTGTTGCCTGGATTAGTGCAATTTGCACCACTTAAATAAGCGTGAACCATTTACTAAGCCAGCCTTCTACACTGCTGTTCTCCTGTTACCCTAAGTCCTTCTTCTTACACTCCCTGTCCCTATCCTGACACTGCGGTCCTCTCTAGTGACACTGTGACCTCCTCAGAACACTCTACGACCCCTAATGTAGTTTAACACTCCCCAAACATCTAGTGACACTCCCTGCCTCTCTCTTGGCTTGCGGCTCTGTGCCGCGTTACTTCCTTGTAAATATGGCCCTATAGGGAAGAGGTGTGGCGCAGCGGCTAGGGCGACTGACTCCAGAACCCGGGGACTCATGGTTTGATCCCCGGTGCCGGCGGAATATCAGCCCAGCACCGTGTGACTCTGGGTAATAGCTCGCTTAATCTCCCCGACGGCCCCCAGCGCCTTGACACCTTTGGGTAATTGTGCGCTTTACAAGTACTGGAATTTGTAAATGTGGCCCTAAATGAAGCCCCGTACGTTTTCCACCAAACCAAATTTCATTGAACGCCTCTCTCCCACATCCTCTTCTTGATCTGTGAATTCATAAATGAATAGAGCCTCCAGGTCTAATTCTTAAATAACGAGGATTGTTTTAGGTATGGAAATGCTTCGAAAACTGCTATTTCCATTTTAAAGCCATACTACTGTAGAGAGCCACCCGGCCTCTGGACAACAATGTATCGAATGCACCCACGCACGCATTCACCCTCGGGACGGGCACGCCCCGAGGTATATAATAAATGCGCGGAAGACCGCTCGGGGTCTTTTCCGGCATACCTCCAGCTATAGTGTGTGTGTCCCTTATTGCTGTGATTCTGCTGCGTGCGAGGCCCTGACCTCGCACACTACACTGGCGACGAGGCCGGTACCGCCCCCGCGTGTGCCCTGCCTCTAGTCGGAGCCGTCCGCTCCCTACCTGCTGCCTGCTGCAGGCTGAAGCTGCCGGTGACGTCCCCAGCCGCGGAGCTCGTGCGCCAGCCTGCTGCTTTGGCTCACTGTCGGCTCCCGCCCACGCGCCTCCTACAGTGGAGCGTGTTCAGCCGGCGGAGCTGTGCCTGGCTTTCATCTTGGTGCCGGGTGAGTGCGCTGTCCCTGCGGCCCGGCTGTGGCCCCCCGCGCGGCGCGTGTCATTGCCTGGGGGCTCGCCCTCCGCCCCGGCGTGTGGCGCGTGCGCGCGCGCGCTCTTTATTTAGTGCGTGGCCCCGGTGGGGGAGGGGTGAAGAGGGGAGACGCTGCACGTCAACCCCGAGGCTCAAGACACGTGGAGCCTCCAACACCCACCCTGCCCTGCGCCCTCACGCGCCGTCTATCTCCCAGCCTGGGACCGCGGAGGGGAAAAGAACTATTCTTGCACATTCACTGCTCCTGGCCATATTCTGAAAAAAAACAAAAACAAGGGAAATAAAGCACTGGCACAACCAACAGTGCCTGAGGTCAATATAGGAGGCTGACTGCCATCTCAGTGCACAAGCAGCCTGCCAGGGCATTACCCTGCCCCAGATCAGAGACTACATTCAGGGCCAGGAAGGAGTGAGGTTAGAGAAGGGACGTCAGCATGAATGACGACGCCACTGGAGGGGCGACCGCAGCGCCAGTCAACAATGCCGCTCAACCAGGACCAGCAGGCCCACCTCAACGCCGCGACGCCGACACGCATGTTATTACTCATGCTCACACCGGCGTGGCCCCCATTCCACCCTTTAGTGAAACAGCAGACCCCGCAACTGCGGCACCGCGGTGGAAGGCGTGGCTGGGGCGTCTAAACCTATACTTCAAAGGGACCCGAGAAACGGACGACACGGTGAAGAGATCGCTCTTGATCCTATATGGGGGCCCAGAAATTTATGACCTCTTCGAGTCCCTCCCGAACACGGGAGAAGAAGATGACTATGACGCGGCGGTGGCCGCGCTGAACACGCATTTTGACCCCCAAGTGAACACCGACTATGAAAAATTCAAATTTAAGCGGGCGTGGCAAACTGATGCTGAATCGGTAGACATGTACTACGCCAGGCTGCGCCGGCTGGCCATCAGCTGCCCATTCACCGACCCGCGTGAGGAGATAAGGGACCAAATCATTGTGGGGTGCCGGTCGAAACTACTCAGAAAGCTCATCCTTAGACAGCCCGGCATCACGTTGGACGCCATCCTAGTCCTTGCTCGCTCCCATGAACTGTCGGACTCAAGAGCAGACGAGATGGAACTAGCGCTCCGGTCCCCCATAGCCCCACCAGCCATGTCCAAAATGGCGCCTGTCAAGGAAGAAACCGTTGACGCTATACACAAAAGACCAGCGGGTGGACGCACACGACAGTGGCTACCCCGAGAGGCTCAATGCGCATACTGCGGTGGAGACCACGCGGCGACAGCTGTGTGCAACGCGAAAGGGAAGATCTGCTCGAAGTGTGGCAGGCTTAATCACTTTGCCGCCGTGTGCCAAGGAGGGAGATACAGGCCCAATGCCCCGAGGTCGCGGGGCGGGTACGGGCCTCGGTCGATGACCTCAAGGGTGAGACAACTATCGCTGGAACCTGAACACCCACCTCCCGACACGCATGCCCAAGACAGGAGGCCACACTATGAAGATGAGGATGACGACGAAGTGTATGTGATATCGTATGTCAGCCGGATCTCTTCTAGGAAGAGACCACCCCCCATGTGCACGATATCCGTCGAAGGGTCGGAAATCAGAGCTCTCATTGACACTGGTGCTTCAGTGAATGTCATGGACTCTGATCAGTATGAACAAATGTCGCCCAGACCTCCACTTGCCCCGTCGAGCGCCCGGATATACACCTATGGGGGCATGGAACCCCTGCCGCTGCGCGGAGTCATTAGTACCACCATTAGCAATGGAGACTACACCACAGAGGCAAGGTTCCACATTACTGAGGGGAAGAAAGGCACATTGCTCAGCTGTAACACAGCCGAAGATCTGGGACTGGTTTTCTTCGCCAACCAAGTTCATCAATCACATGCTGACAACATGTTACAAGAATTCCCTGCACTGTTCAGTGGCCTTGGAAAGCTCAAAGGCAAGAGAGTCAAACTGCACATAGACACCTCCATTCGTCCTGTTGCGCTAAGACACCGAAGGGTGCCGTTCAATCTCCGCCCTCAGGTAGAAGAGGAGCTGAAGAGGCTTGAGGACCTAGACGTCATCGAGAAGGTTTCGGGACCGACCCCATGGGTGTCCCCGCTTGTAGTGGCCCCAAAACCAAAGCAGCCTGGCGCCATCAGGCTATGCGTCGACATGAGGCTGCCGAACGCTGCCGTGAAGAGGGAGCGTCATATCACGCCCACCATGGATGACATCGTCGCCGACCTCAACGGGGCGAAATGGTTCTCAAAACTTGACCTCAACGCGGGATACCACCAATTGGAACTTGAACCGAGCAGCCGATATATCACAATGTTTTCTACCCATGTCGGACTCCGACGGTACAAGAGGCTGAGCTTCGGAGTATCATCAGCTGCCGAGGTATTTCAAAATGCGATTAGGGAAGTTCTATCCGGACTGAATGGAGTCATCAATCTAAGTGATGACATCCTCATCTACTCAAACACGTTGGAAGAGCATCACGCCCACCTAAGAGCCACCCTACAGAGACTCCAAGAACATGGGTTGACTCTCCACCGAGCGAAATGCTCGTTCTATCAGGAAGCCGTCGATTTCTTTGGCTACAGGTTCACGCGCCAAGGGCTCCGGATTGACCCGAAGAACGCAGAAGCCATCCAGAATGCAAGCACGCCCAGAAACCCATCTGAAGTGAGAAGTTTCCTTGGGATGGCCACGTACTGTGGCCGATTCATACCCAACTTAGCAGATCTGGCCGAGCCCCTCCGAGCACTCACAAAACAGGATCAGGAGTGGGAATGGACATGCGCAGCGTACCAGGCTTTCCAGGAGATCAAGGCAAGCCTTCTGGATAAAGCCACAATGGCCTACTTCCAACCGCGCAGGAAAACTGAGTTAATAGTAGACGCCAGCCCGGTAGGCCTCGGCGCAGTCCTGCTGCAAGAACATGGCCGGGACGAGTGGAGACCTGTGGCGTATGCGAGCAAAGCCCTCACAGACACTGAAACTCGATACGCTCAGATTGAGCGAGAGGCGCTGGCCATCAAGTGGGCCTGTCACCACTTTCACTTGTACCTCTACGGACAAAACTTCACCGTCGTAACCGATCACAAACCACTCTTACCACTATTCACGAGATCCTCCAGACTCGCTCCCCCGCGAATTGAGCGATGGGCAGTCCAGCTACAAGGCTACAACTTTACCCTGATTTTTCGGCCAGGCGCCCACAATCCGGCAGACTACCTGTCCAGACACCCAGATGTGACCCGGAAGGCACTCCCGCTTGCAGATGGGCAGGTCGTAGAAGAGTTTGTACACATGGTGTCCATGGCTGCATGCCCGGACACACTCACCCTGCCGGAAATAGGGGAGGCTACGGCTGCTGACGAGACTCTGGCCAGAGTCAAGAAAGCCCTAGAACATGGAAGCTGGACTCGATTCCTAGATGGAATACAAGGACTACGACCGGAAGTGAGTCACGCCCGACAACAGCTATGGCAGATTCGCCATGAGTTGAGCATAGGAGATGAAGGCATCGTGCTGCGAGGACACCTCATCGTTGTGCCCGCGAGCCTTCAGCAACACATGCTCACGATAGCACACGTGGGCCACCAAGGGATGGCCAAAACAAAAGCCTGTTTGCTCAACAAAGTGTGGTTTCCCGCCATGGATCGCATGGTGGACGACATGGTGCGATCCTGTCACGCATGCACCATCACGAGTGCGTATCCAGCTCCGGCCCCGGTCATCACGGAAGAGGCAGTGACGACACCCTGGACTCAGCTAAGCATTGACTTTGGAAGCTTCCCGGATGGCCGACACACACTGGTGGTGGTGGGCTCATTTTCGAAGTTTCCTGTCGTAGAATTGCTCACATCCACAGCGTTCGGGCCAGTCAAAAGAGCGCTAGACCATATTTTCGCCACAATGGGGCTCCCGGACGAAGTGAAATCGGACAATGGGCCGCCTTTTCAAGGGAGAGAGTTCCAAGCGTATCTGGAAGGACTACAGATTAAACACCGGAAAATCACTCCTTTGTGGCCGCAAGCGAACGTCGAAGTAGAAAGACTCATGAGGACCCTCAATAGGGCCCTCCGCATCGCCGTCAATGAGGGAAAAGACCCAGAAGCCGCCTTGGACCAATTTCTGAGTGCATACCGGCAGACTCCACATAGTACCACACAATGTGCACCCGCACACGTCCTGTTCAAAAAAGCCCCAAGAGGAAATATCCCCACGTCCCCCACCTGGACACCGGAGGTAAGGGACAGTGAGGCGATCCAATCAAGGAGAACCATGACAAATCAAAAGGCAAGCGAGGAACGACATGCCAGACGACCGGAGTTGCAAGAAGGGGACACTGTGGTGGTGCAAGACCGCCACCCAGAGTGGAAATTCAGGACACCATTTGAGCCGGAAAGATGGATCGTTGAAAAGATTAGAGGAACGATGGTGACCGCCCGCCTCGGCCAACAGACTGTCACCCGCAATGTGTCGTGCTTCAAAAGAATAGGGAGACCGGACGGTAATCCCAGAGACACGGAAGAAACAACCGAGGCCGAGCCAGACCGTCAGGGCGACGTAAGACCTAGGGACCCAGAGCCGGTGTTCCACCCGAACCCTGACAGGTCCGGCGAAGACAGACGTCAACCCATCAGTCCTCGAAGAGAAACATCTGAGAATACACCCTCCGATCGGGATGGTGATGCAAGCCCGGCCGGGGCTGTTGGGTCCCCTGTCCGCCACAATCACCGATATCACCTACGGCCCAATCCCGGGCCCAGTCAGAGGCTACGAGACTTTGTGTGGACATCTCCATAACTAAAGAAAGAACAACCTGTCAGATTAACTAAATTGAAGGAGGGATGTAGAGAGCCACCCGGCCTCTGGACAACAATGTATCGAATGCACCCACGCACGCATTCGCCCTTGGGATGGGCACGCCCCGAGGTATATAATAAAAGTGCGGAAGACCGCTCGGGGTCTTTTCCGGCATACCTCCAGCTATAGTGTGTGTGTCCCTTATTGCTGTGATTCTGCTGCGTGCGAGGCCCTGACCTCGCACACTACAACTACTAGCTGCAATCGCCGCTTGACCTTGTTTCCAGACAGACTTTGATGCCAAGATGCGACACTCACTGCACATACGCGCTAAGTGTTGTTTCTCTGCCATGCCACTGCCTCAAACCAGCATATCTTGTCCACCCTTCGTCTGTGATGTCACTCCCCCAGTGCTGCATATCCTGTCCCCTCCTTCTCCTGTTATATCACTCCCCAAGGCCTTTATATCCTGCCCCTTACTCCCTCGCACCTGCATATCCTGTCCCCTCCTCCTCTGTGATGTCATTCTCCAGGCCTACATATCCTGTCCCCCATGTTTCCTCTGTGATGTCACTCCCCCATCTCTGTACATCCTGTCCCCCCACCCTTCCTCTCTGATGTCACTCCCCCTGGCCTGCAAATCCTGTCCCCCCCTTCGTCTGTGATGTCACTCCCCCTGGCCTGCAAATCCTGTCCCCCCCTTCGTCTGTGATGTCACTCCACCAGCCCTGTACATCCTGCCCCCCCTTCCATTGTGATGTCACTCCTGCAAGCCTATATATCCAGAGGGGGCAGTGAGAGGTGTGGTGCAGCGGCCAGGGCAGCTGACTTCGGAGCACAGGGTTCGATCCCTGGCCCCGGTGGCAGCTCAGCTCAGCACCATGAGACTGTGGTAAATAAAATATTACCCTGGCATAATTTCTAGGCAATAACAATTATCATGCATCAAGTGAGAGGCAGAGTCCGTGGTATCTGAGTTAAAATGGGCTTTATTCCAATAACTCGAGTTAAGGGGAGAATCTGTTCCATCACCACTGAGGCTCAGGAAGGGTCTTCTAACAATTATTTACTGAACATGGGTTATATACATTTTATCTTGTACATAGGGCGTAAGAAGGAACGCTCGAGGCAGAGCAGAGAAAGAAAGAGATAAGAGCATGTGGGTGTACACTTTGATGAGTCATAGGTAGGTGATAGGTAGGTGTCATAAGTGGGTGGGTACTTAGAGGAGGAGTTTGGATAGCTAGCTCGAACTATGCCCTAATTGTGAAACTTGAGCATGACGTGCAATTGACGTGTAACTGGGAGGAGAGCTGCCTTACAGTCTAGTAGAGGAATCTCTTGTGTCAGGGCGACCAGTACGTCTGGTACAACTGATATCTAGAGTCAGGGGATGTATTATCTGAAGCAAAGGTTGCTCATCACTAAAAGACAGAGAGGGCATATTTATTCGTTCATTGCATGAGCTTTCTATGGATGCAAGCACTGTAATTCACTTAAACAGAGACAGAAAGGCTGGGCCCTATCTAAGCAGATGGGTTCTGTGTACTTTATTCACCGGACTGAAATGTGATTCTGTACAGCAGACAGATAATTGTTATTCATAATACTGTCTTGGCAGGCCTCTTGCCGGGCCTCTTACAGCTGAGCCAGAAGTATGCGAGGTCAGGGAGACGTCACTGCAGCCTTCAGTGTGTCAGGAGTCATGAAAAACCCTTATTCCAGAATGTGGCTCGGGCTGCGCCACAAAATGGGTTAATTACGATATTTATTTAAAAGTGCACAATGCAATGCAAATATATGGGCCTTCATGCTAACTTAACGTTTGGGAAACTTGATGACTGGCATTCTAATGCAGGACATGAATGCAGAGGCCTAGTGATTCAGGCCACTAAGAGAAATATGCATGTAACATAGGGTATACGTAGGGGACAGTTTGGTCATGCAAAATTTCATTTTCCTCATTCCCTCCTTGTCCCCTACTTAACCCTTCAGGATACATCTATATTCATGAGACCGTATAGTTCATCATACAGCATCATTTGTTCGTCTTTAATCCTTTGTATACGTGGATGTGGAACACATGCAGTTGCACACAGGCCGCAAATGGCCGGGCCACACTGCAGACAGAGACAGCAACCAAATATCATAAGTAGGATCATTCCCAGGAAGGACAACACTTTCCATCCCCAAGCAGATATCACACCCCAGAGCCAACTGGACCAAGTCCATGTGCCTGGGTCTTGATGTATGTCATGAGCAATCTTGTGGAGCCGTGTTATTGCTGCATACACAGATGGCGCGTTATTTGGGATGAAAATGCAACAACTAGATCGGATCACTCTACAAGCTCCGCCCCTATCCGCCAAGATGACGTCTAGAACGAGGCGATTTTGAAGAACAACAAGTCTCATAGCAGACTGCTCCTGGGTCAAGTTCGCCAGGGCAGATGCAGTTATATTCACTACTGCTTCCAGAGTTCTTGTTAATTTGCGTATTAGTTTACTATTTTGGACGGGGCCAACAAAGAAAAAGAAACCTTTGTTGAAATCTGTATATTGCTCCCATGCTGTTTCAGTCTGATCGATCCCTGCAGAATCTGTCTCTCTCTTTTGTCTAACATGTTCTAGTTGTGAATCTCTATGATAATTTGATGGGGCTAGAAAAACGGGTGGCAATAAGAATGCTATATAACAAGTCCCACCCCAGTCTAAGGGCAGATGTACATAGGCTGTCTGACCGCAAATGAAATAGGTATGGCGTGATGTTTTGAAAGAAGAAAGTCCTTTATCATCAAACTCTACCACAGCGTTACACTCGCTGTGTCCCATGAGTACTGAGCCCTTCTTTCTGACACATAAATCACCTTTTGCTGGCAGGACTGAAATAAACGGTGGACCTGTATTTTGCTTGGGCTGAACATTTAACATTATAAAGTTGACGGATGCATTTCCCTGCTCATACTCTTCATTTTCTAGATCAGTTCCCTTCCTTTGGGGAAATCCGTCTTTGTCTGGAAAACATGCGTCATTCATTACTTTATTCAGGTTTCCATATATCCAGCCACCTGGATAAGCTATGTACTTTCTATCTATTGAGGTCATTAAAGCAAACCATGCTCCACATGAACCATTGTGTGAGAACGGTAGAGGATAGAATGGCAAAACTCCCTCCGTTTACTGATAAGGGGGCAGTTGGCCACATACCCAGCAGTCAGTTGCATTGCTGGTCTGGTGAGAATGGTGTAACATACGAATAAATGTATTGTTACGTAGTGCAAGTCGATATGATAATTCATGAGGTGGCAGGTCACTGAATGTATGCTCTACAGTGCTGTTACTGGAAGAGTGTATATGTGAGGAAATGGGAAAGAAAACATGTAGCAATAAACTGATACCAATTATAACAATACACAGAATAAAAAGAATGATCAAGGTAACTATGCATCTACTTCGTAATATCTTGCAGTATTTTGCTTTCATGTCATTCCTCTTACTATTCTCGTTTTTACTATTCATGTCTGTGATCTTATACATGTCAGAAATCTAGTCTAACCGATTCACCACCGGGTGGGCTTAAACAATTAAACTACGTCTGACTTACTAGATCTTAACTTAGACCTATACTCCTTCTGTGGAGTCTTTTCTAGCAAAGGCGGCGCAGGCGGCGCAAGTGAAATGCAAAGTCTGTATTGTCTTTAGTGTCAATGTTTTTTATAAAAGTTCCAAAGTTCCACAAAAGTTCCAGTGATGGGCGTGGATCCACCCCTTGTGTCCCTCCACCTTGATCGCGGTCCTTGTTGTTAGGAGCACCAACTTCGGCGTCTTCCAGCGAGGCTCGAGGGGGCTTGAACGATCAAAGTTCTCCACACGTGGACATACTCTCCTGGTGCTATGGCATGTTCCTTGACCTGGGTGTTGTTAGGGAAGGTGGCAGCAACCTGTGAACAACAAGAGAGTAGTGCAGACATCAAGGAAGCCAGGTAATCTGTCAGCATATTACTGTCAACATCAGTTATTTTTTTTAGGCATAGGCGTACCCCACATATTTGGCGGTCTACCGAAAACTACTTCATAAGGAGATAGGCCTGTTCTGGAATGAGCTACCATACGCATGTAAAAGAGGGCAACCGGCAAAGCTACCATCCAATCCACGCCTTTTTCTGCACATATTTTGTCTTAATTTGTCTGATTGTCTGATTATGTCTTTCTACAAGGCCTGCTGCTTCTGGGTGTCGCACACAATGGAACTTCCAGGTATATCCTAACAGAAGAGACACTTGTTTCATTAATTCAGAGGAGAATGGCTGACCGTTATCAGAATAGATGACACGGGGCAATATCTGGGGAAGAACTCGCGCACTAATTGCCTGGCTGTTGTCACAGCAGTATAATCTGGAACTGGATACGCTTCTGTCCATCTAGATAGTGCACACACTACTACCAAGATGTACTTGTAACCTCTACATCTGTCCATTTGGATATAATCCATCTGGAGAACCTCAAAAGGGTGGTCAGGAGGATGAAATCCGCCTTGCTCCATCGGAATGCCTTTACCTGGATTGAACTGGCAACAGATCATACATGTTCGCATATTCTGTAAGCTGTCTAACATTGCTTTTTCTCTTAAGTGTGCTGGACTATGGGCTGTGTTTATGATTACTTGTACCATAGAATCTGGGAGAAACCATGTACCTTTTCCCTTAGTCATCCAGCCTTGGTCAGTGTGGACCCCTCCTTGTTCAGTCCACTTCTTTATCTCATCTGTGGTGGCACGTGTCTGTATGTCGAGTACATCTTGAGTGGGATCCCTGACTGTCATACATGTTGTCAGTAATGGTACCTCTGTCCTTGTCGTGTCTGTTGGTGTCTGGGCTGTCTGGGCTGTAAGTTTAGCTGTTCGGTCTGCCAGGTCATTACCCTGGGAAATGGTGTCTGTAACTTTGGTGTGAGCTTTGCACTTCAGGATAGAAATGGCTGTAGGTAAATGTGTGGCTTCTAACAGGGCTTGGATAAGCTGGCCGTGCTGAATCTTGGTCCCATGGGAGGTCAAGAAACCTCTCTCCCTCCATAGTACCCCGAAATCATGAACAACGCCAAAAGCGTATTGTGAGTCAGTATAAATGTTTACTTTCAAGTGCTTAGCTCTTATGCAGGCTTGTGTCAGAGCGATGAGCTCTGCTGCTTGTGCTGACAGTGTGTCTATTTTCTGTGTCTCTATGACTTCTGTGGTCACGGCATACGCTGCTACTAACTCTCCTGCACTCGTTCTCATGCATGATCCATCTACATAGAGCGTTAGGTCTGGGTCTGGAAGTGCAATATCTGTCAGGTCTTGTCTTGGTTTCGTCACTATATTCATAACTTCCACACAGTCATGTGGTGGTGCATTTACTGTACTTGAGGGCAAAAGTGTTGCAGGATTCAGAATATTACAACGTCTGATCTCTATGTGTGGTTGAAATAATGTCAGTTCATATCCTGTCAGTCTCGCTACAGTCAAGTGTTGTGTCTGCGTCCTGTTTAAGAGAACCTCCACTGCATGTGGTACCTGTACTGTCAGAGGGTGACCCAACACTATTGAGTCACTTTGTCTTATGGCTAGGGCTGTTGCTGCAACTGATTTCAGGCACGCAGGCAGAGCCTGGGCCACTGGATCCAGTGTACTGGAAAAATAAGCACATGGCTTGTGTTTTCCTGCTTGATCTTGTGTGAGGACAGATAACGCTGTTCCATCCCGTTCAGTTACAAAAAGCATGAAATTTAGTCTGCTGTAACATGGAGTCGCTAAAACTGGCGCGTGACATAATGCTCTTTAATTCCTCAAATGCCAAGGTGTGTTCTTGTGTCCAAGGGAGGACAGTCGGAGTGGCTGCCTCCTGTGTAGTTAACTGTATGAGTGGTTTGGCTAGATATGCATACTGGGGAAGTGAGGCCAATAAATGCACGAACTTCCTTTTGTGTCCTGGGCTGTGAAAGGTTAGTAATGACCTGTATGTGATCTTGTGTTAGCTGTCTACCCTCCTTGGAAAGCAAGTGTCCTTGCGCACCACTTGCTTTTCACAGAATTGCAACTGTCAGTGATGCATTTTCGCAGTCTGGTTCAGATCTGGTTCAGATTTAAATAAAAAAAATGAGGATGTCGTCTACATACTGGATCAGGGCTGTATTGGCAGGCATATAAATACTGTCCAGCTGTCTTTTTAATGCTTGACTGTAAATGCTAGGGCTCTCTGTCATCAATCTAGCAAAAATAAATTATATAAAAATAAATAAATAAATAAAAATTAATTTCCAATTCAAAAGCACAATTTTATTTTGGGGAAACCTCTTTCCAAAAGCTCTGCAGTTTAGAAAAAAATCCTACTCTAAATCTCGGGAATAGTATGACCATACTACCTACAATATGTTCTCTAGATGTATTTGAATAAAATCCAAATTATTCTTGTCATAGACAGAAGGGCTGGGGCCTAGCTACTCCTCACTCCTTTGAGAAGCAGCCCCTCCCTCTAGAAAGATGGTCGCGCTCGGAGGTTTGAATCAACTCCAAGCCGGGCTTCACTGTGATCTAAAATTGAATGACTGCCAGATGCTGAACTCATTGCAAGAACAAGACTCCTGCCAATTATTCTGTGTACACTACTGAGGGAAAAACTATTCATTTGCAAGCGTGACTTATCTGAAGTCAATGAAGCTTTCAGTGCTGGCTGTAAGGAAGAGCAACTTTTGTACACAAGTCAGAGGGGCTGGGGAGGTAACTTCGCTACGAACTCACTCCTTGCTCACCTACCCCTCCCCTCAGAGCCAGGAGCTGGCTCAGTGTCAAACATAACAAATAGGAGACAAGCCTCTCACTCTTCTCTGCTTCTCTGAAATTGGGTCGCTGCCAACGCTGAGCTCATTGAAAGAGTCAAGCGTCTGCCAAGTTTCTTAAAGAGTGAGCTTGGTTGGAATGCAAGCCTCCACCCTCTACATGCGAAGGAAGCTAGTGTCAGTCGGAGGAGTAGCCCTCCCTTTACATAAACAAAGGGATCGCGGAAAGAATTGGGTTATGGCCAATAATAACAAGACAGGCACGGCTTGTGCTCCAAGAGGGAAAAGCCCTCCCTTTACAAAATATCTTTCCCTGGAACCAGGCCACTTCAAGGTCGAAAAACACATTCTGTGCAATTCAAAACATTTCTGTACCCAGGCCACAGGGCTAACCAACATTCTTTAACTTAACTGAAGCAAAGTTAAAACGTGACAAAAAGCAAATTAATAAAGACATATCTTTTTTTTTTGTAACTAAGTGACATGCTAGCATTTTAAAATAATTCTGTACTGCTACTAGCTGCAAGGGAAAAAGAAACAAACCAATATGGCATGGACACAAACCACATTTTACTTTTTGAAAATAACATGTGAAACACCATAATTTTTGCTTTGCATAACCAAGATTTTCATAAGTAAGTGTGCAAGCTCTTCTATTCTACCTATAAAAAGGGCAGATTTATCTTTTTTTTTTCAAAAAGCCATGTTTTCTAATTGAGTGGATTAACTGTCACTACGCTATTCTAAAGGGCAGCTTGCATTGGGAAAAATAACTAATATTTTGTAAAAACATTCTTATTTAAAAAAACACACGGTTGCATTACACTAATTAAAAGCACATTCTATGATGGGTCTGTTTTATATTTTCTTCTCAGCCGTGAAAACATTAAAGCACTCTCTGTGCAAACCCTTATCTCAATCCGACTGATTATTTTACGACTTATTTACAACTTACCGACCTCTGAGTCAAACACATTAAATCAAGTGTTCCAAGGCAAACCCTTACAAATACACTACTTTACTCTCCATGCAAGACGTTACCATTCAGTCTGCAAGCTGTCAAAGCACATAGACAGACCAAGCAACCAATGAAAAAGTTAAATCAAACCATCATTCATCTCACCACTCACTGACTTTTAGTGTCAGCTCACATAACCATGCATGTTAGCTATACAGCCATGAAATCGTGCCAAAACGCACTTCCAAACTACTTTGCCGCAAAACTAGACACTCCCAAGTTTCAGCCGATCCCACAGACTCAGTTAAGAACTATTTAGCACACCACGAAATCTCGGCCTAAAAGCACGCACAAATCAAAACAGCTCCATTTTCCAAAAATACACATTAGCCAAACACACCCTTCCGCCCAAGCCAAAAATCCCCAAAATTCAGCACATCTGGCCATCCACCTCCTCTACCGCTGACCCAACCCCCGGGCCCCTAGCGCACCTGGAACACCCCCAAAATAATTGCTCAATTTTCAGAAATACGCCCATTGGATAACATGGCAAATTGCACCTCCGCACAAAACATGCTTTTTCCACCACTTCCACAGCTCGGATCCTTTTCAAATTTGGCATCACAGTAGTCCAAGCGATTCCTCACAAAAAAACAACCAAATCCCTCCACTGGAACGGGTACGAATTTCCGCTCAAAAACACGCCCCCTGCAAACACCAAAAAACGCCAAAATCCCTCAACACCTTGTTAAACAGCATGTTAAAACAAATACTGCCTTCTCAATACAAGATATTAACTCTTTGGCAGCTGAAGCACAATCATTCCCCAATGACTGCAGTACATGGGAAAGTCATGAACTCATTTCTCCACGTTATCACATAACACGTACGCACATCTTCAAAACCTTTTCTCCAAGCACTTGAAAGAGATCCAGCTCTCTCCTGCCTAACGTAATGATAACATACTCTGCACAAACCATAACCACATGGCGCTATTCACAAGCCATATTCACAAGAAACTCAACAAGTCATAATAATGACATGCTCTTCATAAACCATATTTATAAGGAGCTATTTACAAGGAACTCCACAGTAAACTTATCTGGCCGATGGGGGCAGAGGGAAATCTGCATTTACGTAGTCCGGTGCGGGCTCTTCTAGATAGGAGGAAATAAAAGCCTCTGGTGCTGTCAGCTTTATTCTACATACTCTAAATGGTACAGGTGGTGGCTTTCGTGACCTACTGGGTGTTTCTGAGGTGGTCACTCTAGCTAGTTCTTCTGACAGGACGGGATAAATACCAGTAACGACGGCATTTCTTTCTCTATCAGTCTGTTCTGCTTTGACCCGTTTCCCCTCCTCCCGTAGTTCTTTTTCTTTGGCTTTCTTCCTCTGCTAGTTTATTTCTCTCTACTTTGTTCAGTTCTTTCTCTGTTCTCCTATGTGACTCTTTGCGCCATAACTCTATGGCATCTTTCTGAGAGGGTCTTGACTTTTTATACATATAAGGACCAGGTGTATCTCTTGGCGGGATGTTAACTGACTCTTCTAGTATACCTTTCCTGGTCCCTAGCTGACGTAATTTCAAAAACAGTGGCATGTTGAAACTAACACAATGGAAACACAATACACAAGAATAGACTGAAACATTCAACAATCATTCATACAAGAAACATTATAACACTAAAACAGACACAGTCTAACCTGATACATGGAATAAAACATGTACTTGAAAACAATAAACTTTGTGCACTGGAATACAGTACAACCATACCGGTCTCAGAAATGAGACACGTCTTTACCGTGCCCACGTTTTACCGTGGGCCCGTCTTGACCGTGCTCATGTAAATGAGGCACGTCTTTACCGTTTTCACGAATAACGTGAACCCGTCTTGACCGTTTCCACCTTTTACAGTGGACCCGTCTTGACCGTTTCCACCTTTTACAGTGGACCCGTCTTGAAACTTGATGCATTCCCCATAGTGGTACTCACCGGGAAGCAGAATCTTGAAACTTGAAGGCCTCGGATTTCTACGCATGCGCCTCGGGACAGGTGGACCTCTGGAGACCTCGGACCTTGCTCTCTCACGGGTTGGGCTCTGGTTGAGACGATCCGCGTTCCTCACCGCCTCGCATGGATGCCTGGTCGCAGTCCGTCCTCCTCCTGGGCCTGAGGGAGTAGCGGGAAATCCCGATCGCGTGTGCACTTTGAGTCCGTCACGGCTGTAGAAGGGGGCAAAGCTGGACCTACACCTCCGGCGCGTGCGGAAAGGGATTGTCCCTGAATTCGGGCGCCAAATTAATGTGGTAAATAAAATATTACCCTGGCATAATTTCTAGGCATTAACAATTATCATGCATCAAGTGAGAGGCAGAGTCCGTGGTATCTGAGTTAAAATGGGCTTTATTCCAATAACTCGAGTTAAGGGGAGAATCTGTTCCATCCCCACTGAGGCTCAGGAAGGGTCTTCTAACAATTATTTACTGAACATGGGTTATATACATTTTATCTTGTACATAGGGCGTAAGAAGGAACGCTCGAGGCAGAGCAGAGAAAGAAAGAGATAAGAGCATGTGGGTGTACACTTTGATGAGTCATAGGTAGGTGATAGGTAGGTGTCATAAGTGGGTGGGTACTTAGAGGAGGAGTTTGGATAGCTAGCTCGAACTATGCCCTAATTGTGAAACTTGAGCATGACGTGCAATTGACGTGTAACTGGGAGGAGAGCTGCCTTACAGTCTAGTAGAGGAATCTCTTGTGTCAGGGCGACCAGTACGTCTGGTACAACTGATATCTAGAGTCAGGGGATGTATTATCTGAAGCAAAGGTTGCTCATCACTAAAAGACAGAGAGGGCATATTTATTCGTTCATTGCATGAGCTTTCTATGGATGCAAGCACTGTAATTCACTTAAACAGAGACAGAAAGGCTGGGCCCTATCTAAGCAGATGGGTTCTGTGTACTTTATTCACCGGACTGAAATGTGATTCTGTACAGCAGACAGATAATTGTTATTCATAATACTGTCTTGGCAGGCCTCTTGCCGGGCCTCTTACAGCTGAGCCAGAAGTATGCGAGGTCAGGGAGACGTCACTGCAGCCTTCAGTGTGTCAGGAGTCATGAAAAACCCTTATTCCAGAATGTGGCTCAGGCTGCGCCACAAAATGGGTTCATTACGATATTTATTTAAAAGTGCACAATGCAATGCAAATATATGGGCCTTCATGCTAACTTAACGTTTGGGAAACTTGATGACTGGCATTCTAATGCAGGACATGAATGCAGAGGCCTAGTGATTCAGGCCACTAAGAGAAATATGCATGTAACATAGGGTATACGTAGGGGACAGTTTGGTCATGCAAAATTTCATTTTCCTCCTCTGTCCCCTCCTCCTCCTGTTATATCACTCCCCAAGGCCTTTATATCCTGCCCCTTACTCCCTCGCACCTGCATATCCTGTCCCCTCCTCCTCTGTGATGTCACTCTCCAGGCCTACATATCCTGTCCCCCATGTTTCCTCTGTGATGTCACTCCCCCATCTCTGTACATCCTGTCCCCCCACCCTTCCTCTCTGATGTCACTCCCCCTGGCCTGCAAATCCTGTCCCCCCCTTCGTCTGTGATGTCACTCCCCCTGGCCTGCAAATCCTGTCCCCCCCTTCGTCTGTGATGTCACTCCCCCTGGCCTGCAAATCCTGTCCCCCCCTTCGTCTGTGATGTCACTCCACCAGCCCTGTACATCCTGCCCCCCCCTTCCATTGTGATGTCACTCCTGCAAGCCTATATATCCAGAGGGGGCAGTGAGAGGTGTGGTGCAGCGGCCAGGGCAGCTGACTTTGGAGCACAGAGTTCGATCCCTGGTCCCGGTGGCAGCTCAGCTCAGCACCATGAGACTCTGGGCAATAACTCACTTAATTTCCACGACGGCCCCCCAGTGCCTTGAGACCCCCTGAGGGTGAGTAGTTCGCGGTTTACAAATATGGATTTATTTCTAAATCTGTATTTGTAAAGCGCAAACTACTCACCCTTCCGAGTCTCAAAGTGCTGGGGGTCGTCATGGAAGTTAAGTGAGCTATTGCCCAGAGTCACATGGTGCTGAGCTGAGCTGCCACCAGAGCCGGGTATCGAACCCTGAACCCTGTGCTCTGAAGTCAGCTGCCCTGGCCGCTGCACCACACCTAGTGGTGGGCAGTGAGGGAGCAGGCTGCGGGGGAGCTTCGGTGCTTGGCGAGTTCGAGTGCCCTTCGCACTCATGCTCCCCGCTGATTCTCCTCCACCCTGGGAGGGGCCAGGTAGGGGCTCACCTTGGCCCCCGCTGCATTGTCTCTTTGGCACCCTCTCAGGGCCCCAGCGTGTGTCCTGGATCTGCTGCGATACGCTGGGCGGTCTCGGAGGGGGCTTCCCAGCGTACGCCTGAGTCCTTGGGTTATGAATGGTGTGAATGAGGGTCTTTATGGGGTGGAGGGTGGGGGCATGGTGTCCAATGAAGAAGAAAAGGCTCCCAGGGGGAAGGGGTGTTGTAGGCCCCCGTATGAATGGTGTGAATGGTCAGTAGCAATGGTCAGAACCTTGACGTGGTGCTACTGCTCACTGGTTGTAACACAACTGGTGCTAATCTGGCCTTTAGTGAGCATGGAGTGCAGGGGGAGGCTCCTGGGTGGGGATCCGTTTGTCACGCTCTTCCGAAGGCATCTGGTGCGGAGCTTCAAATGCCCCTGTGGGACCACCGTTCGCACATCAGCCTCATGAACTGGCTCTTCAGATGAATTCAGCACTTGGTCTTATCCTCTGTGCCCCCACAGCGCCTTGAGACCCCCACAGGTGAGTAGCCGCACTTTACAAACTCTGAATGATTGATTGATTGGACTAGGCGGTTGCCTGGTATTAATAAAATAGCCTTAGTGCTGCTTGGCTTTGTATTATAATTTATATACAGTCTTTGTAAAGTGCTGTTTGCACATAGCTTTGTTTATCATTATTCCAATGGATTTATTTATCTAATAAAGTTCTATTTTCAAAGATGAATCACTTACTGGACATCAAAGTGTAGTGTAGTTCCTATATTCCCAATAGGCTCTGCGCATTGGAATAATATATACTGCATCTTAGACGTACGACTAAGGTTAATTAGGTCTCTGCCGAATATATTAGACTTAATTATGTGTGTGCCAGCTAGCTCAGAGGTCACTAGAAACGTTCTCGAAAGTACAAGAAGTGATTCGTTTCTGACAACCATATAACATGACAACTTTGTTTCCCAAGAATAAGAAATCAATCTTCAGAGTCGTGGAAACAATAGATAACTATTTTACTCAGTCAATCCTGTATACTTAGTTTCACCAGAGTTGCTGAGAAATTAGAGAGACGGGCGTTTTTAATAGAAGGTATTTATTGAGCAGTCTTCTATCTCAAGCATGAGAAATGTATTGCTACAATAGTAATGCTGGTTATAAAGTACAAGGCATATAATACAAACAGTATTATAAAGTAGTACTGTAAAAGCATGATATGGTTTCTAAGCCATAAGTTGCTTTAAATAGAAAATGCATAAAATACATACAATGATAAAAGAGATAAAACTACTCAACTGGTGTTTCTAAAATACGCCTACCCCGATGTACCTGACCTAAGCCTAGCACAAGGGAAGAAATAAGTTTTTAGGAGTAGTTTTAATTTAGTATTCTTTGCCTAGAATCTGGCAAGAGTCTAATCAAGAATTCTCTAAGGGTCTAATCAGCTCCGTACCTTGGTTTAGAATTAAGGAGGTCTTGTATCTCTCTCTCAGGACTCGATCTCTCAGATACCCGCAAGGGTAAGCTGGAAACACTGGAGCTGGATTTCTCGACAAGAGAAGAAACAGCGTCTCTCAGTGCGTCTGCTGGAGGGTCGGCTTCGTTCGGCACTTGCTGCTGCAGGGCGTCGGGCAAGTAGTTAGTCGATCTGCTCCAAGAACCACCATGTGTTAGTTTGGGCAAATGTAAGCATATTTATACCATGAAGGTGCGATTTTGACGCATGATTGAACTTAATAACATCACTCAAAGGTTCAATTCCCAGAAAACTCCAGGATTTCTTGGATAGCTTAATATTCAAGCAGGGGGAAGATCCTAGCTGCTGAAGGCGGGTTTTTCCAAGAAATCGTTGTGAATTCTCGGAACTTAGTGGAAGTAGCCTTGCTGTATTTGGGCTGTAAGGCTCAGGCCAAATATGGTAATGATGTCTATGCCTATATAAGGATAGGGTAAAGTATACCTATATAAGGGCATGAATCGGGAAAAGTTACACCAGGGTCCTAGATTCCTTTAGAACAAAAGTTATTGAGTGTCACTTACTGTGCTGTTGTGTATCGATTTAGATTCCATATGAATTTTCCCGATTCATGCCCTTATATAGGTACAATTCACATTGCCCTTATATAGGCATAGAAATCAAGCCCTTATTTAGGCATAGCCCATGCTACCCAAATACAGGCATGGCTACTTCCATCAGTTCATCAACGTCACAACGAGTTCTTAGAAAACCAGACTCTTAAGCAGAAGCGACATCCCCCAACCTGGATATTGATTTCTCCAAGAACTCATTTATTATGCATGAACATCTATTCCTTGTGGGTTCATTCATGACGTTCTCATGCCCGACTTTTACGTCAATTCTATCATTCCTAAACACCTTCAAGGTATAAATATACCTTCACTACCTATGGCAAAGCACGGTGTGGTTCGGTGCAGTTCAACTACCTATTTGCACAGCGCGGCTCGCCACAACAAGTCGCGAAGGAAGCCGACTCTCCAGCTGACGCACTGACCAGAAGCGGTCCTCCTTGCTGAGAATCCAGCTCCAGTGTTTCTGACTTCCCTTGCAGGGTGTTAGAGATCGAGTCCCGGGAAAGAGATACAAACCTCTGTCATTCTAAGGTATGGAGCTGATTAGAGCCTAGAGAAACCCTTGGCAATTCTTGGCACAACTAATTCAGACTATAGCTAAAACAGCACCTACTTCTTCCCTCGTTCTAGACTTAGGTTAGGTGCACTGGGATAGGATAATTTTAGAAGCACCAGTTGAGTATTTTAGCCTGTGTTATTTATGTATGTATTTAATGAATATGTGATAGCCGCAAAAACATGCTATTACAATATTATTTTATATTACTGCTAACGCTGTACATATTCTATTTCGCATTCTGTCTTACGATTGTAGCAGTTCATTTCTCTTGCATGAGAAATAAGACTGTTCAATAAACCCTTTTATTGAAACGCCCGTCTCACTATTTCTGTGCAACTCTGTAGAAACGAAGCATGCACGATTGAGTGAGTGAAATAGTTATCTATTGTTTCCACGACTCTGAAGATATTGTTCCGACTCTAAGGGAAACAAAGTTGCCATGTTTATGTGGTTGTCAGAGACTAATCCCTTCTTGTTTATTCGAGAAGTTTCTAGTGACCTCTGAGCTAACTGGCACACACACAATTAAGTTTAATGTACTCGACAGAGACATACTGACATCAGTCGCATGTCAAATCTATAGTGTATGTTATTCCAATCCGCGCGGAGCCTATCAGGGATATAGGAACTACACTACAGTGCCGTACCATCTGAGTTTCGATCACCGTCTCACCCCTGGAGTAAGATTTAACTGCTAGCACTCACTTCCTAGAGATAAGCAAGGGCCCAACATCGCCGCTCTGGCATCAGAAGTGGAGAAAGGGTGGGTTCTGCTGGATTTGATACTCTGAGGGAGGTTCTGGAGGTTTGTATCTCTTCCTTCTTGCCCTCACTGCCCGCCTGGCGATGCTGCGGTTGCATGTTGTGCGTGTTCCTCTGGAGGTGTTCACCTTAGCAGTCAGGTGTGGTGGGTCGCTGCTGGTGTTGACAGCTGTGTAAGGGAGGCACCGGGTATGCATGAGGGAAGTGGGACCCAGTGGACTTCTCTTGAGTGCTGGAGTGATTGTGTCATACGAGCAAAGACCCCCGATGAGGGGCAGATACAAGCAGAAGACCTTTATTGGAGGTAGGATGGTCTGAGGCACGTGTGCAAGGCTTTACCGATGTCAAGATGGGTCAGACCCAGTGACACTGTTTTAAGGGCAGGTTCGCCTTTTGCTGCAGCATCACGGGGCTCTGTGGGTGTAGTTTGGAGCGCAATGTGGGTCATAATGCCAGTTGTGTGGGGCAAGGGAGGACTTTACACAGATATCTGGGGCGTGAAGCAGCCAAGATTCCTTTGAGACAGCCCTGTAATGGCTCCCTGCTCCCCTAGTGACATCCCCTCCCTGACACTCCATGCCTTCTTGTGCTTCTTGCCCTTCTCCTGGCACTCGCTGCCCCTCTACAGACACTCACTGACCTTCTACAGACACTCCCTGCCCCTCTACAGACACTCCCTGCCCCTCTACAGATACTCTGCCCCTCTACAGACACTCCCTGCCTCTGTACAGGCACTCCCTGCCCCTCTATAGACACTCCCTGCCCCTCTACAGACACTCCCTGCCCCTCTACAGGCACTCACTGCCCCTCTACAGATACTCTGCCCCTCTACAGACACTCTCTGCCCCTCTACAGACACTCTCTGCCCCTCTACAGACACTCACTGACCCCCTACAGACACTCACTGACCCCCTACAGGCACTCCCTGTCCCTCTACAGGAACTCCCTGCCCCTCTACAGACACTCCCTGCCCCTCTCTGGACACTCCCTGCCCCTCTACAGACACTCCCTGCCCCTCTACAGACACTCCCTGCCCCTCTCTGGACACTCCCTGCCCCTCTACAGACACTCGCTGCCCCTCTACAGGCACTCCCTGCCCCTCTACAGGCACTCCCTGTCCCTCTACAGACACTCCCTGCCCCTCTACAGACACTCCCTGCCCCTCTACAGGCACTCCCTGCCCCTCTACATGCACTCACTGCCCCTCTACAGACACTCCCTGACCCTCTACCGATACTCCCTGACCCTCTACAGACACTCACTGACCCTCTACTGGCACTCCCTGCCCCTCTAGAGGCACTTCCTGCCCCTCTACAGACACTCACTGACCCTCTACAGACACTCACTGACCCTCTACAGACACTCTCTGCCCCTCTATAGACACTCTCTGCCCCTCTACAGACACTCCCTGCCCCTCTACAGACACTCTCTGACCCTCTACAGACACCCCCTGCCACTCTACAGACACTCACTGACCCTCTACAGACACTCCCTGCCCCTCTACAGACACTCCCTGCCCCTCAACAGGACTCTCCCTGCTCCTCTACAGGACTCTCCCTGCCCCTCTACAGACACTCTCCGCCCCTCTACAGCCACTCCCTGCCCCTCTACAGATACTCTGCCCCTCTACAGACACTCTCTGCCCCTCTACAGACACTCCCTGCCCCTCTACAGACACTCTGCCCCTCTACAGACACTCCCTGCCCCTCTACAGACACTCCCTGACCCTCTACAGACACTCCCTGCCCCTCTACAGGAGTCTCCCTGCTCCTCTAAAGACACTCTCTGCCCCTCTACAGACACTCCCCGTCCCTCTACAGACACTCACTGACCCTCTACAGACACTCCCTGCCCCTCTACAGGAGTCTCCCTGCTCCTCTAAAGACACTCTCTGCCCCTCTACAGACACTCCCCGTCCCTCTACAGACACTCCCCGTCCCTCTACAGACACTCACTGACCCTCTACAGACACTCCCTGCCCCTCTACAGGACTCTCCCTGCTCCTCTACAGGACTCTCCCTGCCCCTCTACAGACTCTCCCTGCCCCTCTACAGACACTCCCTCACCCTCTACAGGCACTCCCTGACCCCCTACAGGACTCTCCCTGCCCCTCTACAGACACTCCCTGCCCCTCTACAGACACTCCCTGCCCCTCTACAGACACTCTCCGCCAGTCTACAGACACTCCCTGCCCCTCTACAGATACTCTGCCCCTCTACAGACACTCACTGCCCCTCTACAGACACTCCCTGCCCCTCCACAGACACTCCCTGCCCCTCTGCGGGCACTCACTGACCCTCTACAGACACGCCCTGCCCCTCTATAGACTCTCTCTGCCCCTCTACTGGACTCTCCCTGCTCCCCTACAGACACTCCCTGTCCCTCTACAGACACTCCCTGACCCTCTATAGACACTCCCTGCCCCTCTACAGGCACTCCCTGACCCCCTACAGGACTCTCCCTGCCCCTCTACAGACACTCCCTGCCCTTCTACAGACACTCCCTGCCCCTCTACAGACACTCCCTGCCCCTCTACAGGCACTCCCTGCCCCTCTATAGACACTCCCTGCCCCTCTACAGACACTCCCTGCCCCTCTACAGACACTCCCTGCCCCTCTACAGGACTCTCCCTGCTCCTCTACAGATACTCTGCCCCTCTACAGACACTCCCTGCCCCTCTACAGACACTCCCTGCCCCTCTACAGACACTCCCTGCCCCTATCTGGACACTGCCTGCCTGTAGGAAAGTAGGATCTACTTTCATGGTTACCCCCACTCTTTTCTTGGTTTCAGTGTGTTTGTGACTAGTCTGACGGGGATCCTGGTAATCAGGACCCCAGTCACGGTTCTTTTCCCCTATATTGACCATGGTAAGTACTTCTGCACATCCACAATTGGCTACTGGTGTACCCTTGTAAGTCCCTAGTATATGGTACTGAGTCACCCAGGACATAGGTACACCAGGTGTCTCCCATGGGCTGGCGCATGTACTGTGCCACCCATCGGAGTCCACTCAAACTGTGACTGCAGGTCTGCCCCTGCAGCCCGTGTGAGCTGGTGAGAGCACCTCTCACAACAAATATACGTTTTTGTATATCTGAGGTCGCGGCACTTAAACCCTATAAGTATACGTGGGGTTCTTTTTCATGTAACCTACCTCCATGAAACACGCTGCTGAACACTCCTTCAAGATAAGGCTTAAGGCTGCTCTCCGCAGTTACCACTCTGAGAGCTTCCGTACGTGTTGCATGGATTAGTGCAATTTGCACCCCTTAAATAAGCGTGAACCATTTACTAGGCCAGCCTCCTACACTGCTGTTCTCCTGTTACCCTAAGTCCTTCTTCTTACACTCCCTGTCCCTATCCTGACACTGCGGTCCTCTCTAGTGACACTGTGCACCTCCTCAGAACACTCTACAACCCCTAATGTAGTTTAACACTCCCCAAGCATCTAGTGACACTCCCTGCCTCTCTCTTGGCTTGCTGCTCTGTGCCGCGTTACTTCCTTGTAAATATGGCCCTATACGGAAGAGGTGTGGCGCAGCGGCCAGGGCGACTGACTCCAGAACCCGGGGACTCATGGTTTGATCCCCGGTGCCGGCGGAAGATCAGCCCAGCCCCGTGTGACTCTGGGTAATAGCTGGCTTAATCTCCCCGACAGCCCCCAGCGCCTTGACACCTTTGGGTAATTGTTCGCTTTACAAGTACTGGAATTTGTAAATGTGGCGCTATATGAAGCCCCGTACGTTTTCCACGAAACCAAATTTCATTGATCGCCTCTCTCCCACATCCTCTCCTTGACCTGTGAATTCATAAATGAATAGAGCCTCCAGGTCTAATTCTTAAACGACGAGGATTGTTTTAGGTATGGAAATGCTTCGAAAACTGCTATTTCCATTTTAAAGCCATACTACTAGCTGCAATCGCCGCTTGACCTTGTTTCCTGACAGACTTTGATGCCAAGATGCCACACTCACTGCACATATGCGCTAAGTGTTGTTTCTCTGCCATGCCACTGCCTCGAACCAGCATATCCTGCCCCCCCTTCCTCTGTGATGTCACTCCCCCAGTGCTGCATATCCTGTCCCCTCCTTCTCCTGTTATATCACTCCCCAAGGCCTTTATATCCTGCCCCTTACTCCCTCGCACCTGCATATCCTGTCCCCTCCTCCTCTGTGATGTCACTCTCCAGGCCTACATATCCTGTCCCCCATGTTTCCTCTGTGATGTCACTCCCCCATCTCTGTACATCCACCCACCCTTCCTCTCTGATGTCACTCCCCCTGGCCTGCAAATCCTGTCCCCCCCCTTCGTCTGTGATGTCACTCCACCAGCCCTGTACATCCTGTCCCCCCACCCTTCCTCTCTGATGTCACTCCACCTGGCCTGCAAATCCTGTCCCCCCCCTTCGTCTGTGATGTCACTCCCCCTGGCCTGCAAATCCT
Source organism: Lissotriton helveticus (assembly GCF_964261635.1). Lineage (NCBI taxonomy): Eukaryota > Metazoa > Chordata > Amphibia > Caudata > Salamandridae > Lissotriton > Lissotriton helveticus. The sequence goes on along the minus strand of NC_136065.1, from coordinate 2,133,533,131 downwards.
GTCCCCCCCCTTCGTCTGTGATGTCACTCCCCCTGGCCTGCAAATCCTGTCCCCTCCTCCTCTGTGATGTCACTCCCCCAGCTCTGTACATCCTGTCCCCCCACCCTTCCTCTCTGATGTCACTCCACCTGGCCTGCAAATCCTGTCCCCCCCTTCGTCTGTGATGTCACTCCCCCTGGCCTGCAAATCCTGTCCCCCCCTTCGTCTGTGATGTCACTCCCCCTGGCCTGCAAATCCTGTCCCCCCCTTCATCTGTGATGTCACTCCACCAGCCCTGTACATCCTGGCCCCCCCTTCCTTTGTGATGTCACTCCTGTAAGCCTATATATCCAGAGGGGGCAGTGAGAGGTGTGGTGCAGAGGTCAGGGCAGCTGACTTTGGAGCACAGGGTTCGATCCCTGGTCCCGGTGGCAGCTCAGCTCAGCACCATGTGACTCTGGGCAATAACTCACTTAATTTCCACGACGGCCCCCCAGTGCCTTGAGACCCCTGAGGGTGAGTACTTCGCGCTTTACAAATATGGAATTATTTCTAAATCTGTATTTGTAAAGCGCAAACTACTCACCCTTCGGGTCTCAAGGCGCTGGGGGTCGTCGTGGAAGTTAAGTGAGCTATTGCCCAGAGTCACATGGTGCTGAGCTGAGCTGCCACCAGAGCCGGGTATCGAACCCTGAACCCTGTGCTCTGAAGTCAGCTGCCCTGGCCGCTGCGCCACACCTAGTGGTGGGCAGTGAGGGAGCAGGCTGCGGGGGAGCTTCGGTGCTTGTCGAGTTCGAGTGCCCTCCGCACTTACGCTCTCCGCCGATTCTCCTCCACCCTGGGAGGGGCCAGGTAGGGGCTCACCTTGGCCCCCGCTGCATTGTCTCTTTGGCACCCTCTCAGGGCCCCAGCGTGTGTCCTGGATCTGCCGCGATACGCTGGGGGGTCTCGGAGGGGGCTTCCCAGCGTACGCCTGAGTCCTTGGGTTATGAATGGTGTGAATGAGGGTCTTTATGGGGTGGAGGGTGGGGGCATGGTGTCCAATAAAGAAGAAAGGGCTCCCAGGGGGAAGGGGTGTTGTAGGCCCCCGTATGAATGGTGTGAATGGTCAGTAGCAATGGTCAGAACCTTGACGTGGTGCTACTGCTCACTGGTTGTAACACAACTGGTGCTAATCTGGCCTTTTGTGTGCATGGAGTGCAGGGGGAGGCTCCTGGGTGGGGATCCGTTCGTCACGCTCTTCCGAAGGCATCTGGTGCGGAGCTTCAAATGCCCCCGTGGGACCACCCGTCGCACATCAGCCTCATGACCTGGCTCTTCAGATGAATTCAGCACTTGGTCTGGTCCTCTGGGCCCCCACAGCGCCTTGAGACCCCCACAGGTAAGTAGCCACACTTTACAAACTCTGAGTGATTGATTGATTGGACTAGGCGGTTGCCTGGTATTAATAAAATAGCCTTAGTGCTGCTTGGCTTTGTATTATAATTTATATACAGTCTTTGTAAAGTGCTGTTTGCACATAGCTTTGTTTATCATTATTTCAATGGATTTATTTATCTAATAAAGTTCTACTTTCAAAGATGAATCACTTACTGGACATCAAAGTGTAGTGTAGTTCCTATGTTCCCAATAGGCTCTGCGCATTGGAATAATATATACTGCAGCTTAGACGTAGGACTAAGGTTAACTAGGTCTCTGCCGAATATATTAGACTTAATTATGTGTGTGCCAGCTAGCTCAGAGGTCACTAGAAACGTTCTCGAAAGTACAAGAAGTGATTAGTTTCTGACAACCATGTAACATGACCACTTTGTTTCCCAAGAATAAGAAATCAATCTTCAGAGTCGTGGAAACAATAGATAACTATTTTACTCAGTCAGTCGTGCATACTTAGTTTCACCAGAGTTGCTGAGAAATTAGAGAGACTGGCGTTTTCAATAGAAGGTATTTATTGACTAGTCTTCTATCTCAAGCATGAGAAATGTATTGCTACAATAGTAATGCTGGTTATAAAGTAAAAGGCATATAATACAAACAGTATTATAAAGTAGTACTGTAAAAGCATGATATGGTTTCTAAGCCATAAGTTGCTTTAAATAGATAAAATGCATAAAATACATACAATGATAAAAGAGATGGCTAAAAGTACTCAACTGGTGCTTCTAAAATACGCCTACCCCAATGTACCTGACCTAAGCCTAGCACAAGGGAAGAAATACGTTTTTAGGAGTAGTTTTAATTTAGTATTCTTTGCCTAGAATCTGCCAAGAGTCTAATCAAGAATTCTCTAAGGGTCTAATCAGCTCCGTACCTTGGTTTAGAATGAAGGAGGTCTTGTATCTCTCTCTCAGGACTCGATCTCCCAGATACCCGCAAGGGTAAGCTGGAAACACTGGAGCTGGATTTCTCGACAAGAGAAGAAACAGCGTCTCTCAGTGCGTCTGCTGGAGGGTCGGCTTCGTTCGGCACTTGCTGCTGCAGGGCGTCGGGCAAGTAGTTAGTCGATCTGCTCCAAGAACCACCATGTGTTAGTTTGGGCAAATGTAGGCATACTTATACCATGAAGGTGCCGAGTTTGACGCATGATTGAACTTAATAACGTCACTCAAAGGTTCAATTCCCAGAAAACTCCAGGATTTCTTGGATAACTTAATATTCAAGCAGGGGGAAGATCCTAGCTGCTGAAGGTGGGTTTTTCCAAGAAATCGTTGTGAATTCTCGGAACTTAGTGGAAGTAGCCTTGCCGTATTTGGGCTGTAAGGCTCTGGCCAAATATGGTAATGATTTCTATGCCTATATAAGGATAGGGTAAAGTATACCTATATAAGGGCATAAATCGGGAAAAGTTACACTAGAGTCCTAGATTCGTTTACAACAAAAGTTATTGAGTGTCACTTACTGTGCTGTTGTGTATCGATTTAGATTCCATATGAATTTTCCCGATTCATGCCCTTATATAGGCACAGAAATCAAGCCCTTATTTAGGCATAGCCCATGCTACCCAAATACAGGCATGGCTACTTCCATCAGTTCATCAACGTCACAATGAGTTCTTGGAAAACCAGACTCTTAAGCAGAAGCGACATCCCCCAGCCTGGATATTGATTTCTCCAAGAACTCATTTATTATGCATGAACATCTATTCCTTGTTGGTTCATTCATTACGTTCTCATGCCCGACTTTTACGTCAATTCTGGCATTCCTAAACACCTTCAAGGTATAAATATACCTTCACTTGCTATGGCAAAGCACGGTATGGTTCGGTGCAGTTCAACTACCTATTTGCACGGCGCGGCTCGCCACAGCAAGCCCCGAAGGAAGCCGACTCTCCAGCTGACGCACTGACCAGAAGCGGTCCTCCTTGCTGAGAATCCAGCTCCAGTGTTTCTGACTCCCCTTGCAGGGTGTTAGAGATCGAGTCCTGGGAAAGAGATACAAACCTCTGTCATTCTAAGGTATGGAGCTGATTAGAGCCTAGAGAAACCTTTGGCAATTCTTGGCACAACTAAACTAGACTATAGCTAAAACAGCACCTACTTCTTCCCTCATTCTAGACTTAGGTTAGGTACACTGGGGTAGGATAATTTTAGAAGCACCAGTTGAGTATTTTAGCCTGTGTTATTTATGTATGTATTTAATGAATATGTGATAGCCGCAAAAACATGCTATTACAATATTATTTTATATTACTGCTAACGCTGTACATATTCTATTTCGCATTCTGTCTTACGATTGTAGCAGTTCATTTCTCTAGCATGAGAAATAAGACTGTTCAATAAACCCTTTTATTGAAACGCCCGTCTCACTATTTCTGTGCAACTCTGTAGAAACGAAGCATGCACGATTGAGTGAGTGAAATAGTTATCTATTGTTTCCACGACTCTGAAGATATTGTTCCGACTCTAAGGGAAACAAGTTGTCAAAGTTGTCACAGAAACAAAGTTGTTTATGTGGTTGTCAGAGACTACTCCCTTCTTGTTTATTCAAGAAGTTTCTAGTGACCTCTGAGCTAACTGGCACACACACAATTAAGTTTAATGTACTCGATAGAGACATACTGACATCAGTCGCATGTCAAATCTATAGTGTATGTTATTCCAATCCGCGCAGAGCCTATCAGGGATATAGGAACTACACTACAGTACCGTACCATCTGAGTTTCGATCACCGTCTCACCCATGGAGTAAGATTTAACTGCTAGCACCCACTTCCTAGAGATAAGCAAGGGCCCAACACCGCCGCTCTGGCGCCAGAAGTGGAGAAAGGGTGGGTTCTGCTGGATTTGATACTCTGAGGGAGGTTCTGGGGAAGGCTTGGTATCCCTTCTTGTACTCCCTGCCCTGGCACCAGAAGTGGAGAAAGGGTGGATTCTGCTGGATTTGATACTCTGAGGGAGGTTCTATAGAAGGCTTGGTATCCCTTCTTGTACCCCCTGCTCTGGCACGAGAAGTGGAGAAATGGTGGGTTCTGCTGGATTTGATACTCTGAGGGAGGTTCTGGAGGTTTGTATCTCTTCCTTCTTGCCCTCACTGCCCGCCTGGCGATGCTGCGGTTGCATGTTGGGCGTGTTCCTCTGGAGGTGTTCACCTTAGCAGCCAGGTGTGGTGGGTCGCTGCTGGTATTGACAGCTGTGTAAGGGAGTCACCGGGTATGCATGAGGGAAGTGGGACCCAGTGGACTTCTCAGAGTGCTGGAGTGATTGTGTCATACGAGCAAAGACCCCCGATGAGGGGCAGATACAAGCAGAAGACCTTTATTGGAGGTAGAATGGTCTGAGGCACGTGTGCAAGGCTTTACCGATGTCAAGATGGGCCAGACCCAGTGACACTGTTTTAAGGGCAGGTACACCTTTTTCTGCAGCATCACGGGGCTCTGCGGGTGTAGTTTGGAGCAATGTGGGTCATAATGCCAGGTGTGTGGGGCAAGGGAGGACTTTACAAAGATATCTGTGGCATGAAGCAGCCAAGATTCCTTTGAGACAGTCCTGTAATGGCTCCCTGCTCCCCTAGTGACATCCCCTCCCTGACCCTCCATGCCTTCTCGTGCTTCTTGCCCTTCTCCTGGCACTCGCTGCCCCTCTACAGACACTCACTGACCTTCTACAGACACTCCCTGCCCCTCTACAGACACTCACTGACCCTCTACAGACAATCAATATCCCTCTACAGACACTCCCTGCCCCTCTACAGACACTCTCTGCCTCTCTACAGACACTCCCTGCCCCTCTACAGATACTCTTCCCCTCTACAGACACTCTCTGCTCCTCTACAGACACTCCCGGCCCCTCTACAGACACTCCCTGCCCCTCTACAGACACTCCCTGACCCTCTACAGGACTCTCCCTGCCCCTCTACAGACACTCCCTGCCCCACTACAGACATTCACTGACCCTCTACAGGACTCTCCCTGCCCCTCTACAGACACTCCCTGCCCCACTACAGACATTCACTGACCCTCTACAGACACTCCCTAAGGGCAACATCGGGAGCAAAGGCTTCCGGACAGGATGGGTTCCCTATCGAATTCTATAAGGTATTTACTAAGGAACTTGAAGAACCTTTAAAAAATCTATTTAATTACATCAGATTAGGAGGAAAGGTCCCCCCAGAATTCAAAGAATCTACAATTATTAGCTTTGTTAAAAAGGAAAAAAATCCAGAAGATGTGAACTCCTACAGGCCGATCAGCTTACTGAATTCGGATTACAAGTTATTGATGAAAATTTGGGCGCAGAGATTTTTTTTTAGCAGCTCAGGAGGTAATCCATCACGATCAGACAGGTTTTATTGCGGGTCGGTATATGGCAGCCAATACAGAATTTCTAATACAGGCTCTAGATTATTTTAATATAAATTCAACAGCTGCGTGTATTTTAATGATTGATGCAGAAAAAGCATTCGATCTAGTTAATTGGTCTGCACTTTTTTTTTCACTGGGTCAATTTGGATTCCCTGCTTCAATTATACAAATGATAAATAATATCTATGAAGGGGCATCAGCCCAGATAATTATTAATGCTAAACATGCTGGAAAGATTAAAATTAATCGGGGAACAAGGCAAGGATGTCCATTGTCCCCCTTGCTTTTTACTTTTTTTATCGAACCTTTAGTAACAAGAATAAGAAACAACATTGCTATTTTTCCACCCATCGTCGGGATGTCCGAATTAAAATTGTTCGCCGACGATATTATCCTATATTTGGCTCCTGAAAAAGAAAACATCATGAGTCTTATGAAGGAGCTTAAGGATTATGAAAAAATAGGGGGGTATAAGGTAAACGAAAAAAATACGGAAGTTCTTGTTTTAAACACAAGTATAGATTTTCTTCCGATTTATCTTCAGCACCAAGCAGAAAAAGGGACCCGATTAGATACTTAGGTATTTATGTGACCAGTGATTATGACAAACTCTTTTCCTTGAATTATACTAAAATGAAGATTAAAATAAGGAATCTGCTGGATCGATGGTGTTTGCTCCCACTGTCATTGATTGGTAGAGTGTCACTAATCAAAATGATTGTATTGCCATTGCTCATATTCCTATTTAGCAATATTCCAATTAAAGTTAATACTGTTTTTTTTTAATGAACTCGAAACTATGATGCGAGGTTTTATTTGGAATAAAAAAGCTTCAAGAGTCAAACTTTCAGTAGTTCAACTGGCGATTGATCAAGGTGGTTTGGCTCTCCCCCATTTTAAGACATATTATGATGCAGCCTTTTTCGATATTGTGGCAGGACTATTAAGGATTAGGCAGACAAGAGATAATTTTTTCCTGGAAAAAATGATACAGGAAGCAGGTTCTCAAATTCCTATCTTTTTAAAAACCGCTAAGCTCCCCAAGAAATCTAGATATACGACACTAAAAGTGTATACAGCTAGATTACTGCTCCTTTTTAAAAAACATGGCTCTAACGGCTCCAATTATTTGAGTTTGTCTGAATGTGCCAAAATGGGTCTTAAGATATCTTTGAATCATCTGAAAGATTGGGAATTTTCTGGGTTTAGGGAATTAAGACATTTATCTGTACAAAATAAAGTAATTAGCTGGCAAGAGATCTTAAATAGAATGAATAATTCCAGGCGACTTATGTTTTTAGAGTATTTACAAATGGTTTATTTTATTAGAAGAGAGATAGGTGGCCTGTTCATCTCTCCCTCTGCGTCGATAACAGCTTTGTACGGGGATAAAAATAAAGGCATAGGATTTTGGTATAAAAAGCTCTACTTTGCCAGCTCTTCTCCTATAATTGAGAGACATCTAGAGAAAATAAGCCTCTTGACACAATGTTTTCTTACAGATAAGGATTGGGAGCTATTATGTCACCTGGGTAATAAAGCACTCCGGGCGGCCAATTACAAAAGAATGTCTTTTTTATCACGTTGGCTCGCGTATTACACCCCGGAGGCCCTGGAGAGAATGTTCCCAGAAGTTGTGAACAAGTGTTTTAGATGTAAAGCCATGGGACAGGGAGGATGGTGTCATATCTTCTTTTCCTGTCCGAAGTTGGACTCTTTTTGGAAGGAGATATTCGTAGATATGGAGCTGGCAACTGGGAAAGTATTTCTACCGGAGGCAGAGGTGGCCCTGTTTGGCATATGCAAAGAGAGGAGCAGGTTTGATAAAACAGAAGAAGTATTTATTTTCATTTCTTGTGTAGTTGCACGGTCTTTAATCCTTCAGAACTGGAAATCCGGGGTGATTCCATCACATCTGCAATGGTTCAACAAAATGAGTAGAACATGTAATTTTGAAAGAGCTTATGCAGGTAGGGTAGGAGCCATTGCAAGATTTGAAAGAAATTGGAAATATTTTGAGAATTTGGAATTGCTGAAAGGAGGATAATAAGGAGGGAGAGGGGAATGTGATTTTTTTTTTGTGTGTATTATTGCTGCTTTATAATAATAAGCTGTGGTTGCACTTTATTGCACTAACGCACTTTGAAAATTGCACTTTATTGGATTATATCTCCTTTGGGAGTAGCACTTTATTTCAGTTTTTGCACTTTGTAGCAGTGATACGGTTCACTAAAAATGGTTTTTGCAAGTTTTTATAATGGACCCTTTCTTTTTTAATCCTGTCTTTTTAATCTAGTTTTATCTCTTGTAAACTGTCTGGAAATTATCTGATTGTTGAGAAATCTTGATGTGAATAATGTCTTTGTTATTTAATTCTGTACCAATGATTTTATTTTATGAATTCCTACTGCCTTGTTCAATAAAAAAAATTATTTAAAAAAAGGACTCTCCCTGCTCCTCTACAGGACTCTCCCTGCCCCTCTACATACACTCTCCTCCCCTCTACAGACACTCCCTGACCCTCTACAGACACTCCCTGCCCCTCTACAGACACTCCCTGCCCCTCTACAGACACTCCCTGCCCATCTACAGACACTCTCTGACCATCTACAGACACTCCCTGCCCCTCTACATACACTCTCTGCCCCTCTACAGACACTCCCTGCCCCTCTACAGATACTCTGCCCCTCTACAGACACTCTCTGCCCCTCTACAGACACTCCCTGCCCCTCTACAGACACTCCCTGCCCCTCTACAGGCACTCCCTGCCCATCTACAGACACTCTCTGACCCTCTACAGACACGCCCTGCCCCTCTATAGACACTCCCTGCCCCTCTACAGACACTCCCTGCTCCTCTACAGACACTCTCTGCCCCTCTACAGACACTCCCTGCCCCTCTACAGACACTCCCTGCCCCTCTACAGACACTCCCTGCCCCTCTACAGACACTCACTGACCCTCTACAGACACTCCCTGCCCCTCTACAGGACTCTCCCTGCTCCTCTACAGGACTCTACCTGCCCCTCTACAGACACTCCCTGCTCCTCTACAGACACTCACTGACCCTCTACAGGACTCTCCTTGCCCCTCTACAGACACACCCTGCCCCTCTACAGGCACTCCCTGCCCATCTACTGACACTCCCTGCCCCAATACAGACACTCACGGACACTCTACAGACAGTCCCTGCCCCTCTACAGACACTCCCTGACCCTCTACCGATACTCCCTGACCCTCTACAGACACTCCCTGCCTCTCTACAGACACTCCCTGCCCCTCTACAGGCACTCCCTGCCCCTCTACAGACACTCCCTGCCCCTCTACAGACACTCCCTGCCCCTCTACAGACACTCCCTGCCCCTCTACAGACACTCACTGACCCTCTACAGACACTACCTGCCCCTCTACAGACATTCACTGACCCTCTACAGACACTCCCTACCCATCTACAGACACTCCCTGCCCCTCTACAGACACTCCCTGCCCCTCTACATACACCCCCTGCCCCTCTACAGACGCTCCCTGCCCCTCTACAGGCACTCACTGCCCCTCTACAGACACTCCCTGCCCCTATACAGACACTCCCTGCCCTTCTACATACACTCCCTGCCCCTCTACAGACACTCACTGACCCTCTACAGACACTACCTGCCCCTCTACAGACATTCACTGACCCTCTACAGACACTCCCTACCCATCTACAGACATTCCCTGCCCCTCTACAGACACTCCCTGCCCCTCTACAGACACTCCCTGCCCCTCTACAGGCACTCACTGCCCCTCTACAGACACTCCCTGCCCCTATACAGACACTCCCTGCCCCTCTACAGACACTCCCTGCCCCTCTACAGACACTCACTGACCCTCTACAGACACTACCTGCCCCTCTACAGACATTCACTGACCCTCTACAGACACTCCCTACCCATCTACAGACATTCCCTGCCCCTCTACAGACACTCTCTGCCCCTCTACAGGACTCTCCCTGCCCCTCTACAGACACACCCTGCCCCTCTATAGACACTCCCTGATCCTCTACAGACGCTCCCTGCCCCTATCTGGACACTCCCTGCCCCTCTACAGACACTCCCTGACCATCTACCGATACTCCATGCCCCTCTACAGACAATCCCTGCCCCTCTACAGACACTCCCTGACCCTCTGTAGACACTCCCTGCCCCTGTATAGGACTCTCCCTGCCCCTCTACAGACACGCCCTGCCCCTCTATAGACACGCCCTGCCCCTCTATAGACACTCCCTGTCCCTCTACAGACACTCCCTGCCCCTCTACAGGCACTCACTGACCCTCTACATACACCTCCTGCCCCTCTACAGACGCTCCCTGCCCCTCTACAGGCACTCCCTGCCCCTCTACAGACACTCCCTGCCCCTCTACATACACCTCCTGCCCCTCTACAGACGCTCCCTGCCCCTCTACAGGCACTCCCTGACCCTCTACAGACACTCACTGACCCTCTACAGACACTACCTGCCCCTCTACAGACATTCACTGACCCTCTACAGACACTCCCTACCCATCTACAGACATTCCCTGCCCCTCTACAGACACTCCCTGCCCCTCTACAGACACTCCCTGCCCCTCTACAGGCACTCACTGCCCCTCTACAGACACTCCCTGCCCCTATATAGACACTCCCTGCCCCTCTACAGACACTCCCTGCCCCTCTACAGACACTCCCTGACCATCTATAGACACTCCCTGCCCCTCAACAGGACTCTCCCTGCCCCTCTACAGACACGCCCTGCCCCTCTATAGACACTCCCTGCCCCCCTACAGACATTCCCTGCCCCTCTACAGACACTCTCTGCCCCTCTACAGACACTCTCTGCCCCTCTACAGGACTCTCCCTGCCCCTCTACAGACACACCCTGCCCCTCTATAGACACTCCCTGATCCTCTACAGACGCTCCCTGCCCCTATCTGGACACTCCCTGCCCGTCTACAGACACTCCCTGACCCTCTACCGATACTCCCTGACCCTCTACAGACACTCCCTGCCCTATCTGGACACTCCCTGCCACTCTACGGACACTCTCTGCCCCTCTACAGACACTCCCTGCCCCTCTACAGACACTCCCTGACCCTTTATAGACACTCCCTGCCCCTGTAGAGGACTCTCCCTGCCCCTCTACAGACACGCCCTGCCCCTCTATAGACACTCCCTGCCCCTCTACAGACACTCCCTGCCCCTCTACAGGACTCTCCCTGCCCCTCTACAGACACTCCATGCCCCTCTACAGACACGCCCTGCCCCTCTACAGGACTCTCCCTGCCCCTCTACAGAAACTCCCTGCTCCTCTACAGACACTGCCTGCCCCTCTACATACACTCCCTGCCCCTCTACAGGCACTCTCTGCCCATCTACAGACACTCCCTGCCCCTCTACAGACACTCCCTGCCCATCTACAGACAATCCCTGCCCCTCTACAGACACTCCCTGCCCCTCTACAGACACTCCCTGCCCCTCTACAGACACTCCCTGCCCCTCTACAGACACTCCCTGCCCCTCTACAGACACGCCCTGCCCCTCTATAGACACTCCCTGCCCCCCTACAGACATTCCCTGCCCCTCTACAGACACTCTCTGCCCCTCTACAGACACTCTCTGCCCCTCTACAGGACTCTCCCTGCCCCTCTACAGACACACCCTGCCCCTCTATAGACACTCCCTGATCCTCTACAGACGCTCCCTGCCCCTATCTGGACACTCCCTGCCCGTCTACAGACACTCCCTGACCCTCTACCGATACTCCCTGACCCTCTACAGACACTCCCTGCCCTATCTGGACACTCCCTGCCACTCTACGGACACTCTCTGCCCCTCTACAGACACTCCCTGCCCCTCTACAGACACTCCCTGACCCTTTATAGACACTCCCTGCCCCTGTAGAGGACTCTCCCTGCCCCTCTACAGACACGCCCTGCCCCTCTATAGACACTCCCTGCCCCTCTACAGACACTCCCTGCCCCTCTACAGGACTCTCCCTGCCCCTCTACAGACACTCCATGCCCCTCTACAGACACGCCCTGCCCCTCTACAGGACTCTCCCTGCCCCTCTACAGAAACTCCCTGCTCCTCTACAGACACTGCCTGCCCCTCTACATACACTCCCTGCCCCTCTACAGGCACTCTCTGCCCATCTACAGACACTCCCTGCCCCTCTACAGACACTCCCTGCCCATCTACAGACAATCCCTGCCCCTCTACAGACACTCCCTGCCCCTCTACAGACACTCCCTGCCCCTCTACAGACACTCCCTGCCCCTCTACAGACACTCCCTGCCCCTCTACAGACACTCCCTGCCCCTCTACAGACACTCCCTGCCCCTCTACAGACAATCCCTGCCCCTCTACAGACTCTCCCTGCCCCTCTACGGGTACTCCCTGACCTTCTACAGACACTCCCTGCCCCTCACAGACACTCCCTGCCCCTCTACAGACACTCCCTGCCCCTCTACAGACACTCCCTGCCCCTATCTGGACACTGCCTGCCTGTAGTAAAGTAGGATCTGCTTTCATGGTTACCCCCACTCTTTTCTTGGTTTCAGTGTGTTTGTGACTAGTCTGACGGGGATCCTGGTAATCAGGACCCCAGTCACTGTTCTTTTCCCCTAAATTGACCATGGTAAGTACTTCTGTACATCCACAATTGGCTACTGGTGCACCCTTGTAAGTCTAGTATATGGTACTGAGTTACCCAGGGCATAGGTACACCAGGTGTCTCCCATGGGCTGGCGCATGTACTGTGCCACCCATCAGGGTCCACTCAAACTGTGACTGCAGGTCTGCCCTTGCAGCCTGTGTGAGCTGGTGAGAGCACCTCTCACAACAAATATACGTTTTTGTATATCTGAGGTCGCGGCACTTAAACCCTATAAGTATACGTGGGGTTCTTTTTCGTGTAACCTACCTCCATGAAACATGCTGCTGAACACTCCTTCAAGATAAGGCTTAAGGCTGCTCTCCACAGTTACCACTTTGAGAGTTTCCTGTGGTTATCAGAGGCCACCAAAATCACCGTACGTGTTGCATGGATTAGTGCAATTTGCACCCCTTAAATAAGCGTGAACCATTTACTAAGCCGGCCTCCTACACTGCTGTTCTCCTGTTACCCTAAGTCCTTCTTCTTACACTCCCTGTCCCTATCCTGACACTGCGGTCCTCTCTAGTGACACTGTGCACCTCCTCAGAACACTCTACGACCCCTAATGTAGTTTAACACTCCCCAAACATCTAGTGACACTCCCTGCCTCTCTCTTGGCTTGCGGCTCTGTGCCGCGTTACTTCCTTGTAAATATGGCCCTATACGGAAGAGGTGTGGCGCAGCGGCCAGGCCGACTGACTCCAGAACCCGGGGACTCATGGTTTGATCCCCGGTGCCGGCGGAAGATCAGCCCAGCCCCGTGTGACTCTGGGTAATAGCTGGCTTAATCTCCCGACGGCCCCCAGCGCCTTGACACCTTTGGGTAATTGTGCGCTTTACAAGTACTGGAATTTGTAAATGTGGCGCTATATGAAGCCCCGTACGTTTTCCACCAAACCAAATTTCATTGATCGCCTCTCTCCCACATCCTCTCCTTGACCTGTGAATTCATAAATGAATAGAGCCTCCAGGTCTAATTCTTAAACGACGAGGATTGTTTTAGGTATGGAAATGCTTCGAAAACTGCTATTTCCATTTTAAAGCCATACTACTAGCTGCAATCGCCGCTTGACCTTGTTTCCTGACAGACTTTGATGCCAAGATGCCACACTCACTGCACATATGCGCTAAGTGTTGTTTCTCTGCCATGCCACTGCCTCAAACCAGCATATCTTGTCCACCCTTCCTCTGTGATGTCACTCCCCCAGTGCTGCATATCCTGTCCCCTCCTTCTCCTGTTATATCACTCCCCAAGGCCTTTATATCCTGCCCCTTACTCCCTCGCACCTGCATATCCTGTCCCCTCCTCCTCTGTGATGTCACTCCCCCTGGCCTGCAAATCCTGCCCCCCCCCTTCGTCTGTGATGTCACTCCCCCTGGCCTGCAAATCCTGTCCCCCCCTTCGTCTGTGATGTCACTCCCCCTGGCCTGCAAATCCTGTCCCCCCCACCCTTCCTCTCTGATGTCACTCCCCCTGGCCTGCAAATCCTGTCCCCCCTTCGTCTGTGATGTCACTCCACCAGCCCTGTACATCCTGCCCCCCCTTCCTTTGTGATGTCACTCCTGTAAGCCTATATATCCAGAGGGGGCAGTGAGAGGTGTGGTGCAGAGGTCAGGGCAGCTGACTTCGGAGCACAGGGTTCGATCCCTGGTCCCGGTGGCAGCTCAGCTCAGCACCATGTGACTCTGGGCAATAACTCACTTAATTTCCACTCGGCCCCCCAGTGCCTTGAGACCCCTGAGGGTGAGTAGTTCGCGCTTTACAAATATGGATTTATTTCTAAATCTGTATTTGTAAAGCGCAAACTACTCCCCCTTCCGGGTCTCAAGGTGCTGGGGGTCGTCGTGGAAGTTAAGTGAGCTATTGCCCAGAGTCACATGGTGCTGAGCTGAGCTGCCACCAGAGCCGGGTATCGAACCCCGAACCCTGTGCTCTGAAGTCAGCTGCCCTGGCCGCTGCACCACACCTAGTGGTGGGCAGTGAGGGAGCAGGCTGCGGGGGAGCTTCGGTGCTTGTCGAGTTCGAGTGCCCTCCGCACTCACGCTCCCCGCCGATTCTCCTCCACCCTGGGAGGGGCCAGGTAGGGGCTCACCTTGGCCCCCGCTGCATTGTCTCTTTGGCACCCTCTCAGGGCCCCAGCGTGTGTCCTGGATCTGCCGCGATACGCTGGGGGGTCTCGGAGGGGGCTTCCCAGCGTACGCCTGAGTCCTTGGGTTATGAATGGTGTGAATGAGGGTCTTTATGGGGTGGAGGGTGGGGGCATGGTGTCCAATAAAGAAGAAAAGGCTCCCAGGGGGAAGGGGTGTTGTAGGCCCCCGTATGAATGGTGTGAATGGTCAGTAGCAATGGTCAGAACCTTGACGTGGTGCTACTGCTCACTGGTTGTAACACAACTGGTGCTAATCTGGCCTTTTGTGTGCATGGAGTGCAGGGGGAGGCTCCTGGGTGGGATCCGTTCGTCACGCTCTTCCGAAGGCATCTGGTGCGGAGCTTCAAATGCCCCCGTGGGACCACCCGTCGCACATCAGCCTCATGACCTGGCTCTTCAGATGAATTCAGCACTTGGTCTGATCCTCTGTGCCCCCACAGCGCCTTGAGACCCCCACAGGTGAGTAGCCGCACTTTACAAACTCTGAGTGATTGATTGATTGATTGGACTAGGCGGTTGCCTGGTATTAATAAAATAGCCTTAGTGCTGCTTGGCTTTGTATTATAATTTATATACAGTCTTTGTAAAGTGCTGTTTGCACACAGCTTTGTTTATCATTATTCCAATGGATTTATTTATCTAATAAAGTTCTATTTTCAAAGATGAATCACTTACTGGACATCAAAGTGTAGTGTAGTTCCTATATTCCCAATAGGCTCTGCGCATTGGAATAATATATACTGCATCTTAGACGTACGACTAAGGTTAATTAGGTCTCTGCCGAATATATTAGACTTAATTATGTGTGTGCCAGCTAGCTCAGAGGTCACTAGAAACGTTCTCGAAAGTACAAGAAGTGATTAGTTTCTGACAACCATATAACATGACGACTTTGTTTCCCAAGAATAAGAAATCAATCTTCAGAGTCGTGGAAACAATAGATAACTATTTTACTCAGTCAATCGTGTATACTTAGTTTCACCAGAGTTGCTGAGAAATTAGAGAGACAGGCATTTTCAATAGAAGGTATTTATTGAGCAGTCTTCTATCTCAAGCATGAGAAATGTATTGCTACAATAGTAATGTTGGTTATAAAGTACAAGGCATATAATACAAACAGTATTATAAAGTAGTACTGTAAAAGCATGATATGGTTTCTAAGCCATAAGTTGCTTTAAATAGATAAAATGCATAAAATACATACAATGATAAAAGAGATGGCTAAAAGTACTCAACTGGTGCTTCTAAAATACGCCTACCCGATGTACCTGACCTAAGCCTAGCACAAGGGAAGAAATAAGTTTTTAGGAGTAGTTTTAATTTAGTATTCTTTGCCTACAATCTGCCAAGAGTCTAATCAAGAATTCACTAAGGGTCTAATCAGCTCGGTACCTTGGTTTAGAATGAAGGAGGTCTTGTATCTCTCTCTCAGGACTCGATCTCCCAGATACCCGCAAGGGTAAGCTGGAAACACTGGATCTGGATTTCTCGGCAAGAGAAGAAACAGCGTCTCTCAGTGCGTCTGCTGGAGGGTCGGCTTCGTTCGGCACTTGCTGCTGCAGGGTGTCGGGCAAGTAGTTAGTCGATCTGCTACAAGAACCACCATGTGTTAGTTTGGGCAAATGTAGGCATATTTATACCATGAAGGTGCCAAGTTTGACGCATGATTGAACTTAATAACGTCACTCAAAGGTTCAATTCCCAGAAAACTCCAGGATTTCTTGGATAACTTAATATTCAAGCAGGGGGAAGATCCTAGCTGCTGAAGGCAGGTTTTTCCAAGAAATCGTTGTGAATTCTCGGATCTTAGTGGAAGTAGCCTTGCCGTATTTGGACAATTACAAAAAAATTCTCCTCCCGAGCAATACTAGAAAATTATATAAGAATCAATCAGTCAAGCAATACTCTTAGATTCAATAACAGTAAAAAACAGTGCAAATATTTTCCAATAGGTCTTCTTAATTTCTTCTTTTTCTTTCAGTCACTCAGTACTATTCTTCCATATTTTCATAATATATTGTTCTTAGTCTTTGCCAACACGTGTTTCGTCCTACTTTACAGCATAAGGACTTTGTCAGGGCTAGAAGCAAATTAAACATACCTTTGATTACAAAAGGCTCTTTATATTATGAAAAGAATAATACAAAACCTAAACAGTGTTATCTGATATGTATAGCTGGTGAACAAGGATGATCGCCAATATGGTTCCATCGATTAGCATTTCTATTGGCTCCAAATTATCATACCTAAAGTTTATACATTCCTATTCACACTGACTTACTAAAATAAAATAAACCTATAGGGTATTTCTATTTGTCAATAAAGGAAGATCTAAGACATATTTGAAAAGAGTACACAGTTATACATCTATATTAAGGATAACTGTTTGTTTTGCCAGAGGAAAACAACCAAACGAATACTAGAAATCTCTGTCTCTCTACTAGGTTGACCATTTGTCTCATATCCAAGATAATGCTAGACTTACTGATTGATATCTATGGTCTGTAGATTGGTGAAACCAAGAGGTGGTAGAAAACCTTAAAACCTAAAATATATATATATATAGGTTTGCATTTAGTTATACTAATTTATTAAATTAATTTATTCAAATCAAAGATAGCTTTATTCGATTTTTGATATAAAAAACCATAAAAGCACATTTAAAATACAATTTAAAAAGTATATCATTACATTTGTGCATTATACGTACACTTAAAGTTAAAAAGTTTGTATAATTCAGTAATCCAAACGATAATATACATGATATATGTTAAGTTAAAATATTCAGACCATCGAGGCTCTACATTTTACTGCATACTTCAGGAACTTGGATACTGCTACCACAGTAACTTCATCTTGTAGCATATACAATTTAATCAGTGCTGGTCTGCATTGTCTCAGTCCCCACATTTTTAACAATGGTACCAGATGTCTCTTTCTTCCCCGTTCAAAATATTTACAGAATAGAATCGAATGAATATTTGACTGTTTTGAGATATCGTCACAGGGACAATTAATTAAATTAGCAGACCAATCGTTGAAGGTAGGAAAAGTTATCAACCTGAAGAAGCAGTCAGTTTCCCATCCTGGTTAGTAGTAATCTCGTATAACTAGTATGTAGTGGGGAAAGATATGGATGTAAACCTAGTCCATGCAACAGTAGGCGATGATGGGAAATACTTAACTTATTTCCCTCTAAGTATGAACGCCTATCTTCCAGCAAACCTAGGCAACCTATCTTCAAAGCTTTTTTTGAGATTGAGGAACAGGATGTGGGATTTTCAAACAATTCTGGGTGGCCTATAGAAGTTAATAATTTACCAACGTAGGAGAGCCACGTGATATTTCTAGCGGCTGCCTGGTTCATGCAGTCTCTGATAACGTCCCTATTAAACATTGTTTCATTGGAGGTCCATATCTTGTGCCAAAGCATTATTGGACTTATCTTAATCACATCAGTGATATGGGCCCGAGCAAGTTCCCTGTGGCATATGGTGGTGGAGATGGACCTAGGCACTGCTAATAGATATCTAAGGAAAGCATTCTCGTTAATTTGAATCTCTCGGCAGTCTGCCATTCCCCAAATTCCTGCACCATAGGTCGCAGTAGAAACACATTTAGCTGCATAGATGTTAAGCAAAATTTGAACCGGCTTCCCGCCCAGTTTCTTCGCAAATTTCGTTACCGCACCTATTTCTCAAGAGAAAGCCAAGTTGCGTGTATTAATGGCTGTGCTCCATGTTCCCCTACCATTAAAAATAATACACAAGTAGGTAAAAGTCTTTGTCAAGCTTATCTTTGTTTGGTTTAAAAAAGTATTACAGTTTACTTTATTTTTCGGCGTGCAACACATAGTAAAGGTTTTTCCTACGTTTATCCGAAGTCCTCTTGCACCCATAAACGAGGAAAAACCTGTTAAAGCTTTCTGCAGACCTAACTGGGTTCTTGACATTATGACAGCATCGTCTGCATAAAGTAAGAGGGGTACTGGCATGCCACTAATTTTGGGAAAATCTACATCCAATTTAATCAAAAAGTCTGCCACTCCGTTTATGTATATATTAAAAAGAAATGGTGCAAGGATGCATCCTTGACGGACGCCT
Source organism: Lissotriton helveticus (assembly GCF_964261635.1). Taxonomy (NCBI): domain Eukaryota; kingdom Metazoa; phylum Chordata; class Amphibia; order Caudata; family Salamandridae; genus Lissotriton; species Lissotriton helveticus. Next base: position 2,133,514,431 of record NC_136065.1, on the reverse strand, counting down.
TTTTTTATTGGAAATTTCTTAGTACATTTTCCATTTTTCCCATAACGGACCATTGCCCCCGCCCCTCTATATAATTCTTTTATAAAGTCAAGTATATTTGGGTCAATTCCCAGTTCTGTCAGGGTACTCCATAACACGTTGTGGCTTAGGCAATCGAATGCTGAGCTTAAGTCAACAAAAGTCATGTATAAATTGCCTTTTTTTGCCACCGTGTATTTACTTGTAATCAAAGCCAGGTTAAGACATTGTTCTACTGTACCTAGTCCCGCTATTAATCCATATTGAAATTTGGAGAGGATCCCCTTTTCTTTTGCCCAGGTTTGTAGTTTATTCAACAAAACTCTTCCAGCTACCTTCATCATTGAATCAAGTAAGGAGATTGGCCTATAACATTTTGGGTCTGTTCTGTTTCCCTTTTTAGGGCTCGGACTCCTCCCCCTGGGGGAGGAGTTAGAGAACTAATGTTAAAGGAGAAAAAAAAGAAGAAGAGGGCCTTGGAGAGAGAAATTCCAGACATTCCTTAGCGTTTTCTGTCATCTGGTCAGTGATTCGTCTTCCTTGTGTTTTCGTTTTAATAGGCTTGAAGTGATAGGGTAAATGTAGTTTTGTTCCGCCATTTTGAGGCATATTTCGTGCGTGCTTGCGCAAAGAAGTACATAAATTGTAATTAGGAGCTGTCAGGGTGCCTCCGTTAGTGAATGCAGATGGCCGGGCGCGTTCACAATTCTGCAGCGCTCAGCGCGCAGCTTCCTTGTTAGGTCCCGGAAGCACTTTTTTTTCTGGATATTTTTGTTTTGGATCCATTTCATGTGACTTCAGAGCTGCGCAGTGTTTGCAGTCCGCGCCCGAGCAGCGCCCCCGGTTTCCGCGCAGCGCACATCTCAGTAAAGGTGGCCCGGGAACGGTTTCGAATGCAGATCGCATCCAGATACTCGGGCCTCCTCCCCCCCCCCCCCCCCCCCCCCCGTCATCAGCAGCTTCCCCAGGACCGTCTGGCTGCGAGACTGGACCCCAGCAGCAATCAGGGCCCATTGTTAGCTGTACATGCCGAGAAAGGCTGAACACTTCTGACTTCTGCAGACAAACCTTCGTAACGCAGAAAAGGACACAGTACTCCGAGCAGAGCTGCGTGGGGTTCAGGAGCTGCTGTGTCTGTTCCCTGAATACAAGTTATTATTAGTTATTTATTTATTTTAATTTATGAAATGTTATCAAAAGAAACACAAAAAGCCAGCATGGTGTTACAGCAACACAGATAATTTAGCATATTACAAAATGTAGGTAATGGCATTGAGTGAGTCGCCGACACCACACAGCGACACAGGTACAGTGTCAGCAACTTCGGGCATCGACCTACAGCACAGAGCTGAATACAAGTTACTTAAAGTGGCCCCGCGCGCAGGAGGTCCGGGGTGTGCAGGGATGTAAAACAGATTACATACAAGCAGGTCATGCAATGACCCGTCAGTCCACGGGTGGGGTTGAAGGCGGTGGGGGCCCTCACTCGGGATGCTTTTTAAATCCCACTCTTTGCTGTCAGCAGCGCCTCTTTCTCGGCCCCCTGCAGGCTGCAGGGCTGTCAGCTAGAAGTGGAAAGCCGAGAAGCAAGGCGCTTGACGGCGCAGACCACCGCGGGGATGGAAGCAGGGGGGGGGGAGACTGAGGGGAGGGGTCAAAGGAGGAGCCAGTATCGTTCCATGGATATCATTGGGCCTGGTGCAAGGAACATAGCACCAATTATCAGTGCTAAATGGCTCCAAGGCTCTGGGACCGGTGCCACTGCACCTGCTGCACCAATAGAAGATACGCCTCTGGGCTCCACGTTTCAGCTCTCCGTCAGAGTCCACTGAAGAGGTGACAAAAGGAAATAGCCGTTTGTGCTCTCTGCCTCCTGATATGTGAATCAGTAGGTGCAACTCAGCTCTTCATCATACTGAGGTCGGCAAAAAAAAGCATCCCTGAGCAAGCCAGCTCGCATTATTTTTTAAGATTCATTTTGCATATAAGGACTTAGAAGCAGTCTGGCTTGCGCAGGCACTAAAGGGGGTCAAAATTAATAAAATGAAAGAACGGGCCATTACAACGTCAGTCTTGGCACGAGCAGCGCCCACGGGAGCACAGTCCACGCACGACTTTTGTTTCTGTCGTGAGAAACGAAATCTGACCTCCTTGTGAGGCTTGCGGCAGAGGAAGCTGCTTTAGCTTCATATTTATATAATCTTTATTAAAGCGGTTCTGCTTTCAAAGAGGCGGCGGCACCTTTAGTGTCTGGTAACATCACCCCCATGTGTTTACCGTGTCCCTGAGCCGGGTGCCAGGAGAGGACATCTCCACTGTAAACAAACATCCCCTTGCAGTGTTCGAGGGCATTGTGCGTGAAAGTGTCACACGAACTATCCGCGCTTTGATCCGCAGCCACTGTAGCTCAGCGGGCTGCTGCACCTGCTGCTGCGTTCTGCGTGCGATTTACCTGGCGCTGCGTCCAGCGCAGCCTTTCATCTTCCAGTGGTTGATGAAAGTACGGCTAGTGGGCTGCGAAAGGGTAATGCTGCTACTGGCAGTGCTTCCACGCTGCAGCCGCTAATTAAAACACGATCAATTAGCCAAGGTCCTTCCCATCAACACCCAGCGCTAAAGCAACGAAGCCTCGTCTCTTCTGCAAACAGGACCCGACAGAGGACAGAAGACACAAGCGCCGTTTGCAAACCAACAACATTGTGATTGTGTAAATGTGTGCTGACAGTTGAGCTGCTCCACAGCACAGTGCGTGACACATTAACACGCCTTCTGCATTTGAGAATGAGTGCGTGTACCTTCAATAATGCGCCAGCCACCCCCTTTCAACTACTTCGGAGCGCTTTACGCAAGTTGACACAGCCGAGTTAATTATTCAGCGTAGATGTCTGGAGCACTGAGCTCTCCGAAGTCTGCAAGGTCAAGTACAAAGAAAGCGAGAATAGTTTGCACAGGATCACACGGTTTGTTCAAGTGGGCGAATTAAAATATGAGGCAATATGGGCTTGCACCGAAGGCCACCACTTTTCAGCTAAAATACAACGGTCTCTGAAATCACAGACTGGCATCCCAGCCGATGTCTGACCACACCAGACAGTACGTGCGTAAAAAGAACAATTTTGAAGAAAATCCTGTCAATATAGCGCCTAGACAGACGCATCGCTGAGGTACAGACCACACACAGATGCAAGAGGGCACTTACAAGCTTCCTGGGGTACATTTTGGGGTGAGGGGAAGCAGTGTGCCCTGCCTCACAGATCCTCATGTAAGTATGTATAGACAGATCAGCAGGTGGCAGGAACGGCGGAAGAGCACACAGCGGGACAGCGGGATGCGCCGGGAGAGGATGCGTGGCGGAGGGAAGGAAGGGTCTTTTTAAAGAGACGGTCTCCTCAGTGGCCTCCAGACTGTCAGTCAGTGCGCAAATACGCACCCAGGAGGGACGCCGGAGCTCACAATTACACCTTAGATCACCTACAAGCCTGCACAACAAACATTGATTTATTCCCAGTAAAAAAGGACGACAAAATGAACTTTTCCAGCTGGTTTCACAACACGACCAATAAAATGTTCATTAAAGGCAGACTTACCCAAAAGGACTAAGAACAGAAAGTAGCCAGGCTCCCTCATGGCGCCCACTCGGTACAATCCGCGCGTGTTCCGTGAAAGGGGCGAGTGTGCAATAAGTGAGCACGAGTGCCTGGTGGGGAGTCCACCTTTGGGTGTGCACAGCCGTAGTGAGTAGAGTAGTGAGTAGAGTAGTGAGTAGAGTAGTGAGTAGAGTAGTGATTGGAGTAGTGAGTAGTGTAGTGAGTAGTGAGTGCAGAGTAGTGAGTAGTGAGTGCAGAGTAGTGAGTAGTGAGTGCAGAGTAGTGAGTAGTGAGTGCAGAGTAGTGAGTAGTGAGTAGAGTAGTGAGTAGAGTAGTGAGTAGAGTGGTGAGATCACTGGCAGTACACACCACATGAACACACTCCACAACACATAGCAACAATACATTGGCATTTATAATGCCATTAGCTCAAACTCAAATAAATCCGAGCCCGATTGCATTTCTAATGCTTGTTTAAATATAGGAATTACAATGGCTTTCTGCCATGTTATTGGAAAACCTTCTAGACTGTAACAGTTGAGAACATTTGTGAGGAGTGGGGCCCACAAAGAGATATTATCTTTAAATATATCAATCGGGATGCCATCCGGCCCAGGGGCTTTACAATTTGCACTTTCTTTTATGGCCTGTTCTACATCTAAAACTGAAAAGACTGTCTGTAGTGGAAATATGTCTTCAGGGGTTCTTTGCACGTCAGTCTCACTTAGCAGGCCAGGATCAAGATCATTTGGATCATCCAAATCATCTTTTTTATATAGATCTGTAAAGTGACTAACCCAGACTTCCTCTGTTATAGCAACCTCTAAAAGGTCTGTCTTCCTCTCTATAAAAAAAGGTGCATTCACTTCCCTCCAGAAGGCCGTATTATCCCGCAAGGTGCTGGCTTTTAATAACGCCTCCCAGGCAGCATCTTTCAGTTCCCTTTTTCGCTGCTTAATTGAATGTTTATATGCCGCTCGGGCTGATCTAATTTCTGTTTGTTTTTTTGGTACCTTTTTTAGTGTATCCTTAAGGAAGTTATGGGCTTTGGAGCATTCGGAGTTAAACCAACCCCGCGTCTTGTCCCTATCAACATATCTTTCTTTCTTTGTCAGATTTTTCTTAATTGAGGATGCTATTTTTCCAAAGGCCATTTTTACTAGATATGGATTTAGAGGTTCTTCGAGGCATATCATAAATTGATTAAGATCCTCCTTAATCAGATCTTTCAAAAAATTTTCTGAGTTTACCTTGGACCACTTTATAGAGTATCCATTGGTACATGCCAGGGAAATCGAATGACAATATAAAGTTTCCGTCAAAGCCGTTTTCTGGCTGTCCCTGGGTCCTGCATCAAAACTTGCGCTGATCGGATAATGATCGCTCATAGCGATGTCCTCAGTTTTAAAAGCCAGAACACTTCGGTAGTGGCTATTGGACATCAACATAAAGTCGATTAGGGAGCTAGTCCCCCGTCCATGATAGGTGGGTTGGAAACTAACCATTGGCTCACAAAGCTCGTTTGCAAAGCCTAGATCCCAATCATGCATTAATTTGTTCATTAGATTTCCAAAGTGAGTGTGTTAAAAATGTGTGCTTGGTTCGCCTGTAAGGCTGGTTAAGCCACACACGTCCGATCCGCTATGGGGGCATAGATGGCAATTAAAATCGCCCACCAATATAGCACATCTTTCCACTTTGTCAATTCCTGCTCCCCAACTCAAGGCACGTGATAGCTCATCCATATATTCTGTTTGATCCTCCCTCACAATGTTATTATATAGATTAATCAGCAAAAAGCTCTGTGTCCCTATCCCTTTCACAGAAAATGCCTGAATTGAATGTCTGATTTTATTATTTTTAATCTTATCCCCCTCAGGATCTAATCTCTCTATTGTCAAATTTATCATGTTTGAGACGTACAAGCAGAGGCCACCTGAGCCCCTATCTCTACTGGTCTGTAGGGCCGGGGTAAAGTTGGTACTGAAACTGTCTAAATGGGTGGCCTCCTGATCCCAACACTCTTGGAGACATATCAAATCAAAATTATTGACAAAAGTCAGGAAAGTTGGATCTGCAACTTTTTTTGAGAGTCCCGCGATGTTCCAGGTTACAATGGCCAGACTAGCCCTTGAATCTGTTTGGTTTAGCTTAATTCTTGGCATAGTTACACTCCCGTCAGTTCCTGCCCCCACCTCCAAGACTGCAGAATTGTGAGAGTTATCATCCAGTGAGGCTTCGTCGTTTCCCCTGTCCAAAGTTAAAACTTCGGGCCTCCCAGGTATGACACTTAATACTAGTGGGGATAAGCTGGGAGGTACCAGATCAATGTGCAAATCAATGGTGTTATTTCCTAGTGTATAATCGGATAACTGGGGGATCCTCTCATTAGTATAACCATCGGTTCCCCCTTTGGCTGCAAGAGTCCTGATAGTTGTGGCACCTGCATCACCCGATTCTACATTTGGTAATGGTCAGTCCACCATTTCTAGGCAGTTAAATCGATTACTGGTTGGTATGCCCCTCCATCCCTCCATGTAGTGTTGGTCATTTCGTGAGTTCCATGGCCGGGCCTCCCAATCCCTTCTCCTATTCCAATAGTCTACTTGGCTCCAATTCCGATCAGGGCCTTGGTTCCAATTATAACTATGTCCCTGGTCATGAACATATTTCGGGGGATAAAAGAAGGATAGGCGATTTGCGTCAATTCCCTCTTTTTTTGCCAAAATTGGCCATGAGCAGATGTATTCAACTATAGCTGGGTCATCAAAGTTTATGATAACACAATCCCCCTGTATTCTTTTCTTTTCTTCACCAATCCAGGGTACCCTTCGCACCATGGAAATTCTACAGGTGCGGTGGGGCGGAGACGGTCTATTCATACTTAGCCACTGCTGTACTTTATTTTTTAGGGACCAAGTGGATTCTTTCACATTTTCAGCAAGCTCTGGGACCCCAGTAAGAATCACTGTATATGGAGTTGCTTCCGGTGGAAGATCAATAGTACGCCTAAACCTCCCACCCTTTTTTTTATCTGCATCGAGTTGCGGTGCTGGCGACTTGGGTAACATGGGCTTCTGTTTTACTACCTGAATAGGGCCTTTCGAAGTATCAGGTGCTATCTGATTATTATCTTGAACAACAATAGACTTTTCTTGCACATTGGACGCCTTTACTGATGTTTTAGGTTTTATTTGTGGCCCTGAATGTTTCTGTGTGATGTTGGTTTTAGTACACCTCAAATCTATGCCTCCTAGACCTTTCTGATTTTTATTTGCAGTGTATTCAGCTTGGCTAGTTGCTTTTCAATATTCATTATGCTTCGCTCCATTGGTAGTAAATGGATCTTAAGGAGCTCTCCAAAGCTAGCTAGCAGCTGTTTGTGTGATTCACATACTTTGCATGCACCCCCCCACCCCCCGTAGCATCTAAGTTTCCAGGTGTTATGGGGAGGTTGAATGCAGATGTGTTTATAGGACTTGGGTCACTTTGTGTTGATGGAATGATTTGGTGGGTTATATTCTCTGAGTGAGCTTTATTAGTTTGTTGTTTGGACTCTTTCTTTTTCTTATTCTTGTTACTCCTTTGTTTGGGTATAGCTCCCTCCCTCCTCCCCACTTCCTGATTTTTAGAGGGTTCTACTAAAGTTGGATTCATAATTAAGTCGGGGGTTCTCTCCAAGTCTTCCCTTAACTGTGAGTCCATCGACAGTTGAGTCGCAGATAGATCTACTATGTTAGGCATACTAAGAATATCTGCTCGAGTTTCCAACAACAGAGGACCAATTGCTCCAGTCTGGATTGGGGTTCTGGCTAATGCCAAGAGGCCCAGTGAGGACCTTCTTGCTATGACTAGATCTTGTGATACCCTTCGTTCCAGGAGAGTAATGCCCTGATTAATAGCTTCATTGGCCCTCGTAATATACTGATCGATTGGGCCAACAATCTGACCTACACCCTGCGCCGTTTTACTCCTTGTCTCTCTCATAGACATGGTTGATGACGGGGATCAGTAAATGGTTTGGAGTAATACTATGTTAAACAGGATGACAACGGCGTATATCAGTGGAGGGGTCCTTCACCTAACAAGGGCACCACACTTGCCGGCAAGGATACTACAAATATATAGTAAGCACGGAGACAGATAAAAGAAGCCAAGTCTGGGTATATAAGGATATATAGGGTGGCCCAGTCCAGTCTTACCCAGTCTTTAACGGGCTTAAACAGGCCCGCCCTTGGCCCGGGCTTCGCCCGGCGCCGCCCGCGCGCGGCCCGCAGTTGCGGGGTTGGTGCTCCTGAAGTACGGTGAGGGGGGAGGGGCGGGAAGAGGCACCAGGTGCCGCGATGTCAGGAGCGCTGAGAACCCTGGTCCTCGCAGTCCCGCTTCCCCGCAATCAGCAGCAGTTCAGGAACAGGGACCCGCTCTTCAGTTCAGCAGTGCTCACCAGTAGGCAAAGAAGAAAAGGATCCGTGGATTGTAGGAACCTGGCAACAGTTTTCGATCCCAAAGCGACTTCGAGCGGTTCCCGCGGAGCGGGGGCCGCGAGTCGTATTTCAAACACCAGGTAGGCGCGGGAAGAGGCACCAGGTGCGCGCGATGTCAGGAGCGCTGAGAATCCTGGTCCTCGCAGTGCCGCTTCCCCGCAATCAGCAGCAGTTCAGGAACAGGGACCCGCTCTTCAGTTCAGCAGTGCTCCCCAGTAGGCAAAGAAGAAAAGGATCAGTGGATTGTAGGAACCTGGCAACAGTTTTCGATCCCAAAGCGACTTCGAGCGGCTCCCGCGGATCGGGGGCCACGAGTCGTATTTCAAACACCAGGTAGGCGGGGGGGAGGGGCGGGAAGAGGCACCAGGTGCGCGCGATGTCAGGAGCGCTGAGAACCCTGGTCCTCGCAGTCCCGCTTCCCCGCAATCAGCAGCAGTTCAGGAACAGGGACCCGCTCTTCAGTTCAGCAGTGCTCCCCAGTAGGCAAAGAAGAAAAAGATCCGTGGATTGTAGGAACCTGGCAACAGTTTTCGATCCCAAAGCGACTTCGAGCGGCTCCCGCGGAGCGGGGGCCGCGAGTCGTATTTCAAACACCAGGTAGGCGGGGGGAGGGGCGGGAAGAGGCACCAGGTGCGTGCGATGTCAGGAGCGCTGAGAACCCTGGTCCTCGCAGTCCCGCTTCCCCGCAATCAGCAGCAGTTCAGGAACAGGGACCCGCTCTTCAGTTCAGCAGTGCTCCCCAGTAGGCAAAGAAGAAAAGGATCCGTGGATTGTAGGAACCTGGCAACAGTTTTCGATCCCAAAGCGACTTCGAGCGGCTCCTGCGGAGCGGGGGCCGCGAGTCGTATTTCAAACACCAGGTAGGCGGGGGGGAGGGGCGGGAAGAGGCACCAGGTGCGCGCGATGTCAGGAGCGCTGAGAACCCTGGTCCTCGCAGTCCCGCTTCCCCGCAATCAGCAGCAGTTCAGGAACAGGGACCCACTCTTCAGTTCAGCATTGCTCCCCAGTAGGCAAAGAAGAAAAGGATCCGTGGATTGTAGGAACCTGGCAACAGTTTTCGATCCCAAAGCGACTTCGAGCGGCACCCCGCTCCATTTAAAATACATGATTCACTATCTCATTTTTATTCTTTAAGGACACATTTCAAATGCTAAATAACAGAGTGCTATCTCATTAAGATTATGAGTAAACATCTATAGTAGTTATCTATTACACACTGGCCCCATTTAGTAGTTTTGACTTGGTGATGGTATTTATTTACCTAGGTCATCCAAAGTTTAAGGCCTTTCAATATCATTTAGCGTCTGAATGGTATTCCTGTGACGATATTCACGTTCTAAAATGACAAGTATAGACTCATATTAGATTTCATATTAGAATACAAAAGATTATTTGTCCTACCAGTAACCTAACAGTCAGTACGGCTATCTGAAATTACATAATAGCCTGTTAATCACTGTATATGCCACCTCTCTAAATAGTCACAACCTCACTAAGCGCTTAATAAATGTAGTCCAACATTCCAAATCGTTATACTACCGGTTGTTCAATAAATAGGATTTATTATAAAACGAAATACCTCCGAGGATTCGTATGATGTGTCCTACCTTTATATGGTAGCCATCTACATGAACGCTTCCTTACTTCTTAACATTTGTATTAATTATAGTCTGAGTATATCAGAGTCATGTCTTCCAAGTACGGAATCAAACGCTACTTCTCTACTGTTGATGGTCCTTAAATAGAGCACCACCACTTATTTAAGCTAGTGGATAGTATCAGTTAAAAAACAAACTTACCTGTGTATACCTATTTTATAAAAATACATCATAATGCTCTTCAAATAGCTAATATCTATGCAGACAGTCGTAAAAGCAAGAGATACCTCCGCTATGTATATTTTCTTTGTAGCGGGTGCATCCAGTCCAAAGTTTAAAAAGTAGTAGCGACTTTTCCATGTATCTACAGGACAAGAGTAAGATTAAGATAAAAGAGCTACTCTTACATCTTATGTTACAATTTTTAATTTAGGTATTCCACGAAGAGTTCTTACCAGTAGAAAGGTATTATGTCTCGGCATAAGGGAATCTTTACGGTAGCGGCGTCTAGCATCGTCGCCATCTTGATTAGGGTTATTTATACGAATAAAAGCTCTAACAGTGAGAAAGGACTAGACTCGTATTCGCTCCGAATCTTATTATATATATATTAAAGCTGACCGACTTAGATGATAACCGGGATAGTTCCCTTCAAATTGTATTTTATGTTCGTATTTCTGTATCACTATATCGTTGTACTTACAACCACTTCTCTATTTTTCTTAACTAGGCTAGAAGTTCATTATATTGTAAAACATGGGCGCCATCTTAACATTCTATCTGGCGATGGTCGAAAATGATAACCTGAAGTTGTAATTACATTAGTCATGTTTTATATGTATATAGGGCCTGTAATTTTCTAGATTGTATCTACTTGGTATATTTTGAATTAAAAAGTGCATCTTTCTTATTCTGACTTATATATCAGATCGCGAAAATTATACCCTCATTTGAATGAAACTAAGGAGTATAGACGGAACTCATCTTCAAAAATTATTATTCTTCCTGTTAATTTCACCAAAATTCAGAAAAGCCTAGTAAATAACATACTGTAACAATTGTATTGGTGATTGCCTCTAGTAATTACTAGTTACATTCTAAAATCATAGTGAGCAATTTATCCTTGTAAACATAACCAAAGTACCAATAAAGAATTTCATCCGGTCATCAATTAAAGATATTTCATGATTCTGAAAATTGCTAGTACAATAACCTGACAAGTGTCCATACTGAAGATGAAAAAAGGTTTTAAACACATGTCACCATATTATATCACTCAACATTTTTAGGTTTCGCCCTGGGCGTTGCAACTGCGTAGCAGTTGCTCTGCCCACGGCGAAACGTCATGACCCTACATATCGACTTTGGTTCCGCCTCTGTCTCTCATTGGCTAGCTCCATAAATGGAGGCTAGCCATTGGGAGACAGAGGCTGTCAATCACGCTTTCTGGTGAAAACGCGATTCGGGGGCGTTTCTGGGAGTTTTTTTAAGTCCCGCCCCTTTGTCCCGGGCCGCGCTGTCATTGGCTGCCGGCCGGGACACCCCCGTGATGTCATTCCCCGGGCCGCGCTGTGATTGGCTGGCCGGCCCGGGACCTGACTTGTTTTTAAAGGTTAGAGTCTTAATAGTACAACCCAATTCAGAGTGGGGTCACAACGTCTGATATTACACTTTGTATGCCGGTCTCAATCCACTAGAAGATAATGCCTATAGCCTTCAGCACTCAGCGCTCAAATCAGAGTTCAACCTTCAGCGTGTTTCCCCCTATGCTCTCAGACCCCAGCAGTGAAGAAAACACGGGCACCAATTTGGTTTCAAATACCAAGGGAGATATCACACTCAGCCTCGGCGTGTCCCCCTATGACCTTAGTGCCAGCGATGGAAAGACAAGAAGACACTAGGAGTACCGGTTACCCACCGCGTCGCACTTGCATCTCGCACAGCCTGCCGTATCTTCTGTGCACCCTTCGACAGCTCGTTACCAGGTACCACGCCAACAAACACAGTCCGCTCCGGGACCACAGTGTATCAGATAGGGCCTGCCGTGGTACTCCGTCTGCCTCGTCAGCCCCCACTCCGGCGTTTTCAGCTGCCGTCACAGTCCCCGAAAACAAGCGGTAAAAATTCAGCTCCTGTGCTGCAATTATTTCTCAGTTCGGCATCGTTAATTTGGATTTCCTCAAAAGCCGAGAGGAGTCATCGCGGAGCTAACCTCTCACACGTCCATCTCGGACGCCATCTTTTTCCCCCAGGACAACCCAACTTTCAGATGGAATCAGAGTTTCCACCTTTAGGGTATTTGGGAGTTGGTAACTGTTCAAAAGGTGCTCATATCCCTAAATTCCTCAGCTACAATTAGATTTTCCCAGGCATTATTTTTGATGATGCTCTTTTTCCGCTCAATCATTGCCTTGTAATCCCTCCTGCATTCTCTTACTTCCCCGGAGATTCATGGTTTCCTTATCAAAGCAAACAATAGTTTCCTATGGGCCATGGAGCAAGCGTTATCAAACCATCTATGTAGCCCATCACCTCGTGGCTTGATATCCATTGTCATCAGAGTTGTTAAAGGCTAACCAATAACAGAATAAAAGTTTATGCTCTTCGGGGGTTCTGCCCTGTGATTAAGAATTGGTTATCCATGGAAAGATCGAATGAGAATAGAATACAATCAATGGTGCTACAGGCTCCTCCACTCGTAAAATAGGGTAATATTGTATCCCCCTTAGGGCAGATTACCGAGGCAAAAAGGAGTTTGCTTTGTACTTCATCAGTACGTGGTTGAGAGACTCACCATAACGATGGTGAGCACAATGCTTCAGACCCATGTCTTGTATATCCACCAGCAGGCGCCTGCTGACGGTAGTGTGCACTCAAGGCACTTAAAATCGTCTACCCGTTCGATGTTAACCAGCCATGTTAACCAGCCTCTTGCTGTTTTCAAAATATGTGTTCAGGTTATTCTCTAATTCGTTCATTATAATCGGATTGCTTCTAGAATCAAAGTTGTTATTGTACCAGTGAATTAGTAAGATGTTTTTAAAATCAGAGAGATGAAATCTCAACAGCCGATACTAAAGCATGGGGGCAATAATTCTCATTTTAGTGCTTGAGCTATTAACTGATATTAAAATACATAGCCCCCTCGACCCTCCTATAATGTGACAGCTAAACTGTAAAATGAACGAAACCAGTCAGCAAAAAAAACAGGTCGCTGCCCAAGTTTCCTGACAGCAAGAAATATTAAAGTGAGAAATTATTTAAAACTAATCCAAATTATCGAATTTGTTTTAAATACCTGCGATATTCCAGGATACTTATAGAATACTGTTGCCTTTAGAAGTCTTTGGGTGCTTTCACCTAATCTCAAGGTTAGATGAATCGGTAATTCCCAAAGTAGGAGCGGGGAGCACGGGGACCTGTTTGCCTACCACTAAAGAGCATGACCGGCTACCACATAAGGGAGTCAAGTCAAGTCAAAACACACTTTATTCGATTAATAAAAATCATAAAAGTATACTATACAAATAAATAATGCAAAGGTTACATCAATACAATAGAAACAATTTAAAAAGCAATTTTACATAAAAACATCAATTCATTATTATTTATTTAAAAACACGTACTTATGGCACCATTATATTATTTTCGCCAGTCTAATCTTCCTGCTTCTAATGGATGCTACAAAATAATTAGCAACACCAAACATAATCACTGGAGATTCCATTAGTTGTAGGTGGAGCAGTGCTGGCTTAATTTGTAAGTAATCCTTATCTTTTAAAAGTGGGAGAATAAACTTTTTCCTGCCGCTGCTATAAAAGGAGCAAAAAAATAAAAAGTGCATTATATCTTGGGGTGAGTGGCCATCACATTTGCATGGTACCGCTTCCTCTGGCCTACACCAACCCATGGGATCAGACAGGAAGAAATGGATTTGATTAAAACGAAATTTTGTTATTAACCAACGATGGAATGGGACCGTTATGGTACTGAGATATGGTTGGATAGAGACACAATTAGTAGGAAATGGGCCCTAACGGTATGTTTGTTTAATTGCACATATTCCCGCTCCTGGTCTCTGAGTTTCTTAAAATTAGTCTTAACCCAATTGATGTCACCCTTTAACAGCCCATCTGGGTTAGTAAAAATCTCAGGGCATCCCAATTCCATAGTGGTTGTCTTAATAAAGGACAACCACTGGATTTCCTTTGATTTCTCCAATTTCATGTAATCTCTTAAAATCTCATGGTTCAGGGTGAGTTTCAGGTTCAACCATGTTTTTATCCATAATAAAATGGGGGCTAAGGTTATGATACCACATAAGGGAGTCATTCAATCTCTTCCCAAGTTTCAAGTGATGAGAATTGTGTGCCTGTGTCTACATTAAACATAGGCTGCATGTGTCCCATAATACCAACCCCAGCAATGCCCTTTCTGTGTGTCTTCAGGTCTGTGAGAAAATGGGGTTCTGTTGCAGTCTTCCCCCCAACCCCCAACACTTTTTTGCCCGGCTTTTGATGCAACTTTGCCTGTCGAGTACTAGGTCCCTTCTTTCCAGATTCCCTCTACGTGTTCTTTCCCTAAAACTGATCCACAGTTGGCCCTTCAGGCCCCCCTGTAACCCCTAGTAAAAGCTACTTGGGCATCTAGGGCTTTGGGACTGAAGAGGGTCCCTAGGGACTTCTCACCTAGGCTCTGCAGACTGCCACTGCAGCATGCATGGCAACGTGCAGACAAAACAACAAAGGCTACAACTATCACTTCCCAGGATATATTGACGAAGCGGACATTTCCATGATACCAAATATATATGATTTCAGGCCGATAGTCTTCTTTGAACTACTAATGAAAGACACAAGCTGAAATCCACAAAATGGTCGCACGCTCCATTCTGTATATCAGTCAGCTGCAACGTGCAAGCAACGCAAGGCTTCCGAAAACAAACTTGCCAGCTTCCAGCTCGCTATTGCAACACGCCACATTTTCAGTAAATCATGTCGACATGACCTGCAGGCCTACGTGCCAAGTCCACGTACACCAGAGACACAGATTTCACCTTTAGGGAAAAACCCAAATCTGCTCTTGTAGATGTCACGTGGGCAGTAACATTAGGGTATAGGCACCCTTCGAGCCTTAAAAGGGTATTACACCACATGTGCATTTCACTGATTTGTCCAGCAGGTCATAGCCTGATCCCGATTACGTATGCTATGATGCCCATCCTGTGGGGGCTTATACCTATAAAATGTCTCTGCACTGTCATACCAATTGGGCACTCAGTGAGCTTTGCTGAGGTCTCTGTGTGCACGTATATTGCATTGTGATTATTTCTAATTGGGTTCCCAATAAATCTTGCCAACCTAAACATGCTGAGAGCGAATTGTTTATTTTACTGTTGTCATTGATCTTTTTACTTTTGCAGTTAATTACTGAGCTTCAACATTTGGTGGAGAATGCTGCGGGCCCATTACAACTGACTGGCTACACCGACGGAGCGGACACCGGTGATCAGGACCCTTTTGGCACCCTTCTGGGGAAGGGGTTTTGAGGTGATAACGTTCTGTGTGTTTATCTCTCCCCGACCTGGTTGGTAGCTGGAGGGGGCTGGATCCGGTGGATGACCTGTTTGTGGCCTCTCCGTTGTCTTTGGTAGTGTCCTGCTCTGTTCGCTCTTGGCACGCTTGTGTTGGGTTCTTATCTCTCCTGACATTTTTTTCTTTCTTCTTGACTCCCCATGTCTGGCGAGGTGTGCCTGTGCCCCGGGGATATTTACATGACTTGTTCAGACCCCATGTCTTTCGTGGTCCCTTTTCTGATAACTTTCTTCGTTCTGCTGGTCCTGGCTCTGATGGTTTACGTTTGTTTTTGCCATCACACGACCCAGGAAGTAGCTCCCGTCTAAAGCTCTCTCTCTCTCTCCTTTTCTCCGGCTCTCGGTGCTGTTGACCTTTCTGGGTTTTTGTGTAACGGGCGTGTGTTCGCCTCTGTCATTGCTACCTGAAGTCCGCTGCCTTTTCTCACATACATTTTTTCTCTCCTATAGGGTCTGGCCTTGGTCCCCTGCGTTCCCTAGCTGGCTGGTGACGGCAAGCTTCTGCAGGATTCCTGGCCGGCAGTAACTCTTTGGTGATTTCACGTCAGTGGGCCCTGGGCCAGCCATTGAGGACGAAGGTCTGCAAAACCCCCACCCCCCCTCCCCCTGCCGCAGAGAGTCACCGGCCGCTGGGATACGGGATACCCTCGCCAGACCATTCCCAGTGGGTGCAGCGGACGTCGGTATGCTCTAACAGACTGGATGAAGCCCGGTGAGTACACTTGGGAGGGGACTTTAACCCTCCGGTATTGGGTCGTAGCAGTTGGCCCCTCATTGTGAGCTGTGGCAGTTTTTGCTCCCCGGTGGGTGGTAGCAGGTAGCTCGCCGTTTTAGGGCGTGGCAGTTTTGCTCCCCAGTTTGGCACATAGTGTTTGTGCCTGTTAGGTATCGCGATACGGGTGGCCAGGTTGGCTGCTAGATTTTGTTTCTACTGTGCATTTGTTGATTGTGATTTTATTTTATTTGTTCTGATGAGCTCTGACTTGGGTCCTGCACCATCGACCGCGCGCCGCTGGCCTAATATTTGGGCATTTATGAGGAACGCTCCAGGCGCTCCTGGTTCTTTGGCTAACGCCCGTCGCCCTGCCTGGATTCAGCCTCCACCCTCCCCCTGGAGACGTCCTGCTAGGCACCAGAGTGGTTCTAGGTTCGTGCCTCGGGATATTTCTCGGCACGAAGAGGGGGGTGTGACGCTTGGTACACCAGTATTTCTGTTTTCAATAATTTTAGGGTTCATTGCATTCTTTTATTGTGTCCTTGTGATGTGTTTGGCTTATTTAGTGGCCAAATACTGTTAGGTACGTGGGGTGTTTTTCACTTTGTACCAGGTTCTAGACTTCCTCGGCCAGCTTAGTCGTCTATTCTGGGTATTACAACGCTACCTGACAGAGATCTGATAAAAGACCTTTACATCACACACCCATTAACCAGCTTCGCCAAATAGGCACCCCGTCCATAATACTCTCTGGCCTCTAATAGGGGACTGGCTGTAAAGACTGATTGAAGGGTACCTCTCTAGAATTCCAAAACTAAAAAGGGTTTCTAGTATCCCCCTTACTCCTTTTGGGACTAAGTACAGCAGACTCACACACATTCTCTGCACAGAAGGTTTTTTCTACAGCGCTGCCGCGTAGGATCCCCAGAATTTGTCTTAGATGTTTATGTGATTGTCTGAACTGCACGAAGCAATTCACCACTATCGCTCTATTGTTGAATGTCAGCACCCTGTGGCATAGACAGGGTCTGTTTTCCTATCTTACTTATTTCAGAGGCCATCAAGGCCCAATATACAACCAGGATCTGGCTTCTTTCTTCCTTGTGAAATAGCTTTGGTGAATTGGCACTACATGAACTGTTGGGGCGATTGATGTATGGCTTTCTTGTTGCAATCTTGCAAATACTGTGTGGCTGAAATATATATGAAGCATTTCTGTCAACCTATTGTATCACATGTTACCGTGCTAAAGTCCACCCTGCAACCCACCTGTCTGGTATACGTGAACAGTTATTTGTACAGCGTTTAGGACTAGCTGCTACACAGAACACACCACAACACAACAATGGGTAACAGAAACAGTAAAAAGAATTTAGATACGGCTCAGCCAGCCCCACCCAAGAACTCACCTGCATATAATGTGGCCATAAAAAGAGGCTTAAGCTCAATTACGTACACACACAAGTGGCACGATCTCACATCTAAAAACCCGGATCTCCAATTCCCATGTAATGGCACATATGACATGGCAAAATTGTCATACTTGCGCCAGATGCTAAATATGAAAGGAAAGAAGATTAGAAGTTTAGAATGGGAGGCGTACCGTAATTGGGACTCTGTGTTAAGCGATATGCGGTCAACAAGCGCAGTCAAATCTAAGGTCCACAGCGAACTTATGGAAATTAAAAAACAAATATTACAGGCAAAATTGGAGGGCAGATGGAGTAAAGAGCAATTAGATACAATAGGCGCATTCCCATGTGTACAAATTAAAGAAGAAGAGAAAGTGGAAGGTGGGGCAGGAGAAGATGACCAAGTATTAGAAGATATTCTCTTGGGATGCATGGGTGGTGATTCACCGCTGCATGTACCTGAGCCAGAACACACTGAGCTAACTCCCGGGGAACGAGACGCAGCAATAACCTTTGTACACAGAGCGCTGAAAGATAAGGTTGCAAAACTAGAATTGGAGTCTATCCAAGACCTGGCTACGCTGAAATTGATGAGAGAGATAGCGGTTAGAGCCGCTTCAGATTACAACGAGAAGAAACACAGGGTTCTAAATAAATGCATTAAAAAAGCGGTTAAAATACCTAAACTAATAGACAGACCATGGCAGCAATTATTTGAGGATGAATCACTGGATGACTCATGCAGCAAACAACAGTGGCACTCGCTAATATGGGATGCATTTACATATGTCCATCACACAGAACATGATATTTCCACACTAGAGCAGTGTTTGACAGAAGCAGAGCCAGCTCCAGAGAACAAAAGAAGAGGCAGTGTGGGAGGAACGGTTGGAGGAGCTTCAGCATCAAACCCAAATTCACCAAAATTGATGTTAAAAAGCGATTCTTTAAATTGTCAAGCACTACTACAGCGGCTTGTGGACGGCTCACTAACTGTGGACTCCTTTATACAAACACAGCATAGGAGGTACTTAGAGAAAACGCTGTCCTTAGCACGAGCAGAGTTAATGAACAAAGCACCCCAGGCCCACTTAGTATATGCTAAGCAAGCCGACACCCAGACAGCTGCAGGTAGTCGTGCCCAACTACCAGAAAAATATGACTGGGAAGTTGGGAAGTTCGGATTCACAGACTCAGACTTAATAACATGGGAGGAGTCCAAGCTGCAGGAAACGCTTAAATATGCCATAGACAAATTACAACAGTGGAAACAGCTAATACACACATGTGCAGTACTTGACGTGGCCCACTCTCTTGCCCACTCCATCGCCACAGCCAACACAACAGAAGTCCCACCACTTATCATGCCCCTACGAGAGATACCGCCACCACCTGGCAGCGCGCCAGAGGATTTAGCATATGTTTACGTCCCATGGTCAAGACAAGACATTAGCGCATTCAGCAGAGACTTTCCCCGTTTAAGAGAGGAACCAAGGAGGTGGTATGAAGAACTTAGCAGAATGACAGCATTAGGAGGGTTACTGTGGAGCGATCTCAACACGCTATTTAACATAATAATCCCAAAAGATCTTTGGGAAGATTGTAAAAGAAAGATTGAGTGGCCAGATGCTGAACCAAAGCGGGGGAAAGGAGGGAAGCCAGGTCAAGAAGTAGAGGAGTTATATAAAAAAGTAGTGGAACACTTGAAGGAAAAGGTACCTGAAGATAGGGTTGATTGGAGCAAAATTACAAGTACCAAACAGGAGAAAGATGAAAGCGTGAATGCATACTTTGACCGCCTCCTGCAAGTATATAGGCAGAACAGTGGATTGAAAGATCCTATGGGAGATGCAATGCCAGCCCTGGTAACTACATTCGTACAAGGCCTTGCACCACCCATCAGGACACACCTGCAAACCTCTTTTGTCTGCTGGCAGGAGGAGAAAATTGAAAAAGTGCTATCGGCGGCTAAATACTGCGCAGATTTCCAGGCTAGCGCGCAGGCAATGGAGACAGAAAAGTTAAAGAAAGACAAAGTGAGGTTAATGGTAGCACAAGAACGGTTTTATAGCAACAACCGAGGTAGGGAAAAGAGCAGAGGAGGGGGGCGAGGCGTAGGAAGACAGCAGAACGGTAGGACACCTTCCTTACCCCGCAGATCAACCTCCCTGCCACCCCAAGGAACAGCATGTTTCTATTGCAAGGACCCTAACCATTGGAAAGCGGATTGTCCAATATTAAAGAAAAGAAATGAGGACAGTAGGTACAAACAGAACACCGGGCAAGAGGGCAGACACCAGCACGCCAACTACACTCGGCACACAGAGTACCGAGACAACACACCACATGAAAATGAGACTCAGCAGCAATGGGCAGGGGGGGAGGGATGGACTCCAGTAATGAATGACTGGCCCCCACCCCCACCCCAAGCATCATTCTAGGGATGCCTGAAAGTGGGAAACTGTGTGATAATAGCACCAGCAATAGCAGTAGATCAATCCGGACCATATGTAGAGGGAGAGGTATTGGGCAGGGTTGTTCCATTTCTAATTGACACAGGGGCTCAAAGATCAATGCTGAAGGCACTAACAACGCCCGAGGCTCAACTTTCTAGGACTACGATAACCGCAGTAGGCATGACTGGCCAACCGATTACAGAATACCTTACGGAGCCACTACAGTTTGTAGTAGGCACGATAACAGTGCACCACCAATTTATTCTTAGCAGGTTTTGCCCCGTGAATTTGCTGGGGAGAGATCTGTTATGCAAATTACAATGCACCATACACTGCTCACCAACAGGGGTCTTTTTAGAGAGCAAGGCAAACGGTTTAATGATACAAGCCTTTATGAAATGCACTCCTGCCAGCACTGACCTCCAAATACCACTAGAACTACGCAATTGTGTGCCGCCGGAGGTCTGGGCAACAAGCGCCAATGACGTAGGGCGGGTATTGAACTACCCACCGGTGCAAATAAAATTGAAGCCAGGGGCAGTTCTCCCAAGAGTGCCACAATACAAGATCTCAAAGGAAGGGGAGGAGGGCATCGCACCAGTAATAAAAGACCTACTGAAGCAAGGAATCCTAAGGGAGATTCAATACAGCCAATGTAATTCACCAATCCTTCCGATAAAAAAAAGTAATAAGGCCCCCAAGGGCCCGAACGGGGCCCCTGGGGCCCCTGTCTATCGATTCACTCAGGACCTGAGAGAATTGAACAAAATAGTGTTGCCATCTTTCCCAGTGGTCCCAAACCCAGCAACAATATTATCTAATGTACCAGTGACCGCAAACACCTTCACCGTCATGGACCTTAGCTCCGCCTTCTTTACCATTCCCTTGCACCCTGACAGCCAACACCTCTTCTCCTTTACTTTCAGACAAAAGAGGTATTGTTGGACAAGGCTGGTGCAGGGCTACACAGAGTCACCATCCATCTTCACACATGCCTTAAAAACAGATTTAGACTCCCTGGTACTGAAGGAGGGGTCCACACTTATCCAGTATATTGACGATTTGCTATTGGCCTCGCCTTCAAAGGAGGCTTGTGTGAAGGACACCATCGCTGTCCTATGCCACTTAGCACTAAAGGGATACAAAGTATCCCCAAAGAAGTTACAGTTTTGCCTCACCTCTGTGAAGTACTTAGGCCATGAGTTAACAGAAGGAACGAGAAAACTTTTGCCAGACAGAATATCGACAATAACACATTTTCCCAGACCCCGCACTCAGAAGGAGGTCAGGGCGTTCCTGGGGGTTGCAGGATACTGTCGTCACTGGATACCAAACTTCTCTCTCATTGCAAAACCACTGCAGGCCCTAACACACAAAGACATACCTAATATTGTACCATGGTCACAAGAATGTGAGACAGCCTTCAATGAGCTAAAAAGAGGATTAAAGGACGCACCAGCATTAGGAATACCAGATTATAGCAAAGAATTTCACATGTTCTGTCACGAAAAGAATTTGTGTTCTCTGGGGGTCTTGGCCCAGAAACACGGAGCCTTCTACCGCCCCGTGGCATATTACTCTGCCACGCTAGACCCAGTGGCTTCAGGGCTCCCACCGTGTCTTAAAGCAGTGGCAGCTGCGGCCCTTGCTGTGGAACAATCAGACAACTTAGTATTAGGACACACATTAGTACTACACGTTCCACATGCCGTGGATACCCTTCTGACATCTACCAAGACACAACACCTAACAAATGCACGCCTCACCAGGTATGAGTTAGTACTCTTGACACCACACATTATTATCAAGAGATGTACCACTTTGAACCCCGCATGCTTGCTCCCTACAGAGCATGAGCTGGAGGATTTTGATTCAGATGATTCCTTTCATGATTGTGCTCTGGCAATAGATAGGCATACTAAAATACGCCCAGACCTGAAAGATACACCGCTCCCAGATGCACAGGGAGATTTGTTTGTAGATGGATCATGCTTAAGAGATGACACAGGAACACTACAAGCATCCTATGCGGTGGGCACAGCCACTAGATTATTGGAAGGGGGAAGACTGACAGCAGCAAAAAGTGCGCAGGCCGCTGAACTCGTGGCACTTACCAGAGCATGTACATGGGCTGAAGGAAAGAAAGTAAATATATACACCGACAGCCAATACGCCTTTGGGGTGGTCCACGACTTCGGCCAGTTATGGGCAATGAGGGGGTTCCTTACATCAGCAGGTCAGCAGATACAGCATGCACAATTGATTTGTGACCTCCTCAAAGCGCTGCTATTACCTTTCAAAGTAGCTATAATAAAATGTGCTGCCCACACTTCATCAAAAGACCCCATCTCCAGAGGCAATGCTTTCATTGACCAAGAAGCGAAGAGAATAGCGCTTACAGGCTGCGAGCAAGCTATGGTACAACTAGTAGACCACAGGACAGACACACAAGAGGATAAGGGTTCTCTGCATTTTGATCCAATACGTATTCAGAAGGATGCAGCTGACAATGAGAAAGAGGAGTGGAGGCAACAGGGATGCACAATAACAAAAGAGGGGCTATGGGTAGGACCCAATGGCAGGATATGCCTGCCTTCCATCATGCTCCCTTCAATGAGTAGATTGTTCCATGGACCGTCACACGTGGGGCGTGATGGTATGGTCAGGTTATTCTCCCAGTGTTGGTACAACACAAAATTCCGCCAGACAGCAGAGAGGCTGTGCAAGCAGTGTTCTGTCTGTGCGCAGTACAACACTGGAAAGGGTACCCCAACTGCGCCTGGCCACTTCCCACCCCCCCATGGACCATTTGAAAGCCTCCAGCTAGATTTTATAGACATGCCCCCCACCCAGTCATATAGATTCGTCTTGGTCATCGTTTGTATGTTTAGCAAGTGGACAGAGGCCTACCCCACCAAGCACTGTGATGCACAGAGTGTGGCCAAGTGTCTACTTAAGGAGCTATTGCCTAGATTTGGGGTACCTTCCCTTCTCGCCTCCGATAACGGACCTGCGTTCATTTCCAACGTTATCAAGGGGCTGTGCAAAGGATTGGCTATAAAACAAAGGCTCCATTGTGCCTATCACCCGCCGGCGGCAGGGGCTGTAGAACGGAAGAATGGAGTTCTGAAAAATAAGATCGCCAAGATCTGTGCGTCAACTGACCTCTCATGGGTAGATGCGCTGCCTCTAGCGCTTCTAGCAATGAGATGTACACCTGACAGAGTGACAAAGTTAAGTCCCCACGAAATAGTATTTGGCCGACCCATGCAAATACCAGGCCACATGTCAATCGCCCCCCTGTCAGTAATGGACGACTTATTGTTGTGTTACTGTAAAGAGCTAACCCATGTCTTACGTTACCTTCACTGCCAGGTGCTGACGTCACTCCCAGCTGCCGCGACGCCACCAGCCCATGATCTAAAAGCTGGTGACTGGATCTGGGTGAAGGCCCACACACGAAGAAATTGCTTGCAGCCGAGATGGAAGGGGCCAAGGCAGGTCATCCTCACGACGGCCACAGCTGTGAAGTGTGACGGCATAGCTTCGTGGATCCACGCGTCACACACAAAGAAAGTAACGGACGGAGAACGGATCACACCGACTCAGGCAGCAGGGCCTCGCAGAGAATATGACCTTCGCTCCCGCAGACAGCAAGCTGAAGAAGTGGATTAATAATTAAAGAACGGCTGCCTGAATGCAGGTGCTCAGAACAAACAGGCTTCGATCTGTGTCAATACAAGCCTGCGGACAAAGGTCCAGGATAGAATTAACTATTTTGTGTCCAGGAAGAGACATACCTGCAACGCTAACACTATTTGTCCCACAACCCATATTTTTCAGTGAACTGATAAAATTAGTTTTTTATGAGATTGCCTTTCCAACGGGCCCAGAGGAGGTCCCTGGACAAGAATTAACAGATTTACGTTTTGACATTCTGAATGGTGCCATTTGTGCAATAGAAAGTACGGGTTCCAGCATTTTCCAAACTTTTGAACATTCTCCATTGTGCCGTTTTTGCAACAGAGGTCATTGGTCCTAGGCTCATTCGTGACATTAAATACAAGAGAAAAACAGTGGTTAACTGCTTGACTCTAAGGGCCAGCTAGCATAGCGCCAAGAGAAAGGAGAATACATTTAGGGCCTATTCACAAGAAGACTGTATAGTACAGGAAAGGGAAAGTTTTGTACAGAATCATGCAGTCCACTGACAGACCCACATGTACCTGGAGAGCAGTAATTCTTGCAATATTAGTACCAACGCCTGCAATTATAGTTACAGCCATTATAATAACGTATTCTGCTGAGCTTGAAATACCACATCTTAATGGAAGAGTGGGGGGTGGTAGCGATGGACCAGAGCCAAAAAAATCCCCTAAAGACTATGAACAGAATATAACAATGAACAATACTGATATGGGGGTGGATGCGAATAAAGGGGATCAAGAAAGATTGTGGGATACATATGAAGGAAACCAGTACATTGAAATGCTGAAACTGTATGTGACAATTTTAAATATATCAGATTGCTATGTCTGCACCCACCTACCCACAGATGCCACACATAGTTTAAAATACCATGTGCTGCCGGTATCCAAATATGTAGGCTGTGTCCTATTGCGTGGCATGTTACAAAGTCAACACAACATGTCTGCATCGGTATCGATAGGAATTACCTCATCTGAAGTGTCTGCTTCATCTGAAACAGTGACTACTGATCCCAGCGGTAGGAATGGCTATAGCTATAGCAGAAGAACAGGCCCCCCTGTAAGACCTAAGAGGATCCCTTGTATGAATATGCGGCCAAATAAGGGAGACTTAGAGATGCTAAAAGAATTTGACAAGACTTCTCGAAATAAGGAATGGAGGGGCAGAACGGGCTGGGATGACATTGAGGCAGGCAACCTGAGAATACCAAGGTTCAGGGTAGGGGAAGTGGCAGCCCCATCATGCATCCTCAAGGATGAAATGGTAACACCAGAAAGAATACCAGCCTTGCCAAAGGGAGCAACAAGAACATGCACTATTTCAGAACTGCTGTCCAAAGAAAACTGGAAGGAGTGTGTTTCATTTGAGTGCACCTTTGATGAACTCACAAAAGGAATGCAGGGATTATTTGATTGTGAGGACAGGATAAACAGGATAAAAGGCATACTACCCACCAAGGCAGTTCCCCAGATTTACATGGGAACGAGCAACTGTAACCACACAACCAGACTAACTCGAGTTAGGAGTCGTGATGAGCCATCACCAGGTCTGGTAGGTTACAGGGGCCTTTTCTTTGTCTGTGGTCCATGGGCATACTTCTACCTACCTCCAGGATGGTATGGTAGTTGTTACCTTGCATCCATTATCCCTCAAATGACCCACTTCACAAAACTAGTGCCAGCGGAAAAGGAACAGTTGACACTAGTTAGGGCCAAGAGAACAGCAGCATGGGTAGACCACATGTTAACAGGTATTGGGTCAATGATCCCGGTGGTAGGAAACATCTATACCTCAGAAAGGATACATCAGTTATCCAAGATGATTGAGGATCTAGCGGACTCTACCACTGATGCCTTGGGAAATATAACAGAAGAACTTACCTCTATGAGGGCTGTCGTAATTCAGAACAGAATTGCGCTCGATATCATTCTAGCCAAGGAAGGAGGAGTCTGTTCCCTCCTTCATGAGGCATCTTCCCCAGCATCTCCCCTTGCCCAGAGCCAATGCTGTGTATTCATCCCTGACAACAGTGGGAATATAAATAAAGCAATAAATAAGATAAAAGATATCAAGGATGAGGCCCATGGAATACACACAGGAGAATTATGGGAAAATATTATGAATTGGTTCACCAGCTGGGGCTCTTGGATACTTGAGGCAGTCATAATAGTGGTAGCAGCCCTTTTGACACTGTGCATCCTGATAAAAATATGCCCATCTTGTTGTGCAGCAATTTCCAGCTCCTGCGCTAACTGCATATTCAGGAAAGGTGGTCCACCACACCACACCCATAAGAATGAGGATGAGGATGAGGGAAAGGAGATGATTATGATGAGGATGGATGACTTCTAATTAAACATATGATTTGGTATCAGATTTGGGGATGACGAAGCGGACATTTCCATGATACCAAATATATATGATTTCAGGCCGATAGTCTTCTTTGAACTACTAATGAAAGACACAAGCTGAAATCCACAAAATGGTCGCACGCTCCATTCTGTATATCAGTCAGCTGCAACGTGCAAGCAACGCAAGGCTTCCGAAAACAAACTTGCCAGCTTCCAGCTCGCTATTGCAACACGCCACATTTTCAGTAAATCATGTCGACATGACCTGCAGGCCTACGTGCCAAGTCCACGTACACCAGAGACACAGATTTCACCTTTAGGGAAAAACCCAAAGCTGCTCTTGTAGATGTCACGTGGGCAGTAACATTAGGGTATAGGCACCCTTCGAGCCTTAAAAGGGTATCACACCACATGTGCATTTCACTGATTGGTCCAGCAGGTCATAGCCTGATCCCGATTACGTATGCTATGATGCCCATCCTGTGGGGGCTTATACCTATAAAATGTCTCTGCACTGTCATACCAATTGGGCACTCAGTGAGCTTTGCTGAGGTCTCCGTGTGCACGTATATTGCATTGTGATTATTTCTAATTGGGTTCCCAATAAATCTTGCCAACCTAAACATGCTGAGAGCGAATTGTTTATTTTACTGTTGTCATTGATCTTTTTACTTTTGCAGTTAATTACTGAGCTTCAACATATGTAAGTCAACCGCTAGCAGGCCTTACCAGCTCTGAGGCAGGGTGCACTATAACACAGGTGCTGACATATCTGCAAGATCAGATATGCCCCTACAGTATCAGGGTCTATCCCTCAATAAAAGTAAGAGGAAATCTGACGTCTTAAGGCCCTCCTATACATGCAGCCCCTGGGTTTTGGAGAGCTAGAACAGCGGTGCCCCTGTGCCTCCAACATCTCTTCTTACCTGTGCTGTCCGTAGGGTACAATAGGTTTCACATTTGCGAGAGATTAAGCTAATGGCAATGTAAATGACAATGCCATTTATTTATCTGTTTTCAAAACCAACACATAAATACAAATTTTGTCATTTAAAATGCCAATAGCTCTAACTCTTCGAACGGCGAAACCATTGCTTGTAAATGCTTGTTAATATAGTTATCATTTTATCCAAGGAAATACTGCATTTCATCATCAATTTTTATCCCCTGTTCCACTGCCCGTAATCTAATAATCCAGCGTACTTCCGCTTGTCTCACTTTAAGTTCTCTATTCCCTCCTCTCACACTCGGGGGAATGCTCTCTAATCCATGAAATGAGAAACTTTTATTAGGGCAGTTTGCTGCATGTATTCCTATTGGATATCTCTGATCCATATTTTTAAAAGCTCGGTAATGTAATGCAATTCGATCTTTCATACTCCTAATAGTGCTACCTACATAGATCTTTTGGCATTTGCACACTATTATATAGACTACATATTTAGTTGTACAATCTATATGCTGTCTTATGTTGTATCTGTTGTATCTTTTTGATCCATTATATGCAAAATCTTTTTTCTCCTTGATTGCCATTCTGCACATACTGCAGTTATGGCATTTAAATGAACCCACATTGTGTGTGTGTAGCCAAGTTTATTTAGCTTTATTATCCCTAAGATAACTAGGGCTAGTGATATTCCCCAGTGTTTTACCTTTCCTGTAGGCTATACTTGGGTATTTAGGAATAAATCTCTGTAGTAGCACATTAGATGTTAAGAGATGCCAGTGTCGTTTCAGAATATCATATATTTTATGTGACCACGGATGGTATCCCGTTATTAATTTCACAGGTAATACTTTATTGCATTCCTTATTTCGTGGTTTCAATGTGTCTAACCTTTTCAACTTCATAGCTCGATTCTTAGCTTTTATAAGTACTTGCTGGTCATAACCTCTAGACAGAAATCTGTCTTCCATGTCCTTCAAAGCGTCTGCAAAGTCACTCTCATTTGAGCAGTTTCTCCGTGCTCAATTAAATTCGCCATATGGAATGGCATTTATTTGAGTTTTCGGGTGGGCACTTCCAGCATGTAACAATGAATTACATGAGGTTTCCTTTCTGTGCATTTTACTCTTCAGTTTATCCCCTTCTACAAATAACTCCACATCTAGAAAAACCAAAGATTTCGCACTGTAATTCATAGTGAATTTGATGTTATAAGTATTGTTGTTTAAAAAGGCAAAGAATTCTTTTAATTTTTCCACTCCTCCTGTCCATATTAATAGACAATCATCAATGTATCGTCCATAATACATTTTATATTCCTGCCATTCTGCCCCTGGTCGGCCCCAGATATGCACCGCCTCAAACCGTCCCATAAAGAGACAAGCAAAAGACGGCGCAAATCTGGAGCCCATTGCTGAACCACAAATTTGTTGGTACCAATCTGTTTTGAACATAAAGACATTGTGTTCTAGAATCATCCTAGCCATGTCTATCAGCATGTTAGAATGATCTAGTAATTCCGCCGGTCTCTTATATAGATAGTATCGCAAGGCTTCTAGTCCCAATTCATGGGGAATATTGGTGTATAAGTCAACAACATCTATTGTAACCATGATCATTGTTTCTTCCCAAGATATATCTTCAATTATATTTAGGGCATGTTTGGTATCTTGTATTGTAGAGGGCAGATTAGCTACATATGGTTGGAGGTATGTATCTACAAATTCGGAAATTTTTTCAGTTGGTCCTCCCACCCCCGACACTATCGGTCTTCCTGGTGGTCTAGTGCCATTTTTATGGATTTTCGGTAAGCAGTATAGACATGGAAAGTTAGGTCTATCCACTGTTAGATATTTATATTCGTCCTCATTTAATAATCCAGTGGAGTACCAGAGTTTTAGTTGATCATTGATCAGATTAGTGGTCCTGAATATAGGGTTATTAGGAAGTTTCCTATAGAAATTTTCATTTCCCAGTTGTTCTAATATTTTATTTTCATAGTATGTTTTATCTAAAATTACTATATTTCCCCCTTTATCTGCTCTCTTAATTACAATTTCATTGTTTGATGTTAATGTTTTCAGAGCATTGCGTTCACTGCTGGTCAAATTATCCATCTGTTTCATAGTTCTATGATCATTAATTTTACCTTCAATTTTATCCAAATCGTTTATGACCACCCTGTAAAATGCGTCAATACTGTTACCACTACCTAACTGTGATGTCCATTTAGATTTGGATTTCAGACCACTATCTAATGTTTCATTAGTGTTGTAGTCCAAATCTTGTAGAACTTTATGCATTGTAATTGGGACTTCCTCATTCTCAGTAATGGATAACAACATGGCGGTATCTCTAATCTCTTGTATACAATGATCACCAACAACAATATCAGGTACGTGTTTTTTATTTGTATTTTCATCAAAGGCATAAATCGTATAAATCTATATAGATCAATCTTAACATTTGTCAAATCACATGGTGCAGTTGGACAGACACTCATACCCTTACTTAGTACATGCGTCATTTCATCTGTAAGGGGGAAGCTAGATAAATTTACTATCTGGATTACATTAGCAACATCATTTACTGTTTGGTTTTGTTCCATGATCGGGTGTTTACTCTGTCTCTGGGACCGGGACTTCCCTTTTCCTCTACATCCTCTCTTTGTCTTCCTCTTTGTCCATTGCCCTCTTTGTTCCCGATTCGGATTCTCTGGACTTTGCGTAAAAAATGACTTCCTGTTGAGGTGTTTGCTGGTGTTTCTACACTTGTCTCATCTGTTGGTAAAGAGATAATACTAGAGGAGGCTGAACTTATGCCACTCACTAGTGAGATCTTACTGCCACTACGTTGCAAGTCATTTTTAACTAGAATGTCAAATTTTTTGGCAAAAGTGAAAACTCTACCGTTACGGTAGTCGTTTTTATCTCTCTTTAGTTTCCTCGCTTTTTTGTCCTTTATCTCATCTTCATATTTACATAAAATCCCTTCTAGGATAGCATAGTTTTTCTTAGTGCCTAAGTGAGTTTTAGATCTTCTATTTCTTTTTCTAATAAGTCAACCTGTTCTGCTGCTTGACTTACTTTCCTTTCAGAGTTTTCAATCAATATATTCATTAATCTCAAGGAGTTCCCCGTGAGTTCTTTTTCCCAAATCTGAAGCAGATCTTCCTCTAAGTCATCATAAGTGGGAAATAGGTTGGAACGGAGACCCCTGGGTATTCTTTCTAGCCTTATGTATTCTTTCAGGGTAGCTCCATCCCACCATTTATTGATTTCTGTTTTCTTTAGCCGTTCTAGCTTCTCAAATTTCTTTTTAAGTCCCTCATTCTCCTTGGATGTACTTTGAGTGACTGCTTTGTTAACAGATATTCCTGCACTTAAATTTTTAAACATATCTTCTGCTACTTTACGTCGTTCAGTTCTAGAACACATGATGTATTTGTTATAGTTTGTTAATCTACACTAATTGCAACAATCCCCAAATAAACAATCAATTTACAGAGGGCAAGAGGGGATTTTGCACAAAATAGTGTGTATATTATCAGAAAATTCGTATAGTCTAGTCTATGCTCTAAAGGTGAGATACAACCCTTGCCTACAGTTGTAACTATAGACAAACAAAGTTTGTCTATTTGAACAATTACAAAAAAATTCTCCTCCCGAGCAATACTAGAAAATTATATAAGAATCAATCAGTCAAGCAATACTCTTAGATTCAATAACAGTAAAAAACAGTGCAAATATTTTCCAATAGGTCTTCTTTATTCCTTCTTTTTCTTTCAGTCACTCAGTACTATTCTTCCATATTTTCATAATATATTGTTCTTAGTCTTTGCCAACACGTGTTTCGTCCTACTTCGTCCTTATGCTGTAAAGTAGGACGAAACACGTGTTGGCAAAGACTAAGAACAATATATTATGAAAATATGGAAGAATAGTACTGAGTGACTGAAAGAAAAAGAAGAAATAAAGAAGACCTATTGGAAAATATTTGCACTGTTTTTTACTGTTATTGAATCTAAGAGTATTGCTTGACTGATTGATTCTTATATAATTTTCTAGTATTGCTCGGGAGGAGAATTTTTTTGTAATTGTTCAAAAACTGTAGGCAAGGGTTGTATCTCACCTTTAGAGCATAGAGTAGACAATACGAATTTTCTGATAATATACTGTGGAATGGGGGGAGATGACAGGTCGATTGAGGGGTTATTAATGATGGAGGTCCATGCGGAAAGTTCTGAGTAGGCGTTTTATTTCAGAGTACAACAATCCTCCTAATGAAAAATAAGGAGGGGAATCCTCTCAGGTACACCCCCTTGGTTCAGTAAACATAAAAAAACGAAAGCAGGGAACAGTCCAGGTCTTCGAGTCCTTCCTGACTCCGGCCCTCTCACGTCTCAGGCAATCATCTGGCTGGGGTTCTCATCCAGCGTCGCCATTTATAAAGGAAAAGAAAAGAACAATCCCGGAATTACTGGCACGTTCGGGAAGTAAGATTTGAATGAGGGGGAAGAGGGGAGTGAAGGAGTCACCAGGGCCCGCTACCAAAAACACGTTGTGACTGAGGGGAAGTAAGCGTGTTGAGGGGTAAGGTGTACACACAGTCAAATGGTCCCGTGACCTCCCTCAAGCCTCCCCTACCCCGTCCCACCCTGTGAAGAGACGGCCCCGTACCTTGTCCAGCCACACTTCTCCAGAAGTGCGGCAGGGCGGCTCGTGGTATCGGTGGCCTCCAGGCGTACTCGTTCTCCCGGTCTGCAGATCTCCTTCTTCTCCTGGACACTCGTCTTGAAGGTGGCTCCTTTCCGGCGTCTTCTCCCGCGTTCTTCCTCCGGCTTGAGCGCTGTGAAACTCCGGCCGGGCTTCCTTATCCGCCTCCCTTGATTCCGATTGGTCAGGCACGCCCGACGTCATGACAGCGGACTCCTCCTCCGCTGGTGATAACCATGCTGCATTAAAGGGGCCGTAATCACCCTGAAGACGGGGCGGAAAGGAACAGTCGTTAAAGTCCCCGCCCCGTCCTCCGCCGTCCTCCAAGGCCCGTGACATATACACACCATTTTGCGCAAAATCCCCTCTTGCCCTCTGTAAATTGCTTGCCGTATTTGGGCTGTAAGGCTCAGGCCAAATATGGTAATGATTTCTATGCCTATATAAGGATAGGGTAAAGTATACCTAGATAAGGGCATGAATTGGGAAAAGTTACACTAGGGTCCTAGATTTGTTTACAACAAAAGTTATTGAGTGTCACTTACTGTGCTGTTGTGTATCGATTTAGATTCGGTATGAATTTTCCCAATTCATGCCCTTATATAGGTACAATTCACATTGCCCTTATATAGGCATAGAAATTAAGCCCTTATTTAGGCATAGCACATGCTACCCAAATACAGGCATGGTTACTTCCATCAGTTCATCAACGTCACAACGAGTTCTTGGAAAACCAGACTCTTAAGCAGAAGCGACATCCCCTAGCCTGGATATTGATTTCTCCATGAACTCATTTATTATGCATGAACATCTATTCCTTCTGGGTTCATTCATGACGTTCTCATGCCCGACTTTTACGTCAATTCTGGCATTCCTAAACACCTTCAAGGTATAAATATACCTTCACTTACTATGGCAAAGCACGGTGTGGTTCGGTGCAGTTCAACTACCTATTTGCACGGCGCGGCTCGCCACAGCAAGTCCCGAAGGAAGCCGACTCTCCAGCTGACGCACTGACCAGAAGCGGTCCTCCTTGCTGAGAATCCAGCTCCAGTGTTTCTGACTCCCCTTGCAGGGTGTTAGAGATCGAGTCCCGGGAAAGAGATACAAACCTCTGTCATTCTAAGGTATGGAGCTGATTAGAGCCTAGAGAAACCTTTGGCAATTCTTGGCACAACTAAACTAGACTATAGCTAAAACAGCACCTACTTCTTCCCTCATTCTAGACTTAGGTTAGGTACACTGGGATAGGATAATTTTAGAAGCACCAGTTGGGTATTTTAGCCTGTGTTATTTATGTATGTATTTAATGAATATATGATAGCCTCAAAAACATGCCATTACAATATTATTTTATATCACTGCTAACGCTGTACATATTCTATTTCGCATTCTGTCTTACGATTGTAGCAGTTCATTTCTCTTGCATGAGAAATAAGACTTCAATAAACCCTTTTATTGAAACGCCCCTCTCACTATTTCTGTTCAACTCTGTAGAAACGAAGCATGCACGGTTGAGTGAGTGAAATAGTTATCTTGTTTCCACGACTCTGAAGATATTGTTCCGACTCTAAGGGAAACAAAGTTGTCATGTTTATGTGGTTGTCAGAGACTAATCACTTCTTGTTTATTCGAGAAGTTTCTAGTGACCTCTGAGCTAACTGGCACACACACAATTAAGTTTAATGTACTCGATAGAGACATACTGACATCAGTCGCATGTCAAATCTATAGTGTATGTTATTCCAATCCACGCGGAGCCTATCAGGGATATAGGAACTACACTACAGTGCCGTACCATCTGAGTTTCGATCACCGTCTCACCCCTGGAGTAAGATTTAACTGCTAGCACCCACTTCCTAGAGATAAGCAAGGGCCCAACACCACCGCTCTGGCACCAGAAGTGGAGAAAGGGTGGGTTCTGCTGGATTTGATACTCTGAGGGAGGTTCTGGAGAAGGCTTGGTATCCCTTCTTGTACCCCCTGCTCTGGCACGAGAAGTGGAGAAAGGGTGGGTTCTGCTGGATTTGATACTCTGAGGGAGGTTCTGGGGAAGGCTTGGTATCTCTTCTTGTACTCCCTGCCCTGGCACGGGAAGTGGAGAAAGGGTGGGTTCTGCTGGATTTGATACTCTGAGGGAGGTTCTATAGAAGGCTTGGTATCCCTTCTTGTACCCCCTGCTCTGGCACCAGAAGTGGAGAAAGGGTGGGTTCTGGTAGATTTGATACTCTGAGGGAGGTTCTATAGAAGGCTTGGTATTCCTTCTTGTACCCCCTGCCCTGGCACCAGAAGTGGAGAAAGGGTGGGTTCTGCTGGATTTGATACTCTGAGGGAGGTTCTGGAGAAGGTTTGGTATCCCTTCTTGTACCCCCTGCCCTGGCACCAGAAGTGGAGAAAGGGTGGGTTCTGCTGGATTTGATACTCTGAGGGAGGTTCTGGAGGTTTGTATCTCTTCCTTCTTGCCCTCACTGCCCGCCTGGCGATGCTGCGGTTGCATGTTGTGCGTGTTCCTCTGGAGGTGTTCACCTTAGCAGCCAGGTGTGGTGAGTCGCTGCTGGTGTTGACAGCTGTGTAAGGGAGGCACCGGGTATGCATGAGGTAAGTGGGACCCAGTGGACTTCTCGGAGTGCTGGAGTGATTGTGTCATACGAGCAAAGACCCCCGATGAGGGGCAGATACAAGCAGAAGACCTTTATTGGAGGTAGGATGGTCTGAGGCACGTGTGCAAGGCTTTACCGATGTCAAGATGGGCCAGACCCAGTGACACTGTTTTAAGGGCAGGTTCACCTTTTGCTGCAGCATCACGGGGCTCTGCGGGTGTAGTTTGGAGTGCAATGTGGGTCATAATGCCAGGTGTGTGGGGCAAGGGAGGACTTTACACAGATATCTGTGGCGTGAAGCAGCCAAAATTCCTTTGAGACAGCCCTGTAATGGCTCCCTGCTCCCCTAGTGACATCCCCTCCCTGACACCCCATGCCTTCTCGTGCTTCTTGCCCTTCTCCGGGCACTCGCTGCCCCTCTACAGACACTCACTGACCTTCTACAGACACTCACTGACCTTCTACAAACACTCCCTGCCCCTCTACAGACACTCCCTGCCCCTCTACAGGCACTCACTGACTCTCTACAGACACTCCCTGCCCCTCTACAGACACTCCCTGACCCTCTACAGATACTCTGCCCCTCTATGGACACTCCCTGCCCCTCTACAGACACTCCCTGTCCCTCTATAGACACTCCCTGCCCCTCTACAGACACTCCCTGCCCCTCTATAGACACTCCCTGCCCCTCTACAGGCACTCACTGACTCTCTACAGACACTCCCTGCCCCTCTACAGACACTCCCTGACCCTCTACAGATACTCTGCCCCTCTATGGACACTCCCTGCCCCTCTACAGACACTCCCTGTCCCTCTATAGACACTCCCTGCCCCTCTACAGACACTCCCTGTCCCTCTATAGACACTCCCTGTCCCTCTACAGGCACTCTCTGCCCCTCTACAGACACTCCCTGCCCCTCTACAGACACTCCCTGCCCCTCTACAGGACTCTACCTGCTCCTCTACAGACACTCCCTGCCCCTCTACAGACACTCCCTGCCCCTCTACATGCACTCACTGACCCCCTACAGGCACTCCCTGCCCCTCTACAGACACTCACTGACCCTCTACAGACACTCCCTGCCCCTCTACAGACACTCCCTGCCCCTCTACAGACAATCACTGACCCTCTACAGGCACTCCCTGCCCCTCTACAGACACTCACTGACCCTCTACAGACACTCCCTGCCCCTCTACAGACACTCCCTGCCCCTCTACAGACAATCACTGACCCTCTACAGGCACTCCCTGCCCCTCTACAGACAATCACTGACCCTCTACAGACACTCCCTGCCCCTCTACAGATACTCTGCCCCTCTACAGACACTCCCTGCCCCTCTTCGGACAATCACTGACCCTCTACAGACACTCCCTGCCCCTCTACAGACACTCCCTGCCCCATTACAGACAATCACTATCCCTCTACAGACACTCCCTGCCCCTCTACAGATACTCTGCCCCTCTACAGACACTCCCTGCCCCTCTACAGACACTCCCTGCCCCTCTACAGGACTCTCCCTGCTCCTCTACAGACACTCCCTTCCCCTCTACAGACACTCCCTTCCCCTCTACAGACACTCTCTGACCCTCTACAGACACTCTCTGACCCTCTACAGACACTCCCTGCCCCTCTACAGGACTCTCCCTTCCCCTCTACAGACACTCCCTGCCCCTCTACAGACACTCCCTTCCCCTCTACAGACACTCTCTGACCCTCTACAGACACTCCCTTCCCCTCTACAGACACTCTCTGACCCTCTACAGACACTCCCTGCCCCTCTACAGACACTCCCTTCCCCTCTACAGACACTCTCTGACCCTCTACAGACACTCCCTTCCCCTCTACAGACACTCTCTGACCCTCTACAGACACTCTCTGACCCTCTACAGACACTCCTAGCCCCTCTACAGGCACTCTCTGCCCCTCTACAG
Source organism: Lissotriton helveticus (assembly GCF_964261635.1). Classification (NCBI taxonomy): domain Eukaryota; kingdom Metazoa; phylum Chordata; class Amphibia; order Caudata; family Salamandridae; genus Lissotriton; species Lissotriton helveticus. The sequence continues at coordinate 2,133,478,316 of NC_136065.1, read as the reverse complement.
ACACTCCCTGCCCCTCTACAGACACGCCCTGCCCCTCTACAGGACTCTCCCTGCCCCTCTACAGGACTCTACCTGCTCCTCTACAGACACTCCCTGCCCCTCTACAGACACTCCCTGCCCCTCTACATGCACTCACTGACCCCCTACAGGCACTCCCTGCCCCTCTACAGACACTCACTGACCCTCTACAGACACTCCCTGCCCCTCTACAGACACTCCCTGCCCCTCTACAGACAATCACTGACCCTCTACAGACACTCCCTGCCCCTCTACAGATACTCTGCCCCTCTACAGACACTCCCTGCCCCTCTACAGACACTCCCTGCCCCTCTACAGGACTCTCCCTGCTCCTCTACAGACACTCCCTTCCCCTCTACAGACACTCCCTTCCCCTCTACAGACACTCTCTGACCCTCTACAGACACTCTCTGACCCTCTACAGACACTCCCTGCCCCTCTACAGGACTCTCCCTTCCCCTCTACAGACACTCCCTGCCCCTCTACAGACACTCCCTTCCCCTCTACAGACACTCTCTGACCCTCTACAGACACTCCCTTCCCCTCTACAGACACTCTCTGACCCTCTACAGACACTCCCTGCCCCTCTACAGACACTCCCTGACCCTCTACAGACACTCTCTGACCCTCTACAGACACTCCCTGCCCCTCTACAGACACTCCCTTCCCCTCTACAGACACTCTCTGACCCTCTACAGACACTCACTGACCCTCTACAGACACTCCCTGCCTCTCTCTTGGCTTGCTGCTCTGTGCCGCGTTACTTCCTTGTAAATATGGCCCTATACGGAAGAGGTGTGGCGCAGCGGCTAGGGCGACTGACTCCAGAACCCGGGGACTCATGGTTTGATCCCCGGTGCCGGCGGAATATCAGCCCAGCACCGTGTGACTCAGGGTAATAGCTCGCTTAATCTCCCCGACGGCCCCCAGCGCCTTGACACCTTTGGGTAATTGTGCGCTTTACAAGTACTGGAATTTGTAAATGTGGCGCTATATGAAGCCCCGTACGTTTTCCACCAAACCAAATTTCATTGAACGCCTCTCTCCCACATCCTCTTCTTGACCTGTGAATTCATAAATGAATAGAGCCTCCAGGTCTAATTCTTAAACTACGAGGATTGTTTCAGGTATGGAAATGCTTCGAAAACTGCTATTTCCATTTTAAAGCCATACTATAGCTGCAATCGCCGCTTGACCTTGTTTCCGGACAGACTTTGATGCCAAGATGCCACACTCACTGCACATACGCGCTAAGTGTTGTTTCTCTGCCATGCCACTGCCTCAAACCAGCATATCTTGTCCACCCTTCCTCTGTGATGTCACTCCCCCAGTGCTGCATATCCTGTCCCCTCCTTCTCCTGTTATATCACTCCCCAAGGCCTTTATATCCTGCCCCTTACTCCCTCGCACCTGCATATCCTGCCCCCTCCTCCTCTGTGATGTCACTCTCCAGGCCTACATATCCTGTTCCCCATGTTTCCTCTGTGATGTCACTCCCCCAGCTCTGTACATCCTGTCCCCCCACCCTTCCTCTCTGATGTCACTCCCCCTGGCCTGCAAATCCTGTCCCCCCTTCGTCTGTGATGTCACTCCCCCTGGCCTGCAAATCGTGTCCCCCCCTTCATCTGTGATGTCACTTCCCCTGGCCTGCAAATCCTGTCCCCCCCTTCGTCTGTGATGTCACTCCCCCTGGCCTGCAAATCCTGTCCCCCCCTTCGTCTGTGATGTCACTCCCCCTCGCCTGCAAATCCTGTCCCCCCTTCGTCTGTGTTGTCACTCCACCAGCCCTGTACATCCTGCCCCCCCTTCCTCTGTGATGTCACTCCTGCAAGCCTATATATCCAGAGGGGGCAGTGAGAGGTGTGGTGCAGCGGTCAGGGCAGCTGACTTCAGAGCACAGGGTTCGATCCCTGGCCCCGGTGGCAGCTCAGCTCAGCACCGTGTGACTCTGGGCAATAACTCACTTAATTTCCACGACGGCCCCCCAGTGCCTTGAGACCCCCTGAGGGTGAGTAGTTCACGCATTACAAATATGGATTTATTTCTAAATCTGTATTTGTAAAGCGCAAACTACTCACCCTTCGGGTCTCAAGGCGCTGGGGGTCGTCGTGGAAGGTAAGTGAGCTATTGCCCAGAGTCACATGGTGCTGAGCTGAGCTGCCACCAGAGCCGGGTATCGAACCCTGAACCCTGTGCTCTGAAGTCAGCTGCCCTGGCCGCTGCACCACACCTAGTGGTGGGCAGTGAGGGAGCAGGCTGCGGGGGAGCTTCGGTGCTTGTCGAGTTCGAGTGCCCTCCGCACTCAGGCTCCCCGCCGATTCTCCTCCACCCTGGGAGGGGCCAGGTAGGGGCTCACCTTGGCCCCCGCTGCATTGTCTCTTTGGCACCCTCTCAGGGCCCCAGCGTGTGTCCTGGATCTGCCGCGATACGCTGGGGGGTCTCGGAGGGGGCTTCCCAGCGTACGCCTGAGTCCTTGGGTTATGAATGGTGTGAATGAGGGTCTTTATGGGGTGGAGGGTGGGGGCATGGTGTCCAATGAAGAAGAAAAGGCTCCCAGGGGAAGGGGTGTTGTAGGCCCCCGTATGAATGGTGTGAATGGTCAGTAGCAATGGTCAGAACCTTGACGTGGTGCTACTGCTCACTGGTTGTAACACAACTGGTGTTAATCTGGCCTTTTGAGTGCATGGAGTGCAGGTGGAGGCTCCTGGGTGGATCCGTTCGTCACGCTCTTCCGAAGGCATCTGGTGCGGAGCTTCAAATGCCCCCGTGGGACCACCCGTCGCACATCAGCCTCATGACCTGGCTCTTCAGATGAATTCAGCACTTGGTCTGGTCCTCTGTGCCCCCACAGCGCCTTGAGACCCCCACAGGTGAGTAGCCGCACTTTACTAACTCTGAATGATTGATTGATTGAACTAGGCGGTTGCCTGGTACTAATAAAATAGCCTTAGTGCTGCTTGGCTTTGTATTATAATTTATATACAGTCTTTGTAAAGTGCTGTTTGCACATAGCTTTGTTTATCATTATTCCAATGGATTTATTTATCTAATAAAGTTCTATTTTCAAAGATGAATCACTTACTGGACATCAAAGTGTAGTGTAGTTCCTATATTCCCAATAGGCTCTGCGCATTGGAATAATATATACTGCAGCTTAGACGTAGGACTAAGGTTAACTAGGTCCCTGCCGAATATATTAGACTTAATGTAGCAATTAAAAGATGATCCTTGAATCCACTTGATAGAAATAGATCTGATTTATTGAAGATTAGTTGATAATACAGAAATATGTAGGTTCAATAGTAATCCAATTAAAAACCCCACCAGGAGCAAATGGACTCCTGCTCAGCCTCAGATGTAACTGACTCTCAAGTTTATCAAGAAGCATTCCCGTCTTTTTAATTTCTAATAATGCACTATCTGATGATTTTATAGCTGGCAAAGCGCGGAGATACCCTTACGGGATTGATTCCAGCGCTATAGAAGAATTTAAAATAAAATAAATAAAATAAAATCCAAGCATACACAATCAGAACCCTATGTGACATCATAGATGCATGCTGAGCAAGATATAACAAACACTAAAGTAGGACAGAGAAAGAGGAAAAGTAGGATGTAACACATCTCCCTCCTTAACAAAAATAAAAACAAAGTAAGAACACAAAACCGTGTGGAAAAGAAGAAGATAGAACATACAACACATACACCGTAAACATTACTGGACAAGTAAACAGAATGGGTTAAAATAAAATTTGAGCTCTAAAAACATGAGAGTAACAAAATCCACAAGAATGGAAAAGAATGGATTTGATAAATTAAATACATCTGTAAGACAAATCCACAAAAATGGAAAAAGATGGATTTGATAAATTAACGTCAGATCAAATTAAATACATCTGTAACACAAATCCACAAGAATGGAAAAAGATGGATTTGATACATAAATAAGAACTTCTCTACACGTTAGATCATTTAACTGATTGAACAACCTCCCTCTCCTTAAAACATCAAACAATTTGAACATCTCTAAAATATTAGAGCACTTACGTGGGTCAATAAATAAGCAACCTATGATTCTTTAAACACCAAACGATGTGAACACCTCTAAAATATCAGAGCACAAATGTGGTTCACATCCCAAAATAAAGCAACCATCCTCTCTTTAAAACAGCAAATAATTTGAACACCTCTAAAATATTAGAGCACAAAAGTGGTTCAGAACCTAAAATAGAGCAACATGCAGCTCTTTTAATCTTGAACAAAATGAACACCTCCAACATAGTAGAGCACTAATGTGGTTCAGCAAAGCACTAAGCTTTTAAGGCTCATCCTCGAATGCAACCTCAAACACATTAAATCTAGAAGCACTATAACTCCTCAAATAACATTCTTAAGGCTCATCCTCGGATGCAACCTAAACACATTAACTCAGCAAAACAAGAACACCTTGTAAAATTAATCGAACATCAATTGCAGTACTATAAAATCAAATTGAAAGAAAGGAGCACCTCAAAATTGGGCCCAAATGTGGCCCCGTCAAAATACACATTCAATACATCCCAAAGCATGAATATTTAAATGAAAGTCACTGCAAACAAACATCAGAACAAACCTGCAATCAATAGACTAAATGAGATAAAACTGAGCACCTCAACCAAAGTTGAGAATAAAAATGGCTTACTCCAATAAAGAAACTAACTCACCTGAAATTTGAATTTTAAAACAACTGAGCACCTCAACCTTAGTTGAGCATAAAAATTGCTCACTCAAATAAACCAAACGAATTCACCACCGGAGTAAATAACTCACAACCTCCAAAACCAATACGCAACAAATATATGAAACACATGAACATGGTCAAAATCACAACATAAAATTTAAATGCATATTCTTTTCCACAAAGCACATCTCAAACTGCACCATTTCCCTCACAAATAAAAACAAATTACAATAAAATGAATAAACACACTCCGGTGAGCGATCTCTCACCCGAGGTTACCACAGAAGTTGAAATCACCGTTCTCCATAAGCCAGTAACAGCCTCCAATATTCACAAATAATCCACGGAGCGGCTTTAACATTGTAGGTATTGTCTGTCAGTTCCCTCTGTTGCAGCATAACAATTATGTCCCAAAAACTGCTTGCATGTCGCTGTAGAAAGAACACTGTCTGCCAGTTCTTTCCTTTTCTGACAAAAAGATCATTTTTTCCACTTCTGGCAAAAGGATTGTTTCATAGTAACGATCTACACTCCATTGCATTAATCCAATGTAAAACGATGTAATTACTAAAATGGTGGCACGCATACCACGTCGCACTGGGTGGCTGTCAGCACACCGCTGCTCAAAAACGTGAAGATGCAGCATAACAAACTCCCACTACATCACAAGGAGCTGTGGAGCTAAGGTAGGCGTTGCGCGTTTCTCGTGCACTTCTTTTCCTTCAAATTAAAGATGAGTGTTAAGCATTTCTCGCGCACATTACATTGCGCAGTTAAAATTACATTGATTTGAAATAATATTAATTTGAGCAACTTACAATAACGTTGTTAAAGCCCACACTTGCTCACCGCACGGCCTCTTACATCAATTGTGCGCAGTTCTTGAAGTAAAGGCACTGTCGTACAAATTGCTTACAGGTGTAAACTGGTCTCTCCACTTGACCTCAAACAGTTAAAGAATACTACTAACGGTGCCTTGTTCACAGTCTTGAACACCAGTCAATGATGTAGAAGCAATACAATAAGCCGATTCCTTAACAGCAGCAAAATGTTCCACATCCATTTCCACATGGTTGATAGCAGACGCCTTTTCCCTTTTAACACATGGATGATAGCAGACACCTTTTCCTTTTAAACATGACAAACAGTCATGTAAGTAAAATCTTGAAAATTCAGGCCAATATAGTTTAAATCATGTAGCAAGAAATCATACACCCTGGGGAAAGAAGCTGTCCAGATCACTAGAGACACTGGTGGGGTTTACCAGGGCGCTTTGCTTATTTTACCTTACATTTTCAAGTTCTTCAGTTGCAGTTGCAGTATTCTTAAATTCAATAGTTGCAGTAATCCATAGTATCTGACTTTTCCTTCACGCATAGGTTTGTACCTTGTCGCCAAATTTGTAGCAATTAAAAGATGATCCTTGAATCCAGTTGATAGAAATAGATCTGATTTATTGAAGATTAGTTGATAATACAGAAATATGTAGGTTCAATAGTAATCCAATTAAAAACCCCACCAGTAGCAAATGGACTCCTGCTCAGCCTCAGATGTAACTGACTCTCAATCCAAGCATACACAATCAGAACTCTATGTGACATCATAGATGCATGCTGAGCAAGATATAACAAACACTAAAGTAGGACAGAGAAAGAGGAAAAGTAGGATGTAACACTTAATTATGTGTGTGCCAGCTAGCTCAGAGGTCACTAGAAGCGTTCTTGAAAGTACAAGAAGTGATTAGTTTCTGACAACCATATAACATGACAACTTTGTTTCCCAAGAATAAGAAATCAATCTTCAGAGTCGTGGAAACAATAGATAACTATTTTACTCATTCAATCGTGTATACTTAGTTTCACCAGAGTTGCTGAGAAATTAGAAAGACGGACGTTTTCAATAGAAGGTATTTATTGAACAGTCTTCTATCTAAAGCATGAGAAATGTATTGCTACAATAGTAATGCTGGTTATAAAGTACAAGGCATATAATACAAACAGTATTATAAAGTAGTACTGTAAAAGCAAGATATGGTTTCTAAGCCATAAGTTGCTTTAAATAGATAAAATGCATAAAATACATACAATGATAAAAGAGATGGCTAAAAGTACTCAACTGGTGCTTCTAAAATACGCCTACCCCGATGTACCTGACCTAAGCCTAGCACAAGGGAAGAAAAAAGTTTTTAGGAGTAGTTTTAATTTAGTATTCTTTGCCTAGAATCTGCCAAGAGTCTAATCAAGAATTCTCTAAGGGTCTAATCAGCTCCGTACCTTGGTTTAGAATGAAGGAGGTCTTGTATCTCTCTCTCAGGACTCGATCTCCCAGATACCCGCAAGGGTAAGCTGGAAATACTGGAGCTGGATTTCTCGGCAAGAGAAGAAACAGCATCTCTCAGTGCGTCTGCTGGAGGGTCGGCTTCGTTCAGCACTTGCTGCTGCAGGTCGTCGGGCAAGTAGTTAGTCGATCTGCTCCAAGAACCACCATGTGTTAGTTTGGGCAAATGTAGGCATAGTTATACCATGAAGGTGCCGAGTTTGACGCATGATTGAACTTAATAACGTCACTCAAAGGTTCAATTCCCAGAAAACTCCAGGATTTCTTGGACAACTTAATATTCAAGCAGGGGGAAGATCCTAGTTGCTGAAGGCGGGTTTTTCCTAGAAATCGTTGTGAATTCTCGGAACTTAGTGGAAGTAGCCTTGCCGTATTTGGGCTGTAAAGCTCAGGCCAAATATGGTAATGATTTCTATGCCTGTATAAGGATAGGGTAAAGTATACCTATATAAGGGCATGAATCGGGAAAAGTTACACTAGGGTCCTAGATCCGTTTACAACAAAAGTTATTGAGTGTCACTTACTGTGCTGTTGTGTATCGATTTAGATTCCGTATGAATTTTCCCGATTCATGCCCTTATATAGGTACAATTCACATTGCCCTTATATGGGCATAGAAATCAAGCCCTTATTTAGGCATAGCCCATGCTACCCAAATACAGGCATGGCTACTTCCATCAGTTCATCAACGTCACAACGAGTTCTTGGAAAACCAGACTCTTAAGCAGAGGCGACATCCCCCAGCCTGGATATTGATTTCTCCAAGAACTCATTTATTATGCATGAACATCTATTCCTTGTGGGTTCATTCATGACGTTCTCATGCCCGACTTTTACGCCAATTCTGGCATTCCTAAACACCTTCAAGGTATAAATATACCTTCACTTGCTTATGGCAAAGCACGGTGTGGTTCGGTGCAGTTCAACTACCTATTTGCACGGCGCGGCTCGCCACAGCAAGTCCCGAAGGAAGCCGACTCTCCAGCTGACGCTCTGACCAGAAGCGGTCCTCCTTGCTGAGAATCCAGCTCCAGTGTTTCTGACTCCCCTTGCAGGGTGTTAGAGATCGAGTCCCGGGAAAGAGATACAAACCTCTGTCATTCTAAGGTATGGAGCTGATTAGAGCCTAGAGAAACCTTTGGCAATTCTTGGCACAACTAAACTAGACTATAGCTAAAACAGCACCTACTTCTTCCCTCATTCTAGACTTAGGTTAGGTACACTGGGATAGGATAATTTTAGAAGTACCAGTTGAGTATTTTAGCCTGTGTTATTTATGTATGTATTTAATGAATGTGTGATAGCCGCAAAAACATGCTATTACAATATTAGTTTATATTACTTTTAACGCTGTACATATTCTATTTCGCATTCTGTCTTACGATTGTAGCAGTTCATTTCTCTTGCGTGAGAAATAAGACTGTACGATAAACCCTTTAATTGAAACGCCCGTCTCACTATTTCTGTGCAACTCTGTAGAAACGAAGCATGCACGATTGAGTGAGTGAAATAGTTATCTATTGTTTCCACGACTCTAAAGATATTGTTCCGACTCTAAGGGAAACAAAGTTGTCATGTTTATGTGGTTGTCAGAGACTAATCCCTTCTTGTTTATTCGAGAAGTTTCTAGTGACCTCTGAGCTAACTGGCACACACACAATTAAGTTTATTGTACTCGATAGAGATATAAAGACATCAGTCGCATGTCAAATCTATAGTGTATGTTATTCCAATCCACGCGGAGCCTATCAGGGATATAGGAACTACACTACAGTGCCGTACCATCTGAGTTTCAATCACCGTCTCACCCCTGGAGTAAGATTTAACTGCTAGCACCCACTTCCTAGAGATAAGCAAGGGCCCAACACTGCCGCTCTGGCACCAGAAGTGGAGAAAGGGTGGGTTCTGCTGGATTTGATACTCTGAGGGAGGTTCTGGAGAAGGCTTGGTATCCCTTCTTGTACTCCCTGCTCTGGCCTCGGAAGGGGAGAAAGGGTGGATTTTGGTGGATTTGATACTCTGAGGGAGGTTCTATAGAAGGCTTGGTATCCCTTCTTGTACCCCCTGCTCTGGCACCAGAAGTGGAGAAAGGGTGGATTATGCTGTATTTGATACTCTGAGGGAGGTTCTGGAGTAGGCTTGGTATCCCTTCTTGTACCCCCTGCCCTGGCACCAGAAGTGGAGAAAGGGTGGGTTCTGCTGGATTTGATACTCTGAGGGAGGTTCTGGAGAAGGCTTGGTATCCCTTCTTGTACCCCCTGCCCTGGCACGGGAAGTGGAGAAAGGGTGGGTTCTGCTGGATTTGATACTCTGAGGGAGGTTCTATAGAAGGCTTGGTATCCCTTCTTGTACCCCCTGCCCTGGCACGGGAAGTGGAGAAAGTGTGGGTTCTGCTGGATTTGATACTGTGAGGGAGGTTCTGGAGGTTTGTATCTCTTCCTTCTTGCCCTCACTGCCCGTCTGGCGATGCTGTGGTTGCATGTTGTGTGTGTTCCTCTGGAGGTGTTCACCTTAGCAGCCAGGTGTGGTGGGTCGCTGCTGGTGTTGACAGCTGTGTAAGGGAGGCACCGGGTATGCATGAGGGGAGTGGGACCCAGTGGACTTCTCGGAGTGCTGGAGTGATTGTGTCAGACGAGCAAAGACCCCTGATGAGGGGCAGATACAAGCAGAAGACCTTTATTGGAGGTAGGATGGTCTGAGGCACGTGTGCAAGGCTTTACCCATGTCAAGATGGGCCAGACCCAGGGACACTGTTTTAAGGGCAGGTTCACCTTTTGCTGCAGCATCACGCGGCTCTGCGGGTGTAGTTTGGAGTGCAATGTGGGTCATAATGCCAGGTGTGTGGGGCAAGGGAGGACTTTACACAGATATCTGTGGCGTGAAGCAGCCAAGATTCCTTTGAGACAGCCCTATAATGGCTCCCTGCTCCCCTAGTGACATCCCCTCCCTGACACTCCATGCCTTCTCGTGCTTCTTGCCCTTCTCCGGGCACTCGCTGCCCCTCTACAGACACTCCCTGCCCCTCTACAGCCAGTCACTGACCCTCTACAGACACTCCCTGTACCTCTACAGACACTCCTTCCCCCTCTACAGACACTCCCTGGCCCTCTACAGACACTCACTGACCCTCTACAGACACTCCTTCCCCCTCTACAGACGCTCCCTGTACCTCTATAGACACTCCCTGCCTCTCTACATGCACTCCCTGTACCTCTACAGACACTCCTTCCCCCTCTATAGACGCTCCCTGTACCTCTACAGACACTCCCTGCCCTTCTACAGGCACTCACTGACCCTCTACAGACACTCCCTGCCCCTCTACAGGCACTCCATGTCCCTCTACAGACACTCCCTGCCCCTCTACAGACACTCCCTGCCCCTCTACAGACAGTCCCTGCCCCTCTACAGGCTCTCCCTGCCCCTCTACAGGCACTCCCTGCCCCTCTACAGACACTCCCTGTCCCTCTACAGGCACTCACTGACCCCCTACAGACACTCCCTGCCCCTCTACAGACACTCACTGCCCTTCTACAGACAATCACTATCCCTCTACAGACACTCCCTGCCCCTCTACAGACACTCTCTGCCCCTCTACAGACACTCCCTGCCCCTCTACAGATACTCTGCCCCTCTACAGACACTCTCTGCCCCTCTACAGACACTCCCTGCCCCTCTACAGACACTCCCTGCCCCTCTACAGGACTCTCCCTGCTCCTCTACAGTCACTCTCTGCCCCTCTACAGACACTCCCTGCCCCTCTACAGAAACTCCCTGCCCCTCTACGGACACTGACTGGCCCTCTACAGACACTCCCTGCTCCTCTACAGGACTCTCCCTGCCCCTCTTCAGACACTATCTGCCCCTCTACAGACTCTCCCTGCCCCTCTACAGATACTCTGCCCCTCTACAGACACTCTCTGCCCCTCTACAGACACTCCCTGCCCCTCTACAGACACTCCCTGACCCTCTACAGGCACTCACTGACCCTCTATAGACACTCCCTGCCCCTCTATAGACACTCCCTGCCCCTCTACAGACACTCCCTGCCCCTCTACAGGACTCTCCCTGATCCTCTACAGACACTCCCTGCCCCTCTACAGACACTCCCTGCCCCTCTACAGACACTCAATGACCCTCTACAGACACTCCCTGCCCCTCTACAGGACTCTCCCTGCTCCTCTACAGGACTCTCCATGCCCCTCTACAGACACTCCCTTCCCCTCTACAGGCACTCCCTTCCCCTCTACAGGCACTCACTGACCCCCTACAGGCACTCCCTGCCCCTCTACAGGCACTCACTGACCCTCTACAGGCCCTCCCTGCCCCTCTACAGGCACTCAATGACCCTCTACAGACACTCCCTGCCCCTCTACAGGACTCTCCCTGCTCCTCTACAGGACTCTCCATGCCCCTCTACAGACACTCCCTTCCCCTCTACAGGCACTCCCTTCCCCTCTACAGGCACTCACTGACCCCCTACAGGCACTCCCTGCCCCTCTACAGGCACTCACTGACCCTCTACAGGCACTCCCTGTCCCTCTACAGGCACTCCCTGCCCCTCTACAGGCACTCACTGACCCTCTACAGGCACTCCCTGCCCCTCTACAGACATTCCCTGCCCCTCTACAGACATTCCCTGCCCCTCTACAGACACTCTCTGCCCCTCTACAGACACTCCCTGCCCCTATCTGGACACTGCCTGCCTGTAGGAAAGTAGGATCTACTTTCATGGTTACCCCCACTCTTTTCTTGGTTTCAGTGTGTTTGTGACTAGTCTGACGGGGATCCTGGTAATCAGGACCCCAGTCACTGTTCTTTTCCCCTATATTGACCATGGTAAGTACTTCTGCACATCCACAATTGGCTACTGGCGTACCCTTGTAAGTCCCTAGTATATGGAACTGAGTTTCCCAGGGCATAGGTACACCAGGTGTCTCCCATGGGCTGGCGCATGTACTGTGCCACCCATCAGAGTCCACTCAAACTGTGACTGTAGGTCTGCCCTTGCAGCCTGTGTGAGCTGGGGAGAGCACCTCTCACAACAAATATACATTTTTAGGTCTCGCCTCTTAATGCGCATGCGCATTGAGCAGAGCGAGACTATAGGGACTTAAACAGACTTTACCCAACTGGCGATTTGGTGCTGTGCCCGTGCGCTTTTAGGTCAATGCGCAAGCGCATTGACCTAAAATGCACGTGCACATCATCAAATCGCCATCTGTTCCCCAGCAGCTCTTCCCGCTCCGCCCCACAAGCTTCCCCCAGTGTGCGCTCTGCCTCAGCCGCACTCCTCCCACCCCTTTGAAGTGAAGCTTAGCTTCACTTCAAGGGCCCCTGCTGCTTCACACCCTCATGCCGCTCTCCCCGCTCCGCCCCCTCCCCTGCCCGCCGTGTCGCATTTCTCCTCCCCCCTCCCCACAGCAATGCCCTCCGTCTTGTTTTAAGAGCCTGGAACTCTCTTCTCGTGCAGTGCAGGCAGGGTCTAGGGATACTCTTCCCAGGGAATACAGTGCATTCCAAGAATCAAGGCGTCCTTCGTAACCAGTAACGGAGTCCGCCCCATCCTACCAGCATTAAGACACACCCACCTCTGTGCAATGACTAAGTGCAGATGACTCATCCGGGAAAAGGCCCTGCTAAGCCAGGCATTATTAAATATATATATATATATATATATATATATATATATCCAGAGCCTGGCAGCCATTACAGATACACTTCAGATTCCTGTTAACACCAGCACTGGTATACGGAACCGGATAGACGTACATTGCGACTGTAAAGGGACAATGTAGTGCTTTATGCCTGGTCGTGCATTGTTCTCGAATCTCTAGATTGACAGATTTGTTTGTGAGACAAAGATAAAGTGATTGCTCAGGGTCACACGGTGCTAGTGATTGCTCAGGGTCACATGGCGCTACTGCTCAGGGTCACACGGTGCTAGTGACTGCTCAGGGTCACACGGTGCTTGCTCAGGGTCACACGGTGCTAGTGACTGCTCAGGGTCACACGGTGCTAGTGACTGCTCAGGGTCACACGGCGCTAGTGATTGCTCAGGGTCACACGGCGCTAGTGATTGCTCAGGGTCACACGGTGCTAGTTATTGCTCAGGGTCACACGGTGCTGCGAAGTCAAGTGTAAACAAATATATTTGAACCAAAATCTCCCGCTTCCACTGCCGACAGGCTCGCCTCCACCAACCAGTCCGATCCGTGAAGCACCTCCAGGCGCTGGAACATGAACAGAAATCTCTCCAAAATGAAGGCTACTCGCTCAAAGCCCCAATTAATAAACCTCTCCATATCTCCGACAGACAGTCTCCACAGCCTCCAACCAACCTCAAAGTGAATACACCCCAGTATCCCTTCTGTTCACTGCACAGCCCCGTCCCCGTGCTGATAACATTAACAAGCAACCCGCTATTAAAAAATACCCGCTTGTGCATTTACTGTGCTTGTCGCACACACTTGTCTAGGTAAACAACTCCAGGAAGCCGATCCGGTTTACTGCTCACATTTAATGGCAGTGCCGCGTGATCCCAAATCCGGGGCGGTGGGATCGGGCTATAGATTCCAGAGGCGCCTAGAGTCGATTCGACACATACTCTGAGTTACGTGAGAAGAGTTGTAATCTCGGCTTCCCTCTACACTAAACTGTGATTCTGGGCAAGTCACCTCCTACCCATGCACCCTTATCTTGCAAAAGCAGCACCGTTCAACAGACCCGAGTCAGACAGGTTATTCCCGAGTTTCAAAGCAAACAATGGCTTTATTTATGCTCTCTCCCGCCTAAAATTAACTGTTTTAGTAGGAGTCAGTGGGGAAATATATACCCCTATTTTTATCGGCGCAGCTCTTACATCATCTGGAAGGTTCCAGATGGCTGCCTTTTTTGCTTCTACAGCCCCTCACCCTCACACACCCCCTCAGCCTCACACCATCTCACCCTCACTCACCCTCACACCATCTCACCCTCACTCACCCTCACACCCTCTCACACCCTCACCCCATCACCCTCACACCCTCACACCTCCTCACCCTCAGACCTCCTCACCCTCATCCCCCTCACCCTCACACACCCTCACCCACCCTCACACACCCTCACTCATCCTCAACCCCTCATCCTCACACACCCTCACTCACCCTCAGACCCCCTCACAACCCTCTCACCATCACTCAGCCTCACACCCTCACACATCCTCACCCTCAAACACCCTCACACACCCTCACCCCCTCTCTCTCGCACCCTCTCACCGTCACCCCCCCTCACCCTCACACACCCTTACCCTCATCCCCTCACCCTCACACACCCTCAGTCACCCTCACACCCTCACCCTCACACCCCCTAACCATCACCCCCTCACACACCCTCACTCACCCTCACACACCCTCACACACCCTCACTCACCCTCACACACCCTCACCCTCACACACCCTCACACACCCTCACCCCCCTCACCTCCCTCACTCACCCTCACACCCTCACATACCCACTCACCCTCACCCTCACACCCTCTCACCCTCACACCCCCTCACCCTCACACCCCTCACCCTCACACCACTCAGTGCTACAACACATATTGTGTTACAATAGGTGTCAAATTTGCAAAAGATAAAACTATTGGCATTGTAAATAACAAAGCTATTAATTTCGCTATTTTCAAAACAAGCACATAAATAAAAAATGTGTCCTTTACAATACCAATAGCTCAAACTTTCCTAATGCGAGACCTATTGCATTGCTGTGCTTCTCTCCCGCTCTCTAGAGATGTGGCCTAACGACTAGAGCTGCCATCTAAGTCACGAAAATACAAAACATGTTGCATTCCAAATGCTATAGGTGTCACATTCGCGAAAATTATAACTATTGGCGTTGTAAATGACAAAGCTATCAATTTAGCTATTTTAAAAACCAACAAATAAATAAAATATTTGTCATTTACAAGACCAATAGCTACAACTTTTCTAATGCGAGACCTATTGCATTTCCAATGCTTGTTGTATATCTGAGGTCGCAGCACTTAAACCCTATAAGTATATGTGGGGTTCTTTTTCGTGTTTTCTACCTCCATTAAACATGCTGCTGAACACTCCTTCAAGATAAGGCTTAAGGCTGCTCTCCGCAGTTACCACTCTGAGAGCCTCCTGTGGTTATCAGAGGCCACCAAAATCACCGTACGTGTTGCCTGGATGAGAGCTATTTGCACCACTTAAATAAGCGTGAACCATTTACTAAGCCAGCCTTCTACACTGCTGTTCTCCTGTTACCCTAAGTCCTTCTTCTTACACTCCCTGTCCCTATCCTGACACTGCGGTCCTCTCTAGTGACACTGTGACCTCCTCAGAACACTCTACGACCCCTAATGTAGTTTAACACTCCCCAAACATCTAGTGACACTCCCTGCCTCTCTCTTGGCTTGCGGCTCTGTGCCGCATTACTTCCTTGTAAATATGGCCCTATACGGAAGAGGTGTGGCGCAGCGGCTAGGGCGACTGACTCCAGAACCCGGGGACTCATGGTTTGATCCCCGGTGCCGGCGGAATATCAGCCCAGCACCGTGTGACTCTGGGTAATAACTCGCTTAATCTCCCCGACGGCCCCCAGCGCCTTGACACCTTTGGGAAATTGTGCGCTTTACAAGTACTGGAATTTGTAAATGTGGCACTAAATGAAGCCCCGTACGTTTTCCACCAAACCAAATTTCATTGAACGCCACTCTCCCACATCCTCTTCTTGATCTGTGAATTCATAAATGAATAGAGCCTCCAGGTCTAATTCTTAAATAACGAGGATTGTTTTAGGTATGGAAATGCTTCGAAAACTGCTATTTCCATTTTAAAGCCATACTACTGTAGAGAGCCACCCGGCCTCTGGACAACAATGTATCGAATGCACCCACGCACGCATTCACCCTCGGGACGGGCACGCCCCGAGGTATATAATAAAAGCGCGGAAGACCGCTCGGGGTCTTTTCCGGCATACCTCCAGCTATAGTGTGTGTGTCCCTTATTGCTGTGATTCTGCTGCGTGCGAGGCCCTGACCTCGCACACTACACTGGCGACGAGGCCGGTACCGCCCCCGCGTGTGCCCTGCCTCTAGTCGGAGCCGTCCGCTCCCTACCTGCTGCCTGCTGCAGGCTGAAGCTGCCGGTGACGTCCCCAGCCGCGGAGCTCGTGCGCCAGCCTGCTGCTTTGGCTCACTGTCGGCTCCCGCCCACGCGCCTCCTACAGTGGAGCGTGTTCAGCCGGCGGAGCTGTGCCTGGCTTTCATCTTGGTGCCGGGTGAGTGCGCTGTCCCTGCGGCCCGGCTGTGGCCCCCCCCGCGCGGCGCGTGTCATTGCCTGGGGGCTCGCCCTCCGCCCCGGCGTGTGGCGCGTGCGCGCTCTTTATTTAGTGCGTGGCCCCGGTGGGGGAGGGGTGAAGAGGGGAGACGCTGCACGTCAACCCCGAGGCTCAAGACACGTGGAGCCTCCAACACCCACCCTGCCCTGCGCCCTCACGCGCCGTCTATCTCCCAGCCTGGGACCGCGGAGGGGAAAAGAACTATTCTTGCACATTCACTGCTCCTGGCCATATTCTGAAAAAAAAAACCAACCAAGGAAATAAAGCACTGGCACAACCAACAGTGCCTGAGGTCAATATAGGAGGCTGACTGCCATCTCAGTGCACAAGCAGCCTGCCAGGGCATTACCCTGCCCCAGATCAGAGACTACATTCAGGGCCAGGAAGGAGTGAGGTTAGAGAAGGGACGTCAGCATGAATGACAACGCCACTGGAGGCGCGACCGCAGCGCCAGTCAACAATGCCGCTCAACCAGGACCAGCAGGCCCACCTCAACGCCGCGACGCCGACACGCATGTTATTACTCATGCTCACACCGGCGTGGCCCCCATTCCACCCTTTAGTGAAACAGCAGACCCCGCAACTGCGGCACCGCGGTGGAAGGCGTGGCTGGGGCGTCTAAACCTATACTTCAAAGGGACCCGAGAAACGGACGACACGGTGAAGAGATCGCTCTTGATCCTATATGGGGGCCCAGAAATTTATGACCTCTTCGAGTCCCTCCCGAACACGGGAGAAGAAGATGACGATGACGCGGCGGTGGCCGCGCTGAACACGCATTTTGACCCCCAAGTGAACACCGACTATGAAAAATTCAAATTTAAGCGGGCGTGGCAAACTGATGCTGAATCGGTAGACATGTACTACGCCAGGCTGCGCCGGCTGGCCAGCAGCTGCCCATTCACCGACCCGCGTGAGGAGATAAGGGACCAAATCATTGTGGGGTGCCGGTCGAAACTACTCAGAAAGCTCATCCTTAGACAGCCCGGCATCAGGTTGGACGCCATCCTAGTCCTTGCTCGCTCCCATGAACTGTCGGACTCAAGAGCAGACGAGATGGAACTAGCGCTCCGGTCCCCCATAGCCCCACCAGCCATGTCCAAAATGGCGCCTGTCAAGGAAGAAACCGTTGACGCTATACACAAAAGACCAGCGGGTGGACGCACACGACAGTGGCTACCCCGAGAGGCTCAATGCGCATACTGCGGTGGAGACCACGCGGCGACAGCTGTGTGCAACGCGAAAGGGAAGATCTGCTCGAAGTGTGGCAGGCTTAATCACTTTGCCGCCGTGTGCCAAGGAGGGAGATACAGGCCCAATGCCCCGAGGTCGCGGGGCGGGTACGGGCCTCGGTCGATGACCTCAAGGGTGAGACAACTATCGCTGGAACCTGAACACCCACCTCCCGACACGCATGCCCAAGACAAGAGGCCACACTATGAAGATGAGGATGACGACGAAGTGTATGTGATATCGTATGTCAGCCGGATCTCTACTAGGAAGAGACCACCCCCCATGTGCACGATATCCGTCGAAGGGTCGGAAATCAGAGCTCTCATTGACACTGGTGCTTCAGTGAATGTGATGGACTCTGATCAGTATGAACAAATGTCGCCCAGACCTCCACTTGCCCCGTCGAGCGCCCGGATATACACCTATGGGGGCATGGAACCCCTGCCGCTGCGCGGAGTCATTAGTACCACCATTAGCAATGGAGACTACACCACAGAGGCAAGGTTCCACATTACTGAGGGGAAGAAAGGCACGTTGCTCAGCTGTAACACAGCCGAAGATCTGGGACTGGTTTTCTTGGCCAACCAAGTTCATCAATCACATGCTGACAACATGTTACAAGAATTCCCTGCACTGTTCAGTGGCCTTGGAAAGCTCAAAGGCAAGAGAGTCAAACTGCACATAGACACCTCCATTCGTCCTGTTGCGCTAAGACACCGAAGGGTGCCGTTCAATCTCCGCCCTCAGGTAGAAGAGGAGCTGAAGAGGCTTGAGGACCTAGACGTCATCGAGAAGGTTTCGGGACCGACCCCATGGGTGTCCCCGCTTGTAGTGGCCCCAAAACCAAAGCAGCCTGGCGCCATCAGGCTATGCGTCGACATGAGGCTGCCGAACGCTGCCGTGAAGAGGGAGCGTCATATCACGCCCACCATGGATGACATCGTCGCCGACCTCAACGGGGCGAAATGGTTCTCAAAACTTGACCTCAACGCGGGATACCACCAATTGGAACTTGAACCGAGCAGCCGATATATCACAATGTTTTCTACCCATGTCGGACTCCGACGGTACAAGAGGCTGAGCTTCGGAGTATCATCAGCTGCCGAGGTATTTCAAAATGCGATTAGGGAAGTTCTATCCGGACTGAATGGAGTCATCAATCTAAGTGATGACATCCTCATCTACTCAAACACGTTGGAAGAGCATCACGCCCACCTAAGAGCCACCCTACAGAGACTCCAAGAACATGGGTTGACTCTCCACCGAGCGAAATGCTCGTTCTATCAGGAAGCCGTCGATTTCTTTGGCTACAGGTTCACGAGCGAAGGGCTCCGGATTGACCCGAAGAAAGCAGAAGCCATCCAGAATGCAAGCACGCCCAGAAACCCATCTGAAGGGAGAAGTTTCCTTGGGATGGCCACGTACTGTGGCCGATTCATACCCAACTTAGCAGATCTGGCCGAGCCCCTCCGAGCACTCACAAAACAGGATCAGGAGTGGGAATGGACATGCGCAGCGAACCAGGCTTTCCAGGAGATCAAGGCAAGCCTTCTGGATAAAGCCACAATGGCCTACTTCCAACCGCGCAGGAAAACTGAGTTAATAGTAGACGCCAGCCCGGTAGGCCTCGGCGCAGTCCTGCTGCAAGAACATGGCCGGGACGAGTGGAGACCTGTGGCGTATGCGAGCAAAGCCCTCACAGACACTGAAACTCGATACGCTCAGATTGAGCGAGAGGCGCTGGCCATCAAGTGGGCCTGTCACCACTTTCACTTGTACGCATTTCTCCTCCCCCCTCCCCACAGCAATGCCCTCCGTCTTGTTTTAAGAGCCTGGAACTCTCTTCTCGTGCAGTGCAGGCAGGGTCTAGGGATACTCTTCCCAGGGAATACAGTGCATTCCAAGAATCAAGGCGTCCTTCGTAACCAGTAACGGAGTCCGCCCCATCCTACCAGCATTAAGACACACCCACCTCTGTGCAATGACTAAGTGCAGATGACTCATCCGGGAAAAGGCCCTGCTAAGCCAGGCATTATTAAATATATATATATATATATATATATATATATATATATATATATATATCCAGAGCCTGGCAGCCATTACAGATACACTTCAGATTCCTGTTAACACCAGCACTGGTATACGGAACCGGATAGACGTACATTGCGACTGTAAAGGGACAATGTAGTGCTTTATGCCTGGTCGTGCATTGTTCTCGAATCTCTAGATTGGCAGATTTGTTTGTGAGACAAAGATAAAGTGATTGCTCAGGGTCACACGGCGCTAGTGATTGCTCAGGGTCACACGGCGCTACTGCTCAGGGTCACACGGTGCTAGTGACTGCTCAGGGTCACACGGTGCTTGCTCAGGGTCACACGGTGCTAGTGACTGCTCAGGGTCACACGGTGCTAGTGACTGCTCAGGGTCACACGGCGCTAGTGATTGCTCAGGGTCACACGGCGCTAGTGATTGCTCAGGGTCACACGGTGCTAGTTATTGCTCAGGGTCACACGGTGCTGCGAAGTCAAGTGTAAACAAATATATTTGAACCAAAATCTCCCGCTTCCACTGCCGACAGGCTCGCCTCCACCAACCAGTCCGATCCGTGAAGCACCTCCAGGCGCTGGAACATGAACAGAAATCTCTCCAAAATGAAGGCTACTCGCTCAAAGCCCCAATTAATAAACCTCTCCATATCTCCGACAGACAGTCTCCACAGCCTCACCCTCACACACCCTCACACACCCTCACCCCCCTCACCTCCCTCACTCACCCTCACACCCTCACATACCCACTCACCCTCACCCTCACACCCTCTCACCCTCACACCCCCTCACCCTCACACCCCTCACCCTCACACCACTCAGTGCTACAACACATATTGTGTTACAATAGGTGTCAAATTTGCAAAAGATAAAACTATTGGCATTGTAAATAACAAAGCTATTAATTTCGCTATTTTCAAAACAAGCACATAAATAAAAAATGTGTCCTTTACAATACCAATAGCTCAAACTTTCCTAATGCGAGACCTATTGCATTGCTGTGCTTCTCTCCCGCTCTCTAGAGATGTGGCCTAACGACTAGAGCTGCCATCTAAGTCACGAAAATACAAAACATGTTGCATTCCAAATGCTATAGGTGTCACATTCGCGAAAATTATAACTATTGGCGTTGTAAATGACAAAGCTATCAATTTAGCTATTTTAAAAACCAACAAATAAATAAAATATTTGTCATTTACAAGACCAATAGCTACAACTTTTCTAATGCGAGACCTATTGCATTTCCAATGCTTGTTGTATATCTGAGGTCGCAGCACTTAAACCCTATAAGTATATGTGGGGTTCTTTTTCGTGTTTTCTACCTCCATTAAACATGCTGCTGAACACTCCTTCAAGATAAGGCTTAAGGCTGCTCTCCGCAGTTACCACTCTGAGAGCCTCCTGTGGTTATCAGAGGCCACCAAAATCACCGTACGTGTTGCCTGGATGAGAGCTATTTGCACCACTTAAATAAGCGTGAACCATTTACTAAGCCAGCCTTCTACACTGCTGTTCTCCTGTTACCCTAAGTCCTTCTTCTTACACTCCCTGTCCCTATCCTGACACTGCGGTCCTCTCTAGTGACACTGTGACCTCCTCAGAACACTCTACGACCCCTAATGTAGTTTAACACTCCCCAAACATCTAGTGACACTCCCTGCCTCTCTCTTGGCTTGCGGCTCTGTGCCGCATTACTTCCTTGTAAATATGGCCCTATACGGAAGAGGTGTGGCGCAGCGGCTAGGGCGACTGACTCCAGAACCCGGGGACTCATGGTTTGATCCCCGGTGCCGGCGGAATATCAGCCCAGCACCGTGTGACTCTGGGTAATAACTCGCTTAATCTCCCCGACGGCCCCCAGCGCCTTGACACCTTTGGGAAATTGTGCGCTTTACAAGTACTGGAATTTGTAAATGTGGCACTAAATGAAGCCCCGTACGTTTTCCACCAAACCAAATTTCATTGAACGCCACTCTCCCACATCCTCTTCTTGATCTGTGAATTCATAAATGAATAGAGCCTCCAGGTCTAATTCTTAAATAACGAGGATTGTTTTAGGTATGGAAATGCTTCGAAAACTGCTATTTCCATTTTAAAGCCATACTACTGTAGAGAGCCACCCGGCCTCTGGACAACAATGTATCGAATGCACCCACGCACGCATTCACCCTCGGGACGGGCACGCCCGAGGTATATAATAAAAGTGCGGAAGACCGCTCGGGGTCTTTTCCGGCATACCTCCAGCTATAGTGTGTGTGTCCCTTATTGCTGTGATTCTGCTGCGTGCGAGGCCCTGACCTCGCACACTACACTGGCGACGAGGCCGGTACCGCCCCCGCGTGTGCCCTGCCTCTAGTCGGAGCCGTCCGCTCCCTACCTGCTGCCTGCTGCAGGCTGAAGCTGCCGGTGACGTCCCCAGCCGCGGAGCTCGTGCGCCAGCCTGCTGCTTTGGCTCACTGTCGGCTCCCGCCCACGCGCCTCCTACAGTGGAGCGTGTTCAGCCGGCGGAGCTGTGCCTGGCTTTCATCTTGGTGCCGGGTGAGTGCGCTGTCCCTGCGGCCCGGCTGTGGCCCCCCCCGCGCGGCGCGTGTCATTGCCTGGGGGCTCGCCCTCCGCCCCGGCGTGTGGCGCGTGCGCGCGCGCACTCTTTATTTAGTGCGTGGCCCCGGTGGGGGAGGGGTGAAGAGGGGAGACGCTGCACGTCAACCCCGAGGCTCAAGACACGTGGAGCCTCCAACACCCACCCTGCCCTGCGCCCTCACGCGCCGTCTATCTCCCAGCCTGGGACCGCGGAGGGGAAAAGAACTATTCTTGCACATTCACTGCTCCTGGCCATATTCTGAAAAAAAAAACCAACCAAGGAAATAAAGCACTGGCACAACCAACAGGGCCTGAGGTCAATATAGGAGGCTGACTGCCATCTCAGTGCACAAGCAGCCTGCCAGGGCATTACCCTGCCCCAGATCAGAGACTACATTCAGGGCCAGGAAGGAGTGAGGTTAGAGAAGGGACGTCAGCATGAATGACAACGCCACTGGAGGCGCGACCGCAGCGCCAGTCAACAATGCCGCTCAACCAGGACCAGCAGGCCCACCTCAACGCCGCGACGCCGACACGCATGTTATTACTCATGCTCACACCGGCGTGGCCCCCATTCCACCCTTTAGTGAAACAGCAGACCCCGCAACTGCGGCACCGCGGTGGAAGGCGTGGCTGGGGCGTCTAAACCTATACTTCAAAGGGACCCGAGAAACGGACGACACGGTGAAGAGATCGCTCTTGATCCTATATGGGGGCCCAGAAATTTATGACCTCTTCGAGTCCCTCCCGAACACGGGAGAAGAAGATGACTATGACGCGGCGGTGGCCGCGCTGAACACGCATTTTGACCCCCAAGTGAACACCGACTATGAAAAATTCAAATTTAAGCGGGCGTGGCAAACTGATGCTGAATCGGTAGACATGTACTACGCCAGGCTGCGCCGGCTGGCCAGCAGCTGCCCATTCACCGACCCGCGTGAGGAGATAAGGGACCAAATCATTGTGGGGTGCCGGTCGAAACTACTCAGAAAGCTCATCCTTAGACAGCCCGGCATCAGGTTGGACGCCATCCTAGTCCTTGCTCGCTCCCATGAACTGTCGGACTCAAGAGCAGACGAGATGGAACTAGCGCTCCGGTCCCCCATAGCCCCACCAGCCATGTCCAAAATGGCGCCTGTCAAGGAAGAAACCGTTGACGCTATACACAAAAGACCAGCCGGTGGACGCACACGACAGTGGCTACCCCGAGAGGCTCAATGCGCATACTGCGGTGGAGACCACGCGGCGACAGCTGTGTGCAACGCGAAAGGGAAGATCTGCTCGAAGTGTGGCAGGCTTAATCACTTTGCCGCCGTGTGCCAAGGAGGGAGATACAGGCCCAATGCCCCGAGGTCGCGGGGCGGGTACGGGCCTCGGTCGATGACCTCAAGGGTGAGACAACTATCGCTGGAACCTGAACACCCACCTCCCGACACGCATGCCCAAGACAAGAGGCCACACTATGAAGATGAGGATGACGACGAAGTGTATGTGATATCGTATGTCAGCCGGATCTCTACTAGGAAGAGACCACCCCCCATGTGCACGATATCAGTCGAAGGGTCGGAAATCGGAGCTCTCATTGACACTGGTGCTTCAGTGAATGTGATGGACTCTGATCAGTATGAACAAATGTCGCCCAGACCTCCACTTGCCCCGTCGAGCGCCCGGATATACACCTATGGGGGCATGGAACCCCTGCCGCTGCGCGGAGTCATTAGTACCACCATTAGCAATGGAGACTACACCACAGAGGCAAGGTTCCACATTACTGATGGGAAGAAAGGCACGTTGCTCAGCTGTAACACAGCCGAAGATCTGGGACTGGTTTTCTTGGCCAACCAAGTTCATCAATCACATGCTGACAACATGTTACAAGAATTCCCTGCACTGTTCAGTGGCCTTGGAAAGCTCAAAGGCAAGAGAGTCAAACTGCACATAGACACCTCCATTCGTCCTGTTGCGCTAAGACACCGAAGGGTGCCGTTCAATCTCCGCCCTCAGGTAGAAGAGGAGCTGAAGAGGCTTGAGGACCTAGACGTCATCGAGAAGGTTTCGGGACCGACCCCATGGGTGTCCCCGCTTGTAGTGGCCCCAAAACCAAAGCAGCCTGGCGCCATCAGGCTATGCGTCGACATGAGGCTGCCGAACGCTGCCGTGAAGAGGGAGCGTCATATCACGCCCACCATGGATGACATCGTCGCCGACCTCAACGGGGCGAAATGGTTCTCAAAACTTGACCTCAACGCGGGATACCACCAATTGGAACTTGAACCGAGCAGCCGATATATCACAATGTTTTCTACCCATGTCGGACTCCGACGGTACAAGAGGCTGAGCTTCGGAGTATCATCAGCTGCCGAGGTATTTCAAAATGCGATTAGGGAAGTTCTATCCGGACTGAATGGAGTCATCAATCTAAGTGATGACATCCTCATCTACTCAAACACGTTGGAAGAGCATCACGCCCACCTAAGAGCCACCCTACAGAGACTCCAAGAACATGGGTTGACTCTCCACCGAGCGAAATGCTCGTTCTATCAGGAAGCCGTCGATTTCTTTGGCTACAGGTTCACGCGCGAAGGGCTCCGGATTGACCCGAAGAAAGCAGAAGCCATCCAGAATGCAAGCACGCCCAGAAACCCATCTGAAGGGAGAAGTTTCCTTGGGATGGCCACGTACTGTGGCCGATTCATACCCAACTTAGCAGATCTGGCCGAGCCCCTCCGAGCACTCACAAAACAGGATCAGGAGTGGGAATGGACATGCGCAGCGAACCAGGCTTTCCAGGAGATCAAGGCAAGCCTTCTGGATAAAGCCACAATGGCCTACTTCCAACCGCGCAGGAAAACTGAGTTAATAGTAGACGCCAGCCCGGTAGGCCTCGGCGCAGTCCTGCTGCAAGAACATGGCCGGGACGAGTGGAGACCTGTGGCGTATGCGAGCAAAGCCCTCACAGACACTGAAACTCGATACGCTCAGATTGAGCGAGAGGCGCTGGCCATCAAGTGGGCCTGTCACCACTTTCACTTGTACCTCTACGGACAAAACTTCACCGTCGTAACCGATCACAAACCACTCTTACCACTATTCACGGGATCCTCCAGACTCGCTCCCCCGCGAATTGAGCGATGGGCAGTCCAGCTACAAGGCTACAACTTTACCCTGATTTTTCGGCCAGGCGCCCACAATCCGGCAGACTACCTGTCCAGACACCCAGATGTGACCCGGAAGGCACTCCCGCTTGCAGATGGGCAGGTCGTAGAAGAGTTTGTACACATGGTGTCCATGGCTGCATGCCCGGACACACTCACCCTGCCGGAAATAGGGGAGGCTACGGCTGCTGACGAGACTCTGGCCAGAGTCAAGAAAGCCCTAGAACATGGAAGCTGGACTCGATTCCTAGATGGAATACAAGGACTACGACCGGAAGTGAGTCACGCCCGACAACAGCTATGGCAGATCCGCCATGAGTTGAGCATAGGAGATGAAGGCATCGTGCTGCGAGGACACCTCATCGTTGTGCCCGCGAGCCTTCAGCAACACATGCTCACGATAGCACACGTGGGCCACCAAGGGATGGCCAAAACAAAAGCCCGTTTGCGCAACAAAGTGTGGTTTCCCGCCATGGATCGCATGGTGGACGACATGGTGCGATCCTGTCACGCATGCACCATCACGGGTGCGGATCCAGCTCCGGCCCCGGTCATCACGGAAGAGGCAGTGACGACACCCTGGACTCAGCTAAGCATTGACTTTGGAAGCTTCCCGGATGGCCGACACACACTGGTGGTGGTGGACTCATTTTCGAAGTTTCCTGTCGTAGGATTGCTCACATCCACAGCGTTCGGGCCAGTCAAAAGAGCGCTAGACCATATTTTCGCCACAATGGGGCTCCCGGACGAAGTGAAATCGGACAATGGGCCGCCTTTTCAAGGGAGAGAGTTCCAAGCGTATCTGGAAGGACTACGGATTAAACACCGGAAAATCACTCCTTTGTGGCCGCAAGCGAACGGCGAAGTAGAAAGACTCATGAGGACCCTCAATAGGGCCCTCCGCATCGCCGTCAATGAGGGAAAAGACCCAGAAGCCGCCTTGGACCAATTTCTGAGTGCATACCGGCAGACTCCACATAGTACTACACAATGTGCACCCGCACACGTCCTGTTCAAAAAAGCCCCAAGAGGAAATATCCCCACGTCCCCCACCTGGACACCGGAGGTAAGGGACAGTGAGGCGATCCAATCAAGGAGAACCATGACAAATCAAAAGGCAAGCGAGGAACGACATGCCAGACGACCGGAGTTGCAAGAAGGGGACACTGTGGTGGTGCAAGACCGCCACCCAGGGTGGAAATTCAGGACACCATTTGAGCCGGAAAGATGGATCGTTGAAAAGATTAGAGGAACGATGGTGACCGCACGCCTCGGCCAACAGACTGTCACCCGCAATGTGTCGTGTTTCAAAAGAATAGGGAGACCGGACGGTAATCCCAGAGACACGGAAGAAACAACCGAGGCCGAGCCAGACCGTCAGGGCGACGTAAGACCTAGGGACCCAGAGCCGGTGTTCCACCCGAACCCTGACAGGTCCGGCGAAGACAGACGTCAACCCATCAGTCCTCGAAGAGAAACATCTGAGAATACACCCTCCGATCGGGATGGTGATGCAAGCCCGGCCGGGGCTGTTGGGTCCCCTGTCCGCCACAATCACCGATATCACCTACGGCCCAATCCCGGGCCCAGTCAGAGGCTACGAGACTTTGTGTGGACATCTCCATAACTAAAGAAAGAACAACCTGTCAGATGAACTAAATTGAAGGAGGGATGTAGAGAGCCACCTGGCCTCTGGACAACAATGTATCGAATGCACCCACGCACGCATTCGCCCTCGGGACGGGCACGCCCCGAGGTATATAATAAAAGTGCGGAAGACCGCTCGGGGTCTTTTCCGGCATACCTCCAGCTATAGTGTGTGTGTCCCTTATTGCTGTGATTCTGCTGCGTGCGAGGCCCTGACCTCGCACACTACAACTACTAGCTGCAATCGCCGCTTGACCTTGTTTCCAGACAGACTTTGATGCCAAGATGCGACACTCACTGCACATACGCGCTAAGTGTTGTTTCTCTGCCATGCCACTGCCTCAAACCAGCATATCTTGTCCACCCTTCATCTGTGATGTCACTCCCCCAGTGCTGCATATCCTGTCCCCTCCTTCTCCTGTTATATCACTCCCCAAGGCCTTGATATCCCGCCCCTTACTCCCTCGCACCTGCATATCCTGTTCCCCATGTTTCCTCTGTGATGTCACTCCCCCATCTCTGTATATCCTGTCCCCCCACCCTTCCTCTCTGATGTGACTTCCCCTGGCCTGCAAATCCTGTCCCCCCCTTCGTCTGTGATGTCATTCCCCCTGGCCTGCAAATCCTGTCCCCCCCTTCGTCTGTGATGTCACTCCCCCTGGCCTGCAAATCCTGTCCCCCCCTTCGTCTGTGATGTCACTCCACCAGCCCTGTACATCCTGCCCCCCCTTCCTTTGTGATGTCACTCCTGCAAGCCTATATATCCAGATGGGGCAGTGAGAGGTGTGGTGCAGAGGTCAGGGCAGCTGACTTCGGAGCACAGGGTTTGATCCCTGGCCCCGATGGCAGCTCAGCTCAGCACCATCAGACTCTGGGCAATAACTCACTTAATTTCCACGACGGCCCCCCAGTGCCTTGAGACCCCCTGGGGGTGAGTAGTTCACGCATTACAAATATGGATTTATTTCTAAATCTGTATTTTTAAAGCGCAAACTACTCACCCTTCCGAGTCTCAAAGTGCTGGGGGTCGTCGTGGAAGTTAAGTGAGCTATTGCCCAGAGTCACATGGTGCTGAGCTGAGCTGCCACCAGAGCCGGGTATCGAACCCTGAACCCTGTGCTCTGAAGTCAGCTGCCCTGGCCGCTGCACCACACCTAGTGGTGGGCAGTGAGGGAGCAGGCTGCGGGGGAGCTTCGGTGCTTGTCGAGTTCGAGTGCCCTCCGCACTCATGCTCCCCGCCGATTCTCCTCCACCCTGGGAGGGGCCAGGTAGGGGCTCACCTTGGCCCCCGCTGCATTGTCTCTTTGGCACCCTCTTAGGGCCCCAGCGTGTGTCCTGGATCTGCCGCGATACGCTGGGGGGTCTCGGAGGGGGCTTCCCAGCGTACGCCTGAGTCCTTGGGTTATGAATGGTGTGAATGAGGGTCTTTATGGGGTGGAGGGTGGGGGCATGGTGTCCAATAAAGAAGAAAGGGCTCCCAGGGGGAAGGGGTGTTGTAGGCCCCCGTATGAATGGTGTGAATGGTCAGTAGCAATGGTCAGAACCTTGACGTGGTGCTACTGCTCACTGGTTGTAACACAACTGGTGCTAATCTGGCCTTTTGTGTGCATGGAGAGCAGGGGGAGGCTCCTGGGTGGGGATCCGTTCGTCACGCTCTTCCGAAGGCATCTGGTGAGGAGCTTCAAATGCCCCCGTGGGACCACCCGTTGCACCTCAGCCTCATGACCTGGCTCTTCAGATGAATTCAGCACTTGGTCTGATCCTCTGTGCCCCCACAGCGCCTTGAGACCCCCACAGGTGAGTAGCCGCACTTTACAAACTCTGAGTGATTGATTGGATGGACTAGGCGGTTGCCTGGTATTAATAAAATAGCCTTAGTGCTGCTTGGCTTTGTATTATAATTTATATACAGTCTTTCTAAAGTGCTGTTTGCACATAGCTTTGTTTATCATTATTCCAATAGATTTATTTATCTAATAAAGTTCTATTTTCAAAGATGAATCACTTACTGGACATCAAAGTGTAGTGTAGTTCCTATATTCCCAATAGGCTCTGCGCATTGGAATAATATATACTGCAGCTTAGACGTAGGACTACGGTTAACTAGGTCTCTGCCGAATATATTAGACTTAATTATGTGTGTGCCAGCTAGCTCAGAGGTCACTAGAAACGTTCTCGAAAGTACAAGAAGTGATTAGTTTCTGACAACCATATAACATGACAACTTTGTTTCCCAAGAATAAGAAATCAATCTTCAGAGTCGTGGAAACAATAGATAACTATTTTACTCAGTCAATCATGTATACTTAGTTACACCAGAGTTGCTGAGAAATTAGAGAGACGGGCGTTTTCAATAGAAGGTATTTATTGAGCAGTCTTCTATCTCAAGCATGAGAAATGTATTGCTACAATAGTAATGCTGGTTATAAAGTACAAGGCATATAATACAAACAGTATTATAAAGTAGTACTGTAAAAGCATGATATGGTTTCTAAGCCATAAGTTGCTTTAAATAGATAAAATGCATAAAATACATACAATGATAAAAGAGATGGCTAAAAGTACTCAACTGGTGCTTCTAAAATACGCCTACCCCAATGTACCTGACCTAATCCTAGCACAAGGGAAGAAATAAGTTTTTAGGAGTAGTTTTAATTTAGTATTCTTTGCCTAGAATCTGCCAAGAGTCTAATCAAGAATTCTCTAAGGGTCTATTCAGCTCCGTACCTTGGTTTAGAATGAAGGAGGTCTTGTATCTCTCTCTCAGGACTCGATCTCCCAGATACCCGCAAGGGTAAGCTGGAAACACTGGAGCTGGATTTCTCAGCAAGAGAAGAAACAGCGTCTCTCAGTGCGTCTTCTGGAGGGTCGGCTTCGTTCGGCACTTGCTGCTGCAGGGTTGCTGATAGTAGAGTGTATGATCACTCGATTAATGGATATGATAAATTGAAATTATGGGCCCGATACGCATTGTGGTAAAAAATTGTTGGTCGAGTGACCTGCGCGCTCTATCAGTAATTTTCTGGTAGCAGAGGATAGTTAGGGACTAGTTAAAGTTAGTTAGGACTAGTTAAGATAGGTAGGTTGGATGCTGCTAAAAAGATTATTTGCTGCTAAACTGTGAACATTTTATTGCTTCTAGATTGATCAATCACGTGAAATTTTTTTGCTTTAAAATTATGAAATGTTTTAAATTGGTTTTCTTGCTGCTATATTGATATATGTTTTAACAAAACTCGTTAGTGATTGTTAGATGTTGTCTGGAATGCCCGGGGAATTGAATAGCGAATGGTGAGGAGAATCCACTTCGGTCTGAGGTCATTGGCTCAAGGAAAATTGGTGCAGGTTAGGCAGAACTGGAAGCACTAATTAGGGTTTTTCTGAATGCATGTTTGAATAAATGGTAGCAAAGAGTTCGCTGGCAAAACTTCTATTGTGATATAACCTAGTAAGGGTCACACGGAAGGAGTAGCAGGTTTGTCTAAGCTTGATTGTAAGCAAAGGAGTTCACTAGTGAAACTTTAGACTTAGTATATATCCCGGACAGAAGTGGATGAGTCAAAGAAGTAGCAGGTTCTCTGATGCTTGAGTGAAGGGTAGGCAGAAGGGACCTACTCGTAGTATTTGAAAAGTAGACAAAAGAAGTTTACTTGCAGTGAAACAATTCTTTCTTTCTAGACACTCGAGTACAGTGGCGAATGTTTCTACGTTGTAAATTAAATAACGCACTTGCACTTGAAGAAAGAAATAAAAGTTTCCGTTACCTTGTGAAGGAGGGAGTCAGTTGCGGAGCTGCTCTGACGTCACTCTGTGCCGCGCTGGGATTGGTAGAGCCAGCGGGTGTGTAGCGGAGCTAGTATTGTAAAGGAGGGGTGAGTGCCGAAGCGTGAGAACTTGTCTCACGAAAAGGCCGAGCACCCATTGGTCGAGACTATTTGAAATCGCGCATTTGATTGGTTGCGCGAAAATAGAAGACGCAATTAGATTGGAAGTGACTTGTAAACAAAGTCGTTTGCGGAAAAGTATATGTGGCATACGTATACTCCAGAGACCAGACCTGATCCAAGATATCTAGGGTTTGGAAAAGATCACTGGAAAGGTCATAAAAGCGTCATGTACGGAGAAAAAAGGAAAATGACTTTAGTCAGCAAAGTAAAGAATTATTTCAAAAGAGACAAGCCTATCAAAACTAGAGAAGGAGTTGTCATTCCACCACCTAACACTCCCGCATCGTTCATGATGTTTGATAAAGGGTACCACTCTTGTGTGTGGTTGGAGAATTGGGTGGAATACACAAAAAATGACGGGATTTTAGCATTTCCGTTAGAAGGTACATTTAATGGCAGGATTCTGTTCAACCTGAGAACCCGAATGAATGATTTGCATCCCAGACCCAGACTAACTCAGTACGAAGCACTAGTGGAATGGGAGATAGAGGCTTTTGAGAGGGATAAGCCCCGAATGGATAAAGGTTTAACCAAATGGTATCCTAAAGTAAAATCAGAAACCCGAGAGAAAAGAATGAAAGAATGGAGACAGAATATGATAGTAGAAGGACTGTACCCTATGATGGCACTAGGAGACCCGGTGGGAGCGAAAAGACAGAGAAGACCAAACATTTGGTGACCAGTGGGGATTCAGATGACGAGTTGTTGGATGACTTGTTCATGAAAAATCCACCTCCTTATAATGAAGGACCTCGATCTTCTAGTGTAGGGGATGCTTGCCTGAGACCTCCTTACCAGGAGGGGCATAAACCTGTAAATGTAAGAGACGGCTGTCAAATACCTCCTTATCAGGAGATGCCGAGACTTTTTAGCACAGGAAATCCATTCATGAGACCTAATTATGGTGAAGGACAAGTATGACGCATCCAACTGCCCCAACCCTGACTCCGCAAATAGTACCTGAAATAAGCCTGGAGAGAATACTACAGGAAAGAGAGCGAGAGGCATTAATTAAACAGAGAACAGAATTAATTCAGAAAATCTCCCAGCTAAATACAAGTCCTGAAGCCCTGACCATCCCAGGAACTATTGGACCAGTCGTTCCTTTATATGGGGATAAAGAGGGTTTCCCAAGACCCCGATTATTACCCCAGCTATAGTACAGCCAAGAAAAGAGCCCTTAATTGTAGATGATCAGGCAAGCGAATGCGAATCTGTAATTTCCTTGATGGATTTGCCAGTGAGGGAGCTGGAAAGGGGTTCCCAGAGAAGGAACACTCCTTTCAGTTCAGGAGAAGTGCAGATTGAGTCAGCTTCTGGTACTAAACGTGCCACTGTAGTGACTCCTGAAGAAATCGAGAGATGGAGTTGAGAACTAGAGAAACCAAATTCCCCGTCGAGACCATTAGATGTTTACAAATTAAGAATAGAATTGGAAGAACTGATGGCTTTAAATGTGGGGTTGGACAGACTAAATACCTTTTCTGAAGAAGAACTGCTATTTATCTGTAAGAGTCTTACCCGTAATACCAGAGTGTTTCATGAGAAATTAACAGACACTGCGGCTAGTATGGGAATAGATATTTCGAAATCAAAGCCCTTGCAGAAGCCCTATAGAGCAGAGTTCTCAGACAAAGATCTGGAAAATCTGAATGTGTCAGGAAAGAAGGTACAGATCAAAGAATTGTTGAACGTACATGCAAAAATGGGGAGAATTAGAAAAGTGGAAAGCCAGGTGGGCAAAGAAAAAGGAGGAGGTTAGGTCCAAACAAATGACTTCTGAGTACGTTCTAAAAGAAGCTGACAAACCAGAACAGTTATATCCCATGCGAGAGGTGCCAGGTGGAAAGTATGTGCACGTTCCATGGTCCAGACAGGATATTGAGTCCTTTACTTATGACTTCCCGAAATTACGAGAGAAGCCTGTAGATTGGTACCGACAGGTTGAGAGGTTCGTGAAGGTTAAAAAATGCCTGTGGAAAGATCTGGATGGGTTTTTTGATATCGTAGTTCCCGTAGATTTGTGGACAGAATGTAAAATTGCTGTTGATTGGCCTAGTAAAGAATACCCGAGGGACCCTCTCACAGGGGCTCCTTCTGACGATGTAATGAACAAATACAATCAGGTAATGTTACATCTGAAAGGAAAGGTGCCTGCAAAGGAAACTGATTGGACCAGGATAGATAGAACTACCCAGGATAGGGATGAAACTGTGCATTCCTATTATGAAAGACTGTTGCAGGTGTTCAAAACGTACAGCGGTATAGATAACATTGAGATGAAGGACATGACCCACTTCATTTACAGGTTTGTAAACGGTTTAAGACCTGAAATTTGCCAATGGATCAAAGACAATAAAATTTGTTGGCAGTCTAAGAAAATAGATGAGGTTTTAAGGTACGCCAAGTACTGCGAGGATGAGATGGCTGACAAACGAAAGGCCTTAAAGGAAAAAGTCATGTGGGCACAAGTAAAATTAGCTGAGCAACAAGAAAAGCAGTTACATAAAATGAATACTAATACCCAAAACCAAGGTTCTGGGGGTGGAGGGAAGCCCAAAGTAAAAATGAGCCGAGAGGAAGTTAAAGAGAAATTCCCCTGTCACGGGTGCGGACAGATAGGGCACTGGAGAGACGAGTGTCCATACGCACAAAACAGTAACCCCCAAACTAATGATTTAAATCCACAGACGCAGAATGAAAAGCCACGAAAGACCCAGCAACAGGTAAAGGCGAATCAGTTGCCCCGAGCACCTAGACCGAATTTTAAGGGAAAAGCACAGCAGGGTGAAGACATAGAAATTTGGGGAGGAAAGGAGGATAGAAATGCAGCAATTTCGCAATTTCTGTTGAATGACACTTTCCTCTGTGATGAACCTTACTGACGGTGCCTGAGGGGGGAGGACAAGGAGTGCGTACTTGGCGCCTCCTTGCCGGTAGACCAGTCAGGGCCATACATTGAAGGAAAGGTTGAAGGCAATGATGTCACCTTTCTGTTGGACACTAGGGCTACCCGTTCTACTGTAAGAACAGCAGACGTTCCAAACCTACCCCTCTCGGGAGAAGCAATCCAAGTAGTGGGTGTATCTAATCAATTGATTAGTACCCCAGTTACCGAGCCCATGGAGATTACAATAGGGAATTTCAAAGAAATGCATAGATTTGTTGTCTGTGATACCAGTCCTGTAAACTTATTAGGACGTGATTTGTTGTGTAAAATGAACTGTACCATCTTTTGCACACCAAAGGGTGTCGAAATTCAAACCCCAGACGAAGATGGAATATACAAATTAATGTTAATAAACCTGACTCAGAAATTAAACGACTGACAATACAAGACTTACCTGAAGAACTCCAACAGACCGTGAAACCAGAAGTATGGGACTTTACTGGAAAGGATGTAGGATTAATGGCACATGTTGACCCGATCAAAATAGCCCTAAAGGAAAATGCAGTTTACCCAAATACTAAGCCATACAAAATGAGTGCAGAAGTGAAAGCAGGAGTTGCCATCGAAATAATAAGATTGCTAGAGGCAAATATTATACAAGAAGTGTTGAGTAGCCCATGTAACTCACCCATAATTGGAATCAAGAAACCTAGTGGTAAGTACAGGGTAGTGCAGGACCTGCGAACGGTAAACAAAATTGTTGTTCCTTGCTGTCCCATTGTTCCGAACCCAGCAGTGATTTTATATCAGATCCCATGGGATGCTGAATGGTTCACCGTTATTGATTTATGTCACGCATTCTTTTCAATTCCATTGCATCCAGACAGCAAATTTCTTTTCTCATTTGAATTCGACAGTCACGTGTTCGTTTGGAATCGCGTCCCCCAGGGGTACACAGAAAGCCCCTCAATCTTTAATCAAATTCTGAAAAAGTGCCTTGAATCCTTGGTCTTACCTGGAGACTCAGTTTTGGTGCAATATATAGACGACCTCTTGGTGGCGTCTAAAAGTCAGAAAGACTGTGTGGTTGACACCATTGCCTTACTGAACCACTTAGGTGAAGGAGGACATAAAGCATCACCTGACAAATTACAGTTCTGTACCACTTCAGTAAAATATCTGGGGCACCAGATAGAGAAAGGTATCAGGAGGGTTACTTCAGAAAGAATTAGGATAATTCGAAACATGCAGTTACCCAACACTCAGAAATAGATCAGAATGTTCCTTGGAGTTGTAGGATACTGCAGACAATGGATTGTGGGATTTGCAGTCCTAGCCAAGCCATTAATAAAAATGACAAGGAAAGGAGCGAAAGACCCAGTAGAATGGGATGAAGAAAGCATGACAGCCTTCACTAAATTACGAGAATGCCTATGTACAGCCCCTGCTTTAGGAATGCCTGACTATTCCAAGGAATTTGCACTATTTTGTGATACACGAGACAATTATGCACTGTCAGTCCTAACTCAAGAACATGGCTTGACTAGACGTCCAGTAGCTTTTTTTTCTGCTACTTTGGATCCAGTGGCTGCTGGATTACCTGGATGTTTGAAAGCCGTAGCTGCAACTTGCACAAGTCTTGAACAGAGTGAGTCCATCATTATGGGACATCCTGTAACCGTGTATGTTCCACATGCAGTTGTAATCCTACTGACCAGAACTAAAACCCAGTATCTCACACCTAGTCGGCTGACTAAATATGAGAGGATTCTTGTGGGTGCAGCAAATGTAACCATTACGCGGTGTAACATATTGAATCCAGCAACCCTGTTACCTGAGTCACTAATCGCAGAAGTACAGGGAGAGGTCGAGCATGACTGCATTGACCTGACTGAGTTTAGTACCAAACCACGCCCAGATATCAAGGAAATGCCCCTACCAGTGGAAGATTATGAACTGTTTGTGGATGGCTCATGTTTGAGACTCGAGAGTGGAGGCTTAAGTGCTTCCTACGCTGTAGTCACGGTGTCTCGTGCTGTAGAAGCATCCTATCTATTTGGAGTAAAGTCTGCACAAGTAGCCGAATTGATTGCATTGGCAAGAGCCTGTAAAGTTGGGAAAAATAAAAGAGTAACCATATACACTGACAGTCTGTATGGTTACGGGGTTGTGCATGACTTCGGCCAATTATGGCTGCAAAGAGAGTTCCTGACTTCTTCAGGTACTCCTATCAGAAATGGAAAAGTGGTGCAAGAATTACTGGAAGCGATCCAGTTACCAAAAGAATTGGCAGTGGTCAAGTGTGCTGCTCACCAATCTGGCGATGACAATGTGACAGTAGGTAATAATTATGCTGACCAACTGGCCCAACATTGTGCAAGACATCAAATGTCAGTCAATATCAAATTGGGAGGGAGCGGAAACAGCTGCCAACTTATGGTGTTTGAAAGTGTACATACGTGGGAAGAGTTGAGAGAGTTACAGCAGCAGCACCTAAGGAAAGGAGAAGGTGGAGGAAGTTTGGGTGTCACCAGAGGAGTGAGGATGGTGTCATTGTATGCCCTGATGGTATGCCTGTATTGCCTGACAGCTTGCTTACTCCTATGGCCAGGCTAATACACGGACACACACACATTGGTAGGGATGCCATGGTTCGTGTCTTTCAACAGACATGGTTCAATTCGAAATTCAGGAAGATAGCGGAGAGACTCTTCCAGAGGTGCTTGACATGCCAGCAGTATAATGCTGGGAAGAAAACAGTAGTTGCCCTAGGGAAAATTGGAAAAGCAGAAGGCCCTTTTATCAGATTACAAATTGATTTCATTCAGTTACCCACTTGTAGAGGAATGAGGTACGTCCTTGTCATTGTTTGCCTGTTTTCAAAGTGGGTAGAGGCATACCCAGCCAAGAAGAATGATGCCATCACTGTAGCCAAATTGTTACTAAGAGAACTGATACCTAGATACGGGGTTCCAGTCACCATTGAATCAGACAGAGGTGGGCATTTTCAGAATGAAATAATCGATCAAATCTGTGAAGCATTCAAAATTACCCAAAACCTGCACTGTGCATACTGTCCAGAGGCTTCTGGAGTGGTGGAACAACTGAATGGCACTATCAAGTCGAGACTAAGAAAGATGTGTGAATCTTCTGGCATGAACTGGATAGAAGCTTTACCTCTTGTATTGATGGGAATCAGAAGTATTCCAGACCGAAACACAGGCCTGAGTCCCCATGAGATACTGATGGGAAGAGTAATGAGACAAGCATGGGTACCAGGACACAAGCTGTTAAGCATTTCTGATGATTTGGTACTTGAGTACTGCAAGCAACTGGGTGACCAAGTGCGTTCTATCTCTCACCAGATTGGGGAAGACGCTGTCGCCAGTCCAGCAACTCCAGTCCATAAATTGAATCCAGGTGATTGGGTGGTACACCCGAGCGAATTGCCTTGCACCGAAGTGGGGAAAGCCAAGACAGGTGATCCTGGTGACCATGACAGCGGTGAAGTGTGCAGGAATACCAAAGTGGATCCATGCCAGTCATACGAAGAAGGTAACTGAAGACGAAAAAACTGACGCTGAAGGTTGTCCAGCTGAGGGGTCTCCGGATGTTGGTCCTGAAGTAGCTGATGATGAACAACCGAGCACCAGTCAAAATGAATGGATCCCAGTGATCGACCTGTCTGTTGATCCGATAAGAACCAGAAGCCAGACATATGCAGACAGAGAGTGGGATAGTGAGGAAGAGACAGGAATAGAAGGAGAAAATCAGATCATTGAAATCCATGTTAAATCTGATGAGGAGGAAGGTCAGATAGGGACAGAACAGGTTATTGACACACCTCCAAGAACTCCTGAGATTGAAAAGGGACAGATAGAGATTAGGGCGAAAGTTCAAGCGGAAGAAAATCAAGGGTTTGTAGTGCTTGAACAGGATCAGATAGAAATAGACGAATGTGTTCAGGATACAGGAAACGAAACATCAAAAAGTCAAATTCAGTATACTCCTGAACAAGGCCAGCTTAGCAACCAGGCAGAAGAAACTGAAATAAGACCTGGGACTAGTCAGATAGAAAGAGAAGAGGAGACAGAAGCAGAAGTGCCACAACTGAACGAAAATAAAAGAGCATTAGACGAAAGCCCAACAACAGTGCCAGTTAAAAGACTCAAGAAGAAAATTACAGAACCAAGGTACATCAAAAGACTGAGACTAAGACTGAAAACTATAGAAGAGAAGCTTGAGCAGAGGAAACAAGCTTCCAATAAAACAGAGCCACCTGGAGAAAGCACTAAGCGAAGAAGTGCACGAATAAAAAGACTGAACGAAAAGTATCAGGATCCTGAATGGACTTACCTGGTGTTGGAGGAATTTGAGGATCTTGAGATAAGTGACGAAAGTGACGAAGAACAGACTACTGACCAGTCTGCCGAAGAAGACGAACCAACCTGAAATTGCCCAGTGTAAGCTACCTGTGCAAAGTTACAAAGAGGGGTTGAAAAGCTGCTTTCGAGCAAAAATGTCTGATTCAAGTGTGAATGGAGGACCGAGGCGAGGTTGTTGTAAAACATGTTGCCAAGTATGTTTATGTAGTGTAGCTATAGTAATGATCCTTTGGATAGGACTAACAATAACACTTCCTTCTATGATGAGCAAGAACCCAAGTCTGTACCCAAATAATAATTTACCTGACGACACTGTAGAATCACATACTAGAAAGACACCACGAAGAGTAGACTCGTTGGACAAACCACTTAGTTTAAAACGAAGACAATTAAACTTAGAAGCACCAGATGAGGAAGGATTACACTTTAACAAGATTAAGAACAAGACGCATTTAAATGTTTTCGCAAACCTGTTATTGCATTATGTAGAAACTATGGAAATAGACGACTGTTATGTCTGCATGAAGCTACCTACTTCAGTAGCTGAAGGGGTGACTTACCATCACCTGCCCTTAACTTATGGAATTTCCTGTAGTATATTAACTAGTTTATTTTATAAAAGAGGACCTTTACAGTATTACTATTCAAACTCTGACGTGACATTTTCTGAACTTCCTGTTCGACGAAACCTGAACCCTGTACATACGACTAGAGATATAGCTAAGTTCATGAGTGATTATTTTCTAACTGTAGGAAAAATTAATATAGATGATGCACATAAAAATAACCTGACCTGTTCTTTACATGAGAAGGAAACGGAGTTTCTAGACATGGTAGAGAAAAGAAGAGAGAGTTTCAAAAAGAAAGCCAAAGACAGGAACCATAAAGTTCCTAAATGGGCAGAAAATATAGGGAGCACCTCAAATGGTGGAGCAAGTGCTGCTATGCTCCTTGATTTCGAAAAGAAGGGGAAGCTCTGTCTTAAAAGGGAAAAGACTAGTTATTATAACAATGTTTTCATTGGTTCCAGTGAATGCGAACATAATTACAAGGTAATTGGAGGGTGGGGTTTCAAAGAGGGGACAGGGCCGGTGTTTCCTGGAATTAATTTTATTTGTGGGAACAAGGCCTACTTCAAATTACCCGACCATTGGTATGGGAGTTGCTATTTTGGTATTGTCTTCCCGAAGATATACCATGTGGGGAAAATCACTGGAAGCGCTGAAGAAACTAACAAAGTAGTATGCATTAAAAGAGAAACTGCTGGTGAGATTGTAGGAGATATTTTAGTGCAATAATACCTGCAGTGGGAGTGGTTCTAAACTCGAGCAAAATTTGCAAACTGTCAACAGTAGTAGATCGGTTATCTACCGACACTGCTGGGGGTTTCCTGATGGTCAATACCGAAATGGTTGCGATCAGATCAATGGTTTTACAAAACCGACTCGCCCTTGACACCTTATTAGCGAAAGAGGGCGGAGTCTGCAGAATGTTGAAAGCGCAACATTGTTGCACTTACATACCTGATAAAAGTGTGGGAATCCAAAGGTATGTAAGGAACATTACAAATTTGGAAAAGGAACTCAAACCACTGGAGGTTGACAGTGCCTGGAAAAGACTTACTGATGGTCTCTCCGCTCTAGGTCATTGGTTTGCAAATTTAGGTAGGGGTTTATTGTTTAAGGTACTGATGCCAATTGCCGGAATAGGTTTTGTCATATTCCTCATATTTGTCTGTTGCAAATGTCGCAAGCACCAAAAGAAATAGACTGTGAATAAGAGAGGCGTGAAACGGAGTGTGGATGAACTTGAATTAGAGGAACTGAATAATCAGATTTATAAAAGGGTGAAGAATTCTCACCCTAACAAAGAAACGAAAGAAAATTTGAATCGAATGTTGGAAGAGATTGAATTGGGCAAATTGTGAAAGTTGGCATCTGGTTCTATTGTTTGTGATGATAGTAAATATCATCAAAGAGGGGATTGATGGAGCAAGATTTTGCACGTTACGCGACTTGCTCGTACTCATGAACCTCGAATAACTATAACGAATTAACTCAACCTGTTTGTCTTACTAATTTCCCTTCTATTCTGACATTTGGGGTATCCGAGAGATGCTTGCTTATGTGTGTATTAACCTTAACAACGCTTGTCATTTAAAATGGCCGCTGCTTGGCGGGGTTTTCTTCTGTGCATGCGTTGGTCGCAATCACGTGATGTGACGTACTCGCAGTTCTGGTGGGAATCTTTTGCACTTGCGCACTAGCATTAAGATGGCTGCTTTGTGTTCTCACATGCCGATGCTTGCGCTGCTGCTTTTGCGCTACTGGTTGTATGCCTCTAATACTAATGCTATAGTTATTATAAAGTAAGGGGTATAGAGTAGCTATTCATGGTATACAGAGTACTCATTTTTTCTTGTATTTCTAATTTGTTCTCGCTTACTTTTCATGTATCGTAATTCATGGGCCTGGGAGGGAAGAAAACCCCATCTTAGAAGTCCCTACTGCGCATGTCACCCTGGCAGAGGGAAGAAAACCTTGAAGAGTGGAACTCAGCCAGCTGGCAGCCACAGCTAAGATGCTCCTGAGAGAGTGACCTGCGACCCAGCAGAAAGAAGCTGAACTGTCCTGCAAAAGCTACATTTGTATATATTCCATTGTATTCTGTAGAACTTCTCATGGGAACCCCAAATTCAATAGGCGGTACCAGAGTATGCTAATGAAGCCTTGTAAAGGTGAAATGTGGTTGGTGTGTTAACCTGGCCTACTTGTGGACCAATCGAAATTGGGGATTATTGCACTTGCAACATTTGGGGGGTGGTACACTGACCCGAAAACAGTATAACTAGCCTAGGTTTAGCTAGAGAAATTGTCCGACTTGTCCGAATAGCTGACCTGTCACTGACCCAACGCACTCAATAGGTGACTTGATAC
The DNA here is from genome assembly GCF_964261635.1 of Lissotriton helveticus. Lineage (NCBI taxonomy): Eukaryota > Metazoa > Chordata > Amphibia > Caudata > Salamandridae > Lissotriton > Lissotriton helveticus. The sequence continues at coordinate 2,133,437,078 of NC_136065.1, read as the reverse complement.
AGAGGGCTGCGGAGCACTCTGTCCGAAATTTCCATAGACTCAAGGGTTTTTGTTAAAGAAACCTTAAGTGCTGGCGGAGCACTTTGCTGGGGAGATCGATAACCCAATCGGGGTTCTGACTGATAGCTGCAGAGAGGGTGGAGCGCAGGCGTTGCTTCCGAACTGCGGGTGCTGGTCGTGCCTTGGTGGTCCTGTCCTGATCCTAATCTGGGTTTTCCTGTCCTGTCCTGGGGAGTCCCTTCCGTCCTTGCTGTTCTACCGGCGGCTGTCCTTCCTTGGGGTTCCTCCCGTCCTTAAACTGACCCGTGGCCAGGGTTGGTCTTCACACCACTTTAGGTAAATATAGTGCTGAAAAGTCTACTATGCACCTTCTATATTTTCTTTCTTTTCTTCAATAAAGTCATACTCGTGCATTTTGATTTCCATGCTTTTCACATCTCTGAATGAACAAGTAAAATTGTCGTTATTCTAGCATGTTCTATTTTTCCCCATCCTTTAAGTTCATTTCCTTTTCAGGTCATGATATACAGATGTTCCTTGTTTTACCCATCTTTTAGTTGATTCAAGTAATTGCACCGGTTTATTAGTACGGTCTATTTGCACCTTACCTGTAGTTCCTCTTTATGGGGAAATATTTCATTGTGAAGTTCTAGTATGCTCTTTATTCTTCCCCCTCCTTTAGTCTCTCCTTACTAAGTCTAAATTCTGAAATTGCTGCCTAGCATGTTCCTTGTTCTTACCTTACTGTAGACTCATAAATGGTTGGCTTGATCTATTTCCTTTATGGATATGTGCTCTTTATGATTTTGGTTATCGACTGTTTGTTCATTGTAAACCTCATGCTTTCTGGGATTGAAGAATTCTAGATAAAGGTTTTCAAAACTTCTTGAGTTTGTGGTTATTATAAAAGTACAAATAGAATATATAAAGTATAAGTATTTTGGTGTCTGCCTTTCTTTTACAGCTAGCTCCCTGATCCATTGTGATCAATAGGTACCCGTAACGGTGGATTGGTAAGTCAGGTACACTGGAAACAAGATAGGAAGGAACAAGGGTTGCTGATAGTAGAGTGTATGATCACCCGATTAATGGATATGATAAATTGAAATATATGGGCCCGATACGCATTGTGGTAAAAAATTGTTGGTCGGGTGACCTGCGCGCTCTATCACTGTCCCCTCCTTCTCCTGTTATATCACTCCCCAAGGCCTTTATATCCTGCCCCTTACTCCCTCGCACCTGCATATCCTGTCCCCTCCTCCTCTGTGATGTCACTCTCCAGGCCTATATATCCTGTCCCCCATGTTTCCTCTGTGATGTCACTTCCCCATCTCTGTACATCCTGTCCCCCCACCCTTCCTCTCTGATGTCACTCCCCCTGGCCTGCAAATCCTGTCCCCCCCTTCGTCTGTGATGTCACTCCCCCTGGCCTGCAAATCCTGTCCCCCCCTTTGTCTGTGATGTCACTCCACCAGCCCTGTACATCCTGCCCCCCCTTCCTTTGTGATGTCACTCCTGCAAGCCTATATATCCAGAGGGGGCAGTGAGAGGTGTGGTGCAGTGGCCAGGGCAGCTGACTTCGGAGCACAGGGTTCGATCCCTGGCCCCGGTGGCAGCTCAGCTCAGCACCATGAGACTCTGGGCAATAACTCACTTAATTTCCACGACGGCCCCCCAGTGCCTTGAGACCCCCTGAGGGTGAGTAGTTTGCGCTTTACAAATACGGATTTATTTCTAAATCTGTATTTGTAAAGCGCAAACTACTCACCCTTCCGGGTCTCAAAGTGCTGGGGGTCGTCGTGGAAGTTAAGTGAGCTATTGCCCAGAGTCACATGGTGCTGAGCTGAGCTGCCACCAGAGCCGGGTATTGAACCCTGAACCCTGTGCTCTGAAGTCAGCTGCCCTGGCCGCTGCACCACACCTAGTGGTGGGCAGTGAGGGAGCAGGCTGCGGGGGAGCTTCGGTGCTTGTCGAGTTCGAGTGCCCTCCGCACTCAGGCTCCCCGCCGATTCTCCTCCACCCTGGGAGGGGCCAGGTAGGGGCTCACCTTGGCCCCCGCTGGATTGTCTCTTTGGCACCCTCTCAGGGCCCCAGCGTGTGTCCTGGATCTGCCGCGATACGCTGGGGGGTCTCGGAGGGGGCTTCCCAGCGTACGCCTGAGTCCTTGGGTTATGAATGGTGTGAATGAGGGTCTTTATGGGGTGGAGGGTGGGGGCATGGTGTCCAATAAAGAAGAAAAGGCTCCCAGGGGGAAGGGGTGTTGTAGGCCCCCGTATGAATGGTGTGAATGGTCAGTAGCAATGGTCAGAACCTTGACGTGGTGCTACTGCTCACTGGTTGTAACACAACTGGTGCTAATCTGGCCTTTTGTGAGCATGGAGTGCAGGGGGAGGCTCCTGGGTGAGGATCCGTTCGTCACGCTCTTCCGAAGGCATCTGGTGCAGAGCTTCAAATGCCCCCGTGGGACCACCCGTCGCACAGCAGCCTCATGACCTCACTCTTCAGATGAATTCAGCACTTGGTCTGATCCTCCGTGCCCCCACAGCGCCTTGAGACCCCCACAGGTGAGTAGCCGCACTTTACAAACTCTGAGTGATTGATTGATTGGACTAGGCGGTTGCCTGGTATTAATAAAATAGCCTTAGTGCTGCTTGGCTTTGTATTATAATTTATATACAGTCTTTTGTAAAGTGCTGTTTGCACACAGCTTTGTTTATCATTATTCCAATGGATTTATTTATCTAATAAAGTTCTATTTTCAAAGATGAATCACTTACTGGACATCAAAGTGTAGTGTAGTTCCTATATTCCCAATAGGCTCTGCGCATTGGAATAATATATACTGCAGCTTAGACGTAGGACTAAGGTTAACTAGGTCTCTGCCGAATATATTAGACTTAATTATGTGTGTGCCAGCCAGCTCAGAGGTCACTAGAAACGTTCTCAAAAGTACAAGAAGTGATTCGTTTCTGACTAACAGGTGGTGGAATTGCCGTAATATATCGCAACCATCTTAAAACCACCATAAGTCCAGTTCCCCTTACCACCTGTGAAGCATTACAATTCTCCATTTCACTTACACCTTCCCAACGCCTCAAAGGCATCTTGCTTTATCGCCCCCCAGGAAGCAAAACTGAATTTCTAGCCTCCTTTACGGACATACTTGAATCTCTTGCTACCGATAATACAACCACTATCCTAGGCGCCTTTAACTTTGCTTTAGAAAATTTGGAAGACAAAGACACCAGCAGACTCCTATCGGACTTAGAATCCTTGAGTCTGATGCAATTGGTTTCTCACAGTACACATGAGGCCGGTCATATACTGGACGGCCTGTTCACTAATGACAAAAACATTAAAATACAAGAGATCTTACCATTAGACTGGACTGACCATCATGCCGTGACATTTGAAATCTCACTAAACTCTCCCATACATACAAATGCCACTACTCATTCCGGTACATTTAAATCATGGAAAGATCTTGATAATAAATTACTTGTTGAAACCTTGTCATCCACGCAGCCAGCAACTTCCAAGGATACCAACACTGCTGCTAAAGAATATACCCATTGGCTCACTACAGCTCTGAATAAATTAGTTTCCTATAAAATCTATTTCCAAAAACCGCACCCTCCCCTCAGCTCCTTGGTTTACTAACGCCCTCAGATTCCAAAAACAGAAATGTCGAAATCGAGAACGACATTGGAGAAAGGCCTATACTACCGAGGACAAACTCCTCTATAAAAACGAACTTGCAATATACAAAAAAATGATCTTGCAAGAAAAGAGTCTTTATTATTCTACTCAGATCGAGCAAGCTAAACATTCTAATAAACAACTGTATCAGGTTGTAACCAAACTTTCAAAGCTACCCCCTCAATCACTGCCCATCCCCTCTCAATTGTTTTGTAATAATCTTGCGAGTTTGTTTAACGACAAAGTCAATAGTATTTACACCAATTTTTCCTATGAGAAAAAAGATTATTCCTGTTCCCCCCAAACGACTTCACCAAAACTTACCCAGCCCATTTTTGAACAGTTTTCAGCTACCAACATAGCTGAGGTTTCCAGGATCATGACCACCATCAAATCAGGCTCTGCCTATGATCCCTGTCCTCCTCAAATGTTGCTTTCAGTAGCTGACATAGTAGCCCCCCAACTTACAGAAATCTTTAATCTCATGTTTTCCACAGGGGTCTATCCTGCCATCTGGAAAGACACCCTTCTCAAACCCCTTTTGAAAAAAATCTCATCTGGACGCTGAAGACCCTAACAACTATAGGCCTATTGCCAGCTTGCCTTATGCAGCAAAACTAGCAGAAAAACTGATGAATATACAATTATCCCAGTACATTGAAGATCACTTCCTATTAGATGACACCCAGTTTGGCTTTCGTAAACACCACAGCACCGAGACAGCACTTATTAAAGCCACAGACGAGATAAGAACAATCCTAGATCAACGAGGAACAGCAATACTTATCTTGCTCTAACTGTCTGCGGCCTTTGACACGGTCGATCATAACATTCTGATCGACCGTGTCAATGCTATAGGTGTTCGGAACAAGGCCAAGGATCTTCTCACCTCCTTTCTCTCCAACCGCACACAAATGGTGCAATTGGGAAATTTCAGCTCCGCCCGGATGACACTTCCCTGTGGCGTCCCCCAAGGCTCATCCCTAAGCCCTACGCTATTTAATGTCTACGTGACAGATCTAGCTAGGGTTATCAAGGACTTTGGGATGAGCCTAACATCTTATGCAGATGATACCCAATTGATACTAGCAATAAAAAACAACGGAGATAAAATTGCGGCTAATTTTCAACAAGGTATGGTGACCATCAGTAACTGGATGACGACCAACTGTCTCAAATTAAACTCCAATAAGACGGAGGTAATGATCTTTGGAAATCTGTCCCTAATTGGCCAGGAGCATGGTGGCCCGGCGAACTAGGCTCACCACCCATACCAACCACTAAAGTAAAAAACCTGGGGGTACTGCTAGATGACAAACTAACATTAGCTGCTCATGCAAATTCCATCGTTTCAACTGCCTTTTACAAATTTAAATCCATCAAAAAGATTCTTCCTTTTCTCCCCCTGACTCAGGTAAAACTTTGGTTACGGCTTTTGTTATGTCAACCTTAGATTATTGCAATGGACTCTTCATTAATGCTCAACAGAAAGTCATCCGCAAACTTCAGTCTGTACAAAATGCAGCTGCAAGAATGCTCTCTGGAACTCCAAAATTTAAATCTATCACCCAAGTGATCAAAAATTATCACTGGTTGGCGGTAAACAACCGAATCAAATTCAAGGCACTTTGAATAGCCTGCAAAGCCTCCCGTAAATTAGGGCCCCGCTTTCTTATCAACTCTTTGGCTTTTTATGCCCCTGTGATGCGGAATCATCCCGTACCTCACTTGGGCCGCGTCTCTTCAGGCATTCACGCGGCAGGGAAAGCAATCCCGATGCGACCCTAGCAACAGCCTTGCCAACCGGAAACCCACCTCTCTGTCCTCTATTCCAGTAGCCAATCAGGAGAAACCTTGTCCAGGAAACACACCAGCACGACCCCGGAAGTACCTCCCCCAATCAAGATCCGGACACTGGAAAAGCCGGAAGCAGGAACCAGACAGACGTCGGATCAAGCTCGTGGCAGGAGACCCAGACCGGAGTGGAGACAAAGAAGGCGGCTGAGGAAGAAGACGAGTGGAGCGAGGACTGGTGGAGTCCGCAGGAGGTGGCTGGGGAGCGGCCGCAACTCAACCAGGAGAGTTGCGGCGGAGCGCGTGAGTACCGGAGAACCGCCCCTGTAGCACATTAGGTGCATTGTAGATAATTTCCCCTTTGTGTAAAGTCACCCGAGAGTCACGTTATCGCCTATTGCACTGTAGTACTTTGTATAGCACTTCATGGTCCTGTACAGCACTGTAGCTAGAGTCCCTTCCCCCCTCACGTCCCCGCTCACAGTTCACGTTTTGCTTCTCTACCTCCGTCCTAGTTCGAATCCTGACCCGACCCTACCTTCCCCCTCCTCACGGTCGTTTCTTCCCTCTCACTTGTACCCGGGTGTTGGTGAACGGTTCCAACCTAACAAGTCCGGTTGGACTAACGGCTCCTTTCTTTTGTTTCTTTCTCCCGGAACCTCCAAGGACCACCCCGGACCCGAACCCCGGAGAGACCAGATCGTCGCGTGACCCGGACCAGACCACAACCATCATCCAGTGGAGCTGTTTCTTGTTTTCATTGTCCTAAACCCTTACGTACACTGTCTATCTAGTGGCAAGAATAAACAAACATTGCCCACTATATACGGCCTCCGCGCTTGCTATTCCGGTCCGCCAGTCCCACACGTTCACACTTGGTGTCAGAAGTGGGATCCGGAAGCATGGAGGCTGCCGTTCAGAAGATGGCTGAGTCCCAGGAAATGTTGGGTAAACTGATGGAACGCTTCCTGAAGACCGTGGAAGATGGCAGGGGACAACTTCATGACGTCCTCAAGGGTCAGGGAGACGCACACGATCAAGCAATGGGAAAGCTAACAGATGTTATCGGACAACAACGACCCATAACCTCCCTACCTTCAGTTGTTCTGCAGAAGTATGTCCCAGGGGAAGACCCAGACTACCTCTTCACAAATTTTGAAAGGTTAGCTCAGGCCGCATCATGGTCTGTTGACCGATGGGGACATTATTTGGGACCTCTATTGACTGGTGACCTGCAAGCCGCTTACCAGCAAGCCAATATTCAGGGTAACACCCCCTACACCGAGATTAAGAAATGCATATTAGAGCGTCTAGGTATAGACGATGAGACCTACAGGGTCAAACTACGACAAGCCAAGGAAGGACCACAGGAAACACCCAGGGCCCTGTCCTTCCGCATCAAGGACCTCACAAATCGCTGGCTTCGCCCCGATACATCCACCAAAGAGGATATCCTTGCCAAGATCTATCTGGAGCAGTTCTTGGCTTCCCTACATCCGGCCACCCAACGATGGGAATGGCAACATGCTTATCTCACCTTGGACACTGCGGTGGAAATAGCGAGTGCCTATAGTCGGGCACAGGAGTCCCAAAGAGGTAGAGAGGAACACCCCCACAGACAGCAGCAGACAAACACGGTCCGACCCCATCGAGCGCCTCTACCCCGAACACCCGACCCTCCTCCTCTTCTACCAGCGCCCCTCTTGTACAGACCACCCACCCCAGGACCACAGTGTTACAACTGTGGAGGCTTTGGCCATATCGCACGTGTATGTCCCCAGAAGGATGAACCAATGGAGGTAGGACTCGTACAGAACTATGTATGTACAGCTCCTGGGGCTACTCCTCCTCCGTTTCGTTGTCCGGTATACATTGACGGACATCCCGTCCTGGCCTTGGCTGACACAGGTTGTAGACAAAGCGTCCTACGTCCACAGGATATGCCAGCTCCGATTGCACCTCCCACTGGCATGGTGGCCATCCAATGCGTTCATGGGGATACCAAGAGATATCCGACCACTCAGATACGGGTACGACATCCTGCAGATCCCGGAACTGACCTCACGGTGGGACTCATACCTGGTCTTCCTGAACAAGCCATTTTAGGGAGCGATTATTCGGGCCTTCCCAAATTGTTGCAAGATACAACGGACTCCCTAACCCAGTGGTGGAATGAAGCACCTTTTTCCAGGGACCAGCCTTTCCCCAATCCGACATGTAGGCCACGGAACACCCGTAACCAGAAAACAAAAGAAAAGAGAAATCATGTCACAGCCTACCCTGCGGTACCTGATGAACATACATGGCAGACGGACAGGGTGTTCAGGGCCTCACAACGCGAAGATCCCGTTCTGCAAGAGGCATGGGGAAAGGCCTTGGATCAAGAAGACCCTCTACACGTAGGTCCCTATTTCTTTACAAAGAACGGTCTCCTGTACAGAAAAGGGGGCCCTCGTCAGCTGTCCCAGTTACTGATCCCTGGGCCCTTCCGAGATAAGGTCCTCTTTCTTGCACACAGCCATTTGTTGGGGGTTCATTTCAGCGATGAGAAAACCGGCCTTTCCATTCTAGAGAAATGTTATTGGCCCGATGTACACCAACAGGTCAGACAATACTGTAGAGAGTGCCCAGTATGTCAGAGGAACAGCCGATATCGCCCTCCTAAGGCCCCTTACAACCCCTGCCACTTATCGATATTCCCTTCAGCAGGGTGGGGATGGACATTATAGGACCCTTGCTCCCCTCCCGTAGTGGTTGTCGGTACGCCCTGGTCCTTGTGGACTATGCCACTCGCTTCCCTGAAGCCGTGCCCCTGCGTCAGCCCACTACTCAGACCATAGCTAAAGCACTGATCTCTATCTTTGCCCGAGTGGGGTTCCCCAGGGAGATCCTTACGGATCAGGGCACCCCGTTCGTTTACGCCCTTATGAGACAAGTATGTTCGAACCTAGGGATAAAGCAGATCCGTACCTCCGTTTACCACCCCCAAACAGACGGGCTGGTAGAGCGGTATAATGCTACCCTCAAGACAACACTAAAGAAAATGTTGGCCCTGGAAGCAAAAAGATGGGAAGAAATGCTGCCACTGGCCTTGTTTGCCATACGCTGCAAACCACAAAGCAGCACAGGCTATTCCCCCTATGAATTGCTTTACGGTCGCCCACCCCGTACGCTTCTGGACATGGCCCAGGAAGCCTGGGAGGCAGAACCCGACCGTACACGTCCCCTCCCAGAGTATGTTGAGAACCTCAAGACCCACCTCGCACTGATCCGCGATATAGTCAGGCAAAACATGGAGAACGCACAAGCCACACAAAAACGGCAGTATGATAAAGGCACCAAACCCCGTGCTTTTGCCGACGGGGACCTAGTCCTCCTGATGAGGCCTTCCTCTGATCAGAAATTGCTGGGTCAATGGCAAGGCCCCTACACTGTCCTTCGACAAGTGACCCCTATCACGTATGAGATAGAGCTGGACCCCACTCGGGGCACCACTCAGATATATCATATAAACCATCTCAAGAAATGGGAAGGACCCCGACCTGTCCTAGCGAGTGCTAGCCCTCGTCCTCTCTCTTTTGAGTCCTGTTTTGACCCCGACATAACAGGAGACCAGAGACAGAGCCTCCAGAGGGTGCTACGGCCTTTACAGAGCGTATTTTCCTATTCCCCAGGTCATACCTCAGTTATAGAGCACGCTATTCACACAGAACCCAGATAGACAGTATGTCTGCGACCCTACCGGGTCCCGGAAGCCCGCAGAAATATCATACGACAGGAAACCGAACAAATGCCCCTCTACAGGCACTCCCTGCCCCTCTACAGACACTCCCTGCCCCTCTACAGACACTCCCTGTCCCTCTACAGACACTCCCTGACTCTCTACCGATACTCCCTACCCCTCTACAGACACTCACTGAACCTCTACAGACACTCCCTGCCCCTCTACAGACACTCCCTGCCTCTCTACAGGCACTCTCTGTCCCTCTACAGACACTCCCTGCCCCTCTACAGACACTCCCTGCCCCTTTACAGACACTCACTGACCCCCTACAGGCACTCCCTGCCCCTCTACAGGCACTCACTGGCCCTCTACAGACACTCTCTGCCCCTCTACAGACACTCCCTGCCCCTCTACAGATACTCTGCCCCTCTACGGACACTCTCTGCCCCTCTACAGACACTCCCTGCCCCTTTACAGACACTCCCTGCCCCTCTACAGGCACTCACTGACCCTCTACAGACACTCCCTGCCCCTCTACAGGCACTCACTGACCCCCTACAGGCACTCCCTGCCCCTCTACAGGCACTCACTGACCCTCTACAGGCACTCACTGACCCTCTACAGATATTCACTGACCCCCTACAGGCACTCCCTGACCCTCTACAGACACTCCCTGCCCCTATCTGGACACTGCCTGCCCCTCTACAGACACTCCCTGCCCCTCTACAGACACTCCCTGCCCCAGGGAGAGGTGTGGCGCCGCGGCCAGGGCGACTGACGCTGGTATCTGGGGATCAGGGTTCGATCCCCGGCTCCGGCGGCAGGTTAGCCCAGCACCATGTGACTCTGGGCAATAGCTCGCTTAATCTTCCCGACGGCCCCCAGCGCCTAGAGACCCTTACGGGTGATTGTGCTCTATACAAATGTGGATTATTATATCTGGACACTGTCTGCCTGTAGGAAAGTAGGATCTACTTTCATGGTTACCCCCACTCTTTTCTTGGTTTCAGTGTGTTTGTGACTAGTCTGACGGGGATCCTGGTAATCAGGACCCCAGTCACTGTTCTTTTCCCCTTAATTGACCATGGTAAGTACTTCTGTACATCCACAATTGGCTTATGGTGTACCCTTGTAAGTCCCTAGTATATGGCACTGAATTACCCAGGGCATAGGTACACCAGGTGTCTTCCAGGGTCTGGCGCATGTACTGTGCCACCCATCAGAGTCCACTCAAACTGTGGCTGCAGGTCTGCCCTTGCAGCCTGTGTGAGTGGTAACAGCACCTCTCACAACAAATATACGTTTTTGTATATCTGAGGTCGCGGCACTTAAACCCTATAAGTATACGTGGGGTTCTTTTTCTTGTAACCTACCTCCATGAAACATGCTCCTGAACACTCCTTCAAGATAAGGGCTGAAGGCTGATCTCCGCAGTTAATCACCGTACGTGTTGTCTGGATTAGTGCAATTTGCACCACTTAAATAAGCGTGAACCATTTACTAAGCCAGCCTCCTACACTGCTGTTCTCCTGTTACCCTAAGTCCTTATTCTTACACTCCCTGTCCCTATCCTGACACTGAGGTCCTCTCTAGTGACACTGTGACCTCCTCAGAACACTCTACGACCCCTAATGTAGTTTAACACTCTCCAAACATCTAGTGACACTCCCTGCCTCTCTCTTGGCTTGCGGCTGTGTGCCGCGTTACTTCCTTGTAAATATGGCCCTATACGGAAGAGGTGTGGCGCAGCAGCCAGGGCGACTGACTCCAGAACCCGGGGACTCATGGTTTGATCCCCGGTGCCGGCGGAATATCAGCCCAGCACCGTGTGACTCTGGGTAATAGCTCGCTTAATCTCCCCGACGGCCCCCAGCGCCTTGACACCTTTGGGTAATTGTGCGCTCTACAAGTACTGGAATTTGTAAATGTGGCCCTATATGAAGCCCGTACGTTTTCCACCAAACCAAATTTCATTGAACGCCTCTCTCCCACATCCTCTCCTTGATCTGTGAATTCATAAATGAATAGAGCCTCCAGGTCTAATTCTTAAACTACGAGGATTGTTTCAGGTATGGAAATGCTTCGAAAACTGCAATTTCCATTTTAAAGCCATACTACTAGCTGCAATCGCTGCTTGACCTTGTTTCCTGACAGACTTTGATGCCAAGATGCCACACTCACTGCACATACGCGCTAAGTGTTGTTTCTCTGCCATGCCACTGCCTCAAACCAGCATATCTTGTCCACCCTTCCTCTGTGATGTCACTCCCCCAGTGCTGCATATCCTGTCCCCTCCTTCTCCTGTTATATCACTCCCCAAGGCCTTTATATCCTGCCCCTTACTCCCTCACACCTGCATATCCTGTCCCCTCCTCCTCTGTGATGTCACTCTCCAGGCCTACATATCCTGTTGCCCATGTTTCCTCTGTGATGTCACTCCCCCGGCTCTGTACATCCTGTCCCCCCACCCTTCCTCTCTGATGTCACTCCCCCTGGCCTGCAAATCCTGTCCCCCCTTCGTCTGTGATGTCACTCCCCCTGGCCTGCAAATCCTGTCCCCCCCTTCATCTGTGATGTCACTCCCCCTGCCCTGCAAATCCTTTCCCCCCCTTCCTTTGTGATGTCACTCCCCCTGGCCTGCAAATCCTGTCCCCCCTTCGTCTGTGATGTCACTCCACCAGCCCTGTACATCCTGCCCCCCCTTCCTCTGTGATGTCACTCCCCAAGGCCTTTATATCCTGCCCCTTACTCCCTCGCACCTGCATATCCTGTCCCCTCCTCCTCTGTGATGTCACTCCCCCTGGCCTGCAAATCCTGCCCCCCCCCCTTCGTCTGTGATGTCACTCCCCCTGGCCTGCCAATCCTGTCCCCCCCTTCGTCTGTGATGTCACTCCCCCTGGCCTGCAAATCCTGTCCCCCCTTCCTCTGTGATGTCACTCACCCTGGCCTGCAAATCCTGTCCCCCCCTTCGTCTGTGATGTCACTCCACCAGCCCTGTACATCCTGCCCCCCCTTCCTTTGTGATGTCACTCCTGCAAGCCTATATATCCAGAGGGGGCAGTGAGAGGTGTGGTGCAGTGGCCAGGGCAGCTGACTTCAGAGCACAGGGTTCGATCCCTGGCCCCGGTGGCAGCTCAGCTCAGCACCATGAGACTCTGGGCAATAACTCACTTAATTTCCACGACGGCCCCCCAGTGCCTTGAGACCCCTGAGGGTGAGTAGTTCACGCTTTACAAATACGGATTTATTTCTGAATCTGTATTTGTAAAGCGCAAACTACTCACCCTTCGGGTCTCAAAGTGCTGGGGGTCGTCGTGGAAGTTAAGTGAGCTATTGCCCAGAGTCACATGGTGCTGAGCTGAGCTGCCACCAGAGCCGGGTATCGAACCCTGAACCCTGTGCTCTGAAGTCAGCTGCCCTGGCCGCTGCGCCACACCTAGTGGTGGGCAGTGAGGGAGCAGGCTGCGGGGGAGCTTCGGTGCTTGTCGAGTTCGAGTGCCCTCCGCACTCACGCTCCCCGCCGATTCTCCTCCACCCTGGGAGGGGCCAGGTAGGGGCTCACCTTGGCCCCCGCTGCATTGTCTCTTTGGCACCCTCTCAGGGCCCCAGCGTGTGTCCTGGATCTGCCGCGATACGCTGGGGGGTCTCGGAGGGGGCTTCCCAGCGTACGCCTGAGTCCTTGGGTTATGAATGGTGTGAATGAGGGTCTTTATGGGGTGGAGGGTGGGGGCATGGTGTCCAATGAAGAAGAAAGGGCTCCCAGGGGGAAGGGGTGTTGTAGGCCCCCGTATGAATGGTGTGAATGGTCAGTAGCAATGGTCAGAACCTTGACGTGGTGCTACTGCTCACTGGTTGTAACACAACTGGTGCTAATCTGGCCTTTTGTGTGCATGGAGTGCAGGGGGAGGCTCCTGGGTGGGGATCCGTTCGTCACGCTCTTCCGAAGGCATCTGGTGCGGAGCTTCAAATGCCCCCGTGGGACCACCCGTCGCACATCAGCCTCATGACCTGGCTCTTCAGATGAATTCAGCACTTGGTCTGATCCTCTGTGCCCCCACGGCGCCTTGAGACCCCCACAGGTGAGTAGCCGCTCTTTACAAACTCTGAGTGATTGATTGATTGGACTAGGTGGTTGCCTGGTATTAATAAAATAGCCTCAGTGCTGCTTGGCTTTGTATTGTAATTTATATACAGTCTTTGTAAAGTGCTGTTTGCACATAGCTTTGTTCATCATTATTCCAATGGATTTATTTATCTAATAAAGTTCTATTTTCAAAGATGAATCACTTACTGGACATCAAAGTGTAGTGTAGTTCCTATATTCCCAATAGGCTCTGCGCATTGGAATAATATATACTGCAGCTTAGACGTAGGACTAAGGTTAACTAGGTCTCTGCCGAATATATTAGACTTAATTATGTGTGTGCCAGCTAGCTCAGATGTCACTAGAAACGTTCTCGAAAGTACAAGAAGTGATTAGTTTCTGACAACCATATAACATGACAACTTTGTTTCCCAAGAATTAGAAATCAATCTTCCGAGTCGTGGAAACAATAGATAACTATTTTATTCAGTCAATCGTGTATACTTAATTTCACCAGAGTTGCTGAGAAATTAGAGAGACGGGCGTTTTCAATAGAAGGTATTTATTGAACAGTCTTCTATCTCAAGCATGAGAAATGTATTGCTACAATAGTAATGCTGGTTATAAAGTACAAGGCATATAATACAAACAGTATTATAAAGTAGTACTGTAAAAGCATGATATGGTTTCTAAGCCATAAGTTGCTTTAAATAGATAAAATGCATAAAATACATACAATGATAAAAGAGATGGCTAAAAGTACTCAACTGGTGCTTCTAAAATACGCCTACCCCGATGTACCTGACTTTTATTTCAAACCTGAGCTCTCCTCACATGCCGTCTTTCGCTGCTGGCCCGCTCTGAACTCTCTTCCCCTGCACCGCGGCCGGGCTTGACTCGGCCCCTCCATTTCCTGAAGACTTCCCTGCTCCAGTTTGCTGTCTGGCCGGGCTTGGCTCCGCGGAGGACAGCAAGTCCCACGATCCTTTGGGGCAGGACGAGGCATCTTCGCGCGCCAGGAGGCGCATAAGAGCACACCTGGTCCCTCACCTCGCGAGGTCGCGGGCGGGCCGCGCCGGGCTAAGCCCGGGCAAAGGGCGGGCCGTCTGTGGCCGTCAGGGGCTGCAGGAGGCTGGGCTGGGCCTGCCCTCTTTCATCATGGCCAGGACCTGACTCCGAATCCCAGGATTTCGACATAGTAAGCCGTTTTCTGCTAGACTCCACAAACTGTTATTGATCGATGACTATTACATATTTGGGACTATTCATGGACTAGACCATAGTGATTAAGCATTTAAGTGTCAAATCATTATTGATTTTTGGTTTTAATATGACTACTCTAAATGCCTTACCGTCTACTGTAGGGGTCTCAATATTAGGACCCCTGGCTAAATATTTTGTTAGGGCTACTCGAGAGATAGATAGGGAAATTGCATTGGCTGAGAGACGCACGGAGCGTCGCTTATCCATTGAACTTCTTAGATACAAGCCCTTACCTCTGGGACAAAAGCCCGTAGTCACTTTACAACACAATAATAACTCATCTTTAAACGTGGACCCAGAGTTATCCAGCAATGAAAGTATCCCTTTAATTTTCCAAGATAGATCTCCAACAACATCTATCAATGAGATAACCAATGATACATCTATACATGAGCCACCTCCTGTATCTAACTCCTTCATCGAGTTGGACGTAGCCTCACAGACAAATATAAATGTCTCACTTCCTCTATCTAATTCACTAGTAGAGTTTGAAGTAGTCCCAGATACCAACCCCCGATAGCAGTTAGTGCACAAAAAGAAAATACACATAGTAAAAGGTACCAACGATCACCACCAAAAAAAAGGAGGAAGAAGGGAGGGGACAAAAAAGGGGGTATACGCTTAAAAACACCTTTATTACTAGCGGACTTAACGAAAGAGGCTGCAAAGGACTTAGTGAAGGACGTATCAACAGGCCCCTTAGCAACAACAACTTTGCTCTCTGAAGGCTTGTCCTTAAAAGGAATAATGGAGGCTATGGAATGGCGCCGCGGCCAGGGTGACTGACTCCGTAATCTGGGGATCACGGTTTGATCCCCGGCACCGGCAGCAGATTAGCCCAGCACCATGTGACTCTGGGCAATAGCTTGCTTAATCTTCCCAATGGCCCCCAGCGCCTAGAGACCCTTACGGGTGATTGTGCGCTTTACAAATGTGGATTATTATTATGGAAGGCCTCTTAAAATCTCTTTTGTTACCGCTCACAGAGAGAGTCAAAAGACTGGGAGATCAAATGGACCGTATATTCACAGCTTCCAACCCCATTGAAGATGCCACTAAACAAACTAAACCCCAGCTAAACCACCCATTAATTAAACATTCAACACAGAGAACACTCAGGCCCCAAGTGGACCACCCTATACCCAAACCAGCTATCCATCAGACTACTGCTCCTAGACCGATGGCCCCTGAACAGCAAAACAGAGAGAAACCTAAATTAGGTACCCCAAAACTCTCCATTAGTAAAAGTTCAGTTTCAACCAGGGCCCCTAAACTGCATACAGCAAAACTTAAAACCAGGAATTTTGTTGATTTACCCCCTGAAGCATCCAATTACGTCATCATTCTGACCGGAGTCCCGGTGGTGGCAGAAGGAACAATAGAAACCCACACTAGCCTTAAAAATAAAGTTATCGGGAGGAGCCTAGCTGGCGACCGAGATGGCCGCGCTTTAGCTCGGCTCCGTTCGCCCGCCTGTGTTTTTCACATTTATCCTGCATTTATCCTGCCCCGGGAAGCCCTCCTTGCTGTGTGGTACTACTACGACGCACTGCAGGCACTTACCACTTGTTCCGGTTGTCCTGGCTGCTGTGGGTCCGGTGCAGTGCCCCCGACCATTCCCGGGACTCGAGAGCGGACTGGCCTGGTTCTTCGTCCCGGCTCCTGGGCCGGATGCAGCCTGCGGGCTTGCCCTTCGGGGCGCGCTGGAGGTGATTGGAGGGCCGCTGTTCGTGTGAGCCGGAGGTTCCTGGCTGAGAGACTCCTGTGTGGCGGCAGCCTTGGATGGTGACGCTGCCCTTCCTTATTGGGGTTCCTCGTGTGTTCAGCTTCCTCCCCCTTTGTTCTCCGGTCCGGCCATTTTGTTCTTTGCCGCCGGACTCGGAAAACGGGACTGGCGACATTGGGGGGCCGGTGAATCCCCTTCTTCTGGTGGCCCCCCTTCCTGTCCGGGGTGTTCTTCTGCCTGTCGGCCGGACTTCATCTGCTTGACTGCCGCCCCGGCGGAGGTTGTTGGCCGCGCGGCCTGTTCGGGCTCTCAAGATGGCGACCAACCCCATTTGTTTGGGCCGGGCCCGGACGAGCACTGGGGGCCCGCCGCAAGGCCCGGGTGTCGGATACTGTGAAGGTTTTCCTGCACATAAGGGGATCTTGAACATCCTGCTATCCTGGCGGCTCTCGGTGGCCGCGCCACTCCTGGCTCTGGAGACGGTTCCTCACTGCGGGCCTCCCGGGCCCCCACGACCGGATGAGGCATTGATATCGCGGGGTGTGGCTGGTACTCTCCTGGCGGACTCGGCCCCGGCTGCCGCCCCGGAGGTGCGCAACCTGATGGCGCCTTCTCCTCCTGTGCTGCCTCCTCTGCCCTTGGCCCGGGAGCTGGATTTTGTTTTGCCGGACTTTCATGATTCTCCTGGTCCCTCTCAATCACCACTGCCCGATGACGTCTCCTGTGCCGGCCCGGATGGGTCGGTTTTTATGGATATATCCTTGGAACTGTGCCTGCATCGTTTGCTACATTCTGTGCTTTTCCTGGATCTTCCGTGCCTTTCTTCCTGTGACTTTTTTGGACTCCCGTTGGACTCTCCTGCTGCCTGCCTTCTGTTCTTTCTGGCAGGGTCCTCGTTGGATCGGACCCTTTCTGCTTTGGATAAAAAGGGTCAGGGCTGATGAACACTGACTCTTATATGCGGTAGCTCATGAACGGTTTGGAAGATCTCTGTGTCCTGATATGGTTCTGTGTAATTGGTTAGTGTTCCTGGACTTTGGCCTGATACTCTTTGGCTTCCCGAGGACTTGGACCTTTAACCCGGGCAGGTGGATGGGTGCGTTTACTCCTGTCTTTGGCCCTCCCCCGTGTGTATGTTTGTATGTCTTTACTCCCTTCTTTCCTTCCCTTCCTTCCCCCCCCCCCCTTTTTTTTTTTTTTTTTTTGTCTTTTAATTCCAACTTTTCTTGCTCCACTATATTTCGGGTTCTATTTAGGGCGACAGGCACGCTGCGGGGGGGGTAGGCCGTAGCCTTCTGCAGGGGTGCAGGGTGGGCTTAGGGGTGGGTGGGGGGGGTCTGTTTGTGTCGGGGGGTCTTTTTCCCCCCTTATTTTCCCCTTTTTTTGTTCTATGGCTCTTGTGTATTCACTTTTTCGGGACTCTGTCACCTCGTGTCTCCCCCGGGGGTTTTCTGTCCTTCTTCCGGTGCGTGGCTGATTGTGGTTCGCTGCCTATTCTGGTATCGTGTTTCTGTTACATCGCATGCCGGTTTTATTGTCCTGTTTTTCCCCCTGGGGGTGCATGGTCTGGCGGGTGTTCCTTTTGTTGTCATTTTCTCCCTCTTTCCCTTCCTCCTTTATGGAGGTCCCCCTTTTCCGTTGGGGTGCGTATTGCATAGTCTTTGTGATGGGCTTTTTGATCACGTCTTCTTTGTTCGGGTAGGGGCGGAGGTGAGTGAGCGCGATTGACTGTTGCCACTGTCGCTATTTGATGGTCTGATTCTGTTTCTGTCCTTTGCTAGATTTGATTATATGGAGTCATTTTCTTACGTTGTGTTTATAAAATGGCGGCTTGCCGCGGTCCCTCCCTTGTATTCTCATAGACGGCCCGTTATTCCTTTGGTCCCCTCCCCGTGCTAGAAAATTAACCTTTATTATCCTGCTCTTGCTGAACGCTCAATGGTTTTTATTGCTTCACCAGTGCTCCTGATGTTATATCCTGTGCAGATCTTCTTTTTGTATGCTGGTTATTCGACCATTCTGTTCTGGCCAGCCCGTGGGGTTGTAGGCCAGTATTTGTGAGCTTTCATTGTTCAATAAAGGTTTAAAAAAAAAAATAATAAAATAAAATAAAAAATAAAGTTATCTGTTGGCTACGTAATAACAGACCTCTCCCACCACACCTAAATGGAGACATAATAACTGTTAGACGGTGTAACTGGGTGGGTTCTCGACCAAAAGACATTGAGGGGGATGCGGTGATAATTAATTTTAGGGATCAAAGAGTTGTAACGCACATTAGTGACTGGTTCCCAGGGAGAAGTGATGGCAGTGTCTCATCCCGAAATCTGAGCTATTTTTATCCTAAAGCTCTGATGACTCCTCCAAACTTCCTACCAACCCAGAGTGGTTACAATCCTCCGCAAATTCCCTATCATAATCCTCACCACACAGCGTTAAGATACCAACCAAACACCTTTCCCCCCTTTTTCCCACTCCAACGTTCAACCATGTTTTTTCCTCCTTCTGCTAATAGACATCATCCCATAAACACAAGTGGGTATTGGAATATTCCATTACATAATCTTTTTAACCCCCTCTCTGGTCTGGATGAAAACGAATGACTGCCGCCACCTGATCTTCAATTAGGATGTATTCATGAGCAATTGAGCAAATGTAAAATATCCAATGAAGCTACCACTGCTGCACTTATCCCCATTAGTAGGCTATCCGAGCCCCCACAAGTAACTTCCGGAGATTACTCGCCATTACAACCAGTTTTGTTTTCAAACTTAGGGGCTGGTTCTGACCTTTTGAACTCTAGTAAAATGTGAATTACTGTGTCAAACTTATGTCACTATCATGCGAAAAATGATTGCACCGCAGGGAGAAATTTAATACACAACAGCTCTGCTATTTCGATTACACCTGGTGAGCCCATCCTTGAAAATTCTTCAAGTCAGTTTTCTCAGCAAGCAGAAAGTACTTTAGAGGGGAATGCTGGGAACCAGGTTATTGTTTCATCTCCTAAATCATCTTCTTTTACTAATGGTGGAAAACCTACACAATTACCTGATTCCTCCCCCCACTTAGTCCTAAATTGGAATGTGGCAGGCCTTGCAATTAAAACTGGCTCCCAATCATGGTTGGAATTAGTGAATAATTATACCATCCTATGTTTTCAGGAAACATGGGCATTAAAACCTGTCCATCTTCTAGGCTTTCAGACCTTTCATTCTCCAGCCCTAGCAAGTAATCAGGGAAGAAATAGGGGTGGTCTACCTGTGTACGTCAGTATTTCTGGTGGCCTTAATGTTTTGAAACACATTCCCTCTGAATTTTATCAGGTTGTCGTGATTAGATGGGGCAAGTCACTTAATCTGATTTTAATAAATTTCTATAACAATGTGGCCTTAGAAAACTTATCACGAATTATAGATGATTTGAGCCACATTATTATCACCTTAAAAGTCCTTGCCTGGCTGGGAGATTTTAATTGCAATATCTGCCAGCACGGCCCGAAGGGAACTTGTGGCCTCGGTTCCCTTTTGGATGATACTCCGAATCATTTTATTCATTCTAAAACAGGGGACATTTTAAATAATTTTTTCTTTTATTTCAACTTGTCATACATTAACGATTTGTGCTCACCCTCCTTACCTTTTCAGCCAACGTTTCATGGTAGGGGTTCTAACACTGTGATAGATTTTACGCTTTTCGCCAAAACACATGCCTATTTACTGTCATCGTGGAAAACTTTAGATGATATTTATGGCGACCACTATGCAATTGCATTTTCTATTAATAAGCCCCCACATAAGCAGGTATCTAGGGATAACTGCCCCACCTATCAACAACCCATTTCCGTTGGGCGCACCAACGGTTACACCCTTAAATGGGATAAGGTTGATCCCGCGGGGCTTATTGTTAAATTATTCATGGCAAGAAAGGAAGAGATTGACATTTGTTTATCTCCATCAGAATACCCTTTAAAAATCCTGGATTCTTTCTCAAAAATACAAGCGTCGTTAAAACATCTACTCGTCTGTCAGTTTAAGACAGGCCCTCACAAACCCAAACGGTGGTTTGATAAGAACTGCACATCTGCGCTAAAATCCTTAAAAAAGGCCTTACATGCCAAGCCTAGATTCCCACATGAAGTCAGTCAGGCCAGATATCAGTATCGCTGTGCAATTAAGATTAGGGAGAAAACCCTGAAACACGAGGCTTGGCAAGCATTCATTTCTTCCTCTAAAAATAGGGATCCAACTGCCTTCTGGAAGGCTGTAAACGCCCCTTTCATTCGGGAAAAAAATCCTGAGCCATTAGATATAGCTATTAATGGGGATATCTGGGTGGCCCATTTTCAGAATCTGTACGGAAATTCACCTTCCACCCATTTATCCCACTCGGCTCTTACTATATCTTGCGATAACACCGCATCATGCCTGGGAACCCTCCCGTTGGATATTGTTTTTACTTTTGAGGAGGTCACTTTGGCCATAAGGGAGAGTCCTTCAGGCAAGGCACCGGGCCCGGATGCGATTCCTATTGATGTTTTTAAAGCACAACTTGATCTCTGGGCCCCATTATTAACCATTGTGAGGAATTGTGCAAACACCCATGGACTTATCGCAACGTGGTCAGAAGCGATAGTTGTTCCCATATTTAAAAAGGGGGACAGACATGACCCATCCTGCTATCGCCCGATTTCCCTTATAGATGCCTTAATGAAGGTAGCTGGCCGTATTATTTTAAAACGTGTGCAACAATGGACTGAGGATTCCAACATCTTATCGACTTTTCAGTATGGCTTTCGCGCTGGCATGGGAATGGTTGAGCAGAGCCTAAATTTGTATTTTTTAATCTCAAAGTATACTCAGGCGAGGAAAGGGAACCTTTTTATTACTTTTATTGATTTGAGTTCAGCCTTCGATTGTGTTGACCACGACCAGTTATGGTCCACACTTGACAACCTGGGTATGGAATCTTCAATCCTTAATTTCATCAAGGAATTATACAGGGATGCTGAGGCGAGGGTGCGTTTTGGACAACGAGGGGAGTGCTCCTCTAGATTTTCCATCAAGAGGGGGGTGAGACAGGGATGCTTCTTAGCGCCCCTACTCTTCTCCCTCTATATTAATTCTATTGGTGATTACCTTAAAAGTTTTCAATACGATTACCCTTCAGTCCAGGGCCACCCCGTCCCCATCCTTCTGTACGACGACGACGCAGCTATTATCTCGCAAACCAGGTTGGGCCTACAGAGGGCTGTCTCAAAGTTTACTTTTTCTATGAGGGAAAAGGGACTTAAAGTTAATATATCAAAAACCTTTTCCATGTCTTGTCGACATGGAACAAAGATAGTACCTTGTCCCATTTTTATCGAGGTTAAAAGGATAGAGACTACAGATCAATTCTCTTACCTTGGGATTTCTTTTTATAGGAAGTGCTCTTGGCACACAGCAATTAAAGCCAGAAAATTAGCATTTTCTAGGGCGATTGGAGCTTTGCAGAATTCTGCGGCTAAAATTGGGGGTAGACCCGTCAAGGAGTTGATTGTAATATATAAGGCAAAATGCGTATCCACAGCCACCTATGGCTCCGGTATCTGGGGGATAGATAATTCAATTTCAATTCAACAATCTGAAAATTGTTTCCTCAGATACCTTTTAGGCGTCCCCAAATCTACAGCCAGCTACTTTGTACATATAGAACTGGGTCTCCCCTATATCTCTGATATTATAATGACTGAGCCTATCTTGCTATGGCACAAGCTGTGGCTAACTCCAGAGACAGCCTTTAATCGTAATGTAATAACTGATTGCCTAAACCTTGATGGTATAAGGCAAGTTAAATGGCTGTCTTTTGTGGAATCAAAACAGTGGACCTGTGATTTTCGTAGAGGGCTCTATTAAGATTAAAAGTCCTAGTTGGAAAATGCCAAACTCTGCCCACGACCCAATTACGTATGGGTCTTAAAGATAATCGCTACTCCTAAACATGTAGGAAGACTATATGTCTAGCACCATCCCAAGTGAAAACAATAATATATTTTTGATTTAAAATAAACATCTATCTATATACAGGTAAGCACACCAGAAAAATTGAAAGTGTTAACAAAATTTATTAAAATACCTCCCACTAGGGGTTACACTCTAAATAAAAACAATAATAAAATGAAGACATTAGAGGTCAAAGTACAAGGGGTCGACGCTGCGTTTCGGTGTGAGTTTCCAATATTTACACCTTCTTCAGGACACTTTGACAGTTTCTTAAGTAATCTAAAAAAAAATTTTTAAAAACATCATTTTAGACACTATTATTTATAACACATTATCATTTTTAAAACATTTGGGTGTACTAACTGGTGTGTCTAAGGACTAGTCATTTATTACTACCTGTTATTCTAGGGATGCGCTATTGGACATACTATATTCACTATACTTTGAATAAACATCCAACATTTATTTTGTTAATCACATTCGGATCTTTAGATATCCTACTTTATAGAGCGGTGTGTCCCTGTTAATCAGACTCTGTACCTGTTTGTGTTCTCTTTTGGACATTGAGAAACTTCAAAATCAATAGTAGTCGTCTGTGCCTTCACTTTTGCTCAATGGCCTTAATGGAGGAATAAGTTTTGAAATTAATTTTTTGGTCGGCAATCTTATCCCCATTGCCCCTAGTCCCATTATTTTTATGCCATGCATATTACCTGATCTTAGTTCAAGTGCACGTTGAAGAACACCGGAGGAGCCACCGGATCTCTGGGAATTGATATAGACGATTGCTTTACGTCTTTTTCGTCTTTGGGGTCAGGCAGCTTTTTCTCATTAGCGCTATATTTTTTGGTTTTTAATAAAACCTGTTGGGGTAAAGTTAATATGTTTTAATGAACCACTATATACTCATGGGTCACTCATGTTATTTATAATCTACATCGTCAATTAGGTTCTATTCGATGTGGATAAGTGTCACATTAATGTGGAAAAGTAAATTTTGCCATGTTATATGTGCCTACGTGTTCCCCATCCTATGTTATATGTGCATGATTAATATGCATATGTATTCCCCTCTGATTGATTTAAGACGCAATTATAGTTGTGTCCATCTCTAGTATGCTAGTTTCCAGTCTTCGTGAAAGCAACGAATATTAGGCCTATGTAAACCTACGTTGCCACATTTTACAGTGTGCACGTTAATTCATTGAATTGTCCCCGTTTCTAGGCCTCAAAAGGGCCCGGACTCAGATTCAGCTCCTGTCTCCTGAACCCTCTCCGAGGAGCGATACAGCCCCCACCTGTATCCCTGACCCTTCGCTTACTTTCTTGCCACGCAGTGCCCGGCCCGGCCTGGCTCTGCCTCCCAGTCTGCCAAGAGTATGTTATGCTTTTAGTTATCAGTCCAGCCCTCCTTCTCTGCATTCCTAAGCTACTGAATCGCATCAATAGTTTCCGTCATGGTCTAGCCTTTATGTCTCCATGTAAGAGAAATACTGTATTAATATTCATAGAATATTCCTCGCACACGAACTACATGTAGAATTATGCATGCACCAGTCTTAATGTCTATTAGCCTTTGCCCTGATAACTTTTGGATTCTATCAACATGTTCTCTAAACACCAGATACTAGATATGCCTAGGTACATGTCGCTCTGATACTCCAGACTTTAGTCTCCTCTTCTAGCGCAGAAGTCATAGCCCCCAGTTCCTCCTGGTAACACGTCATTGCCCGTTTGCGCGCACCACTAGGTTAGAGGTCCCAGCTGCTCAGGTAGCCCCCTCCATGTTTCCGCCCCGTTTATGACATATTCTGTTACGTTTGCATCACATGTCTATGTATACGCCCTGTACACGCCTTCTTGTTACATCATTTTGCCCTTATCTTTCGCGACTGCTACAAACCACGCCTACTGCTACGCCTACTGTATTGAATGTAATGCAATTGTTTTGATATATATACTGTGCACCCATATTAAAAGTGTTCCCAAGCTAGTCATTCCCAGATCCTGCCCCCGGCAGCTGCCATCCTATTCCCGTACAGGCTGTCCTGTTCCTGTCCTCTATGCCTGATTAAAGCCTGTAAACTCCAGCTACCTCGAATCTTGACTCTTATTTATTGAGCTATCTGTTTATAGAGTATCCTGAAAAATAGAACCGGTAATTAATTATTTATTTACCACATTTTACTGGCTCTGTTGTATACAGTTTTAACGAAAACGCTGGGAAAGGTTCCCCTTAGCTAGGTTTGGCTGGGCAAAGTATGACATTATTTAAAATATTTAACCAAAACATTTACATGGTTCCCCTCAATTGGGCTTAACTAGACGAAATGCGTCTGTTAGGTGCTGTTATAACCTCCCTCCGGTTCAACAGATCTTAAGTAAATAATTAAAGGACCAGAAATAAACCGCTGTCTAACGAGGTTGATTCATAGCTTTTTCCTCGCTTGCTTACCGGTATCTCATGTGTCGGCCTCCCTGCTCCTCCGTGTTCCGCGTCATCCGGGTAAATAATTCACCGGATGCCGGACTCAGTTAAATACTCGCTCTTCCGAGGATGACCTGGAAGTGAAATTATGGCATTGGAATTTTTATCCATGTCATTCCACGTTAACTTGATATGTTTCTATGAATGTAACAAAACTGGGTATCGATGTTAACCTCGGTGTTGTAAATTATTTGTGCCGCGTTTATAATTCTGTATCGAGCAGGCACAACCCGGAAGCACTACTCGTGCCGGCGCGTTTACATTTTTATAATTATTTATATGTTCTTACTCGGCATATCCAGGACAAAAACAGAAGTATGCTCAATGCAATTTCTATTTTCAGGGTTTTATATATGTGTGTGTTAAGTCTATGATCGGCATGCAACCACTTTCTGCAAATCGGCCGCCATTTTGGATTGGGTTTGTTAGTTTGTTTATTTTGTGAGTTACCCTTCGTTATCTCGAAACTGAGCATTCTTAAGGCAAAGACAATTCGTCTGACCACATTACACTGACTTCCATATTATGGTGTTTATAAAATTCACTACAAAATGTCACATATATTTTATCCATTATGTATATACACACTTCTGCATATATTATACATTATATATACACACGCTTCTGCATATATTGCAGATGTTCAAAAACCATGGCAATTTTATAACACAACATTTGGAAGATCCAAGTATACCATAGGATCCACAAAGACAATTTAAAACGCCAGCAAGACATGTTCATGATTCCAATAACCCCTAGTGGGAGGTATTTTAATAAATTTTGTTAACACTTTCAATTTTTCTGGTGTGCTTACCTGTATATAGATAGATGTTTATTTTAAATCAAAAATATATTATTGTTTTCACTTGGGATGGTGCTAGACATATAGTCTTCCTACATGTTTAGGAGTAGCGATTATCTTTAAGACCCATACGTAATTGGGTCGTGGGCAGAGTTTGGCATTTTCCAACTAGGACTCTTAATCTTAATAGAGCCCTCTACGAAAATCACAGGTCCACCGTTTTGATTGCAGTAAAGTCCCCCAACCTGTGTTTAAAAAAGCCAGGGGTACCTTCCACTCTATTTTTTATGTGTTTTGTGGAAGCAATGCTGACCGACATTGGCCACACCGAGTTTTTTAAGAATCCATCTAGTATGGAAACAATGCCGAGGAAAGTCCTGCGTAATCTGGTAATGGAGCACCTAGCGCTTAAAAGATGGTCCACGGAAAAACTGTAAAAATCTGTGTTAGTTTATCAGCAAATTACTATAGAACAGGGACTGCAATTATATCTTGCAAGTGACCTTAATTGTTATGCTAGAATGCTTTTCACAAGGTTTAGACTGGGATCTTTTTATCGTCTAACTACTTTTCCAGCATGTAATGACTGGTCGAGAGATTTACTACCTTGCCCCTGTGATGATCTCGCCCCTCAAACTAACATGCATTGTATTTTATTCTGTAAATTTTACGAGGTTCCAAGAAAGATCCTACTTAAACCAATCCTTAAAGAGTGGGGCCTCCGGTCCTGTAGAAATGCTTTTGTTAGACTACAGCGGCTAGAAAATATGGAAGTGGCCCACACACTAGCTAAATTTCTGAAACTTTTGGTTAAGTTTAGGAACTCGATGTAATATATCATATGTTTTTATGTATTTTAGATCTTTTAAACCTAATATATTTCAATGAATTTTTTATTCTTATCTCGTGTTGTTTTTTAAATGCACTTGTCACTTTCTGATAATACCCCTGTTTTTAAAATGTATGGTGTACCCTAAATGGAAATATACTGGCACTTTGTGACTTAAATTTGTTTTTAATAATGTATGCTTTTATGATATTACTCAGTATATCGAAATAAAGCTTTTTTTTATTTGAATTTGAATAGAAGGTATTTATTGAACAGTCTTCTATCTCAAACATGAGAAATGTATTGCTACAATAGTAATGCTGGTTATAAAGTACAAGGCATATAATACAAACAGTATTATAAAGTAGTACTGTAAAAGCATGATATGGTTTCTAAGCCATTAGTTGTTTTAAATAGATAAAATGCATAAAATACATACAATGATAAAAGAGATGGCTAAGAGTACTCAACTGGTGCTTCTAAAATACGCCTACCCCGATGTACCTGACCTAAGCCTAGCACAAGGGAAGAAATACGTTTTTAGGAGTAGTTTTAATTTAGTATTCTTTGCCTAGAATCTGGCAAGAGTCTAATCAAGAATTCTTTAAGGGTCTAATCAGCTCCGTACCTTGGTTTATAATGAAGGAGGTCTTGTATCTCTCTCTCAGGACTCGATTTCCCAGATACCCGCAAGGGTAAGCTGGAAACACTGGAGCTGGATTTCTCGGCGAGAGAAGAAACAGCGTCTCTCAGTGCGTCTGCTGGAGGGTCGGCTTCGTTCGGCACTTGCTGCTGCAGGGCGTCGGGCAAGTAGTTAGTCGATCTGCTCCAAGAACCACCATGTGTTAGTTTGGGCAAATGTAGGCATATTTATACCATGAAGGTGCCGAGTTTGACGCATGATTGAACATAATAACGTCACTCAAAGGTTCAATTCCCAGAATACTCCAGGATTTCTTGGATAACTTAATATTCAAGCAGGGGGAAGATCCTAGCTGCTGAAGGTGGGTTTTCCAAGAAATCGTTGTGAATTCTCGGAACTTAGTGGAAGTAGCCTTGCCGTATTTGGGCTGTAAGGCTCAGGCCAAATATGGTAATGATTTCTATGCCTATATAAGGATAGGGTAAAGTATACCTATATAAGGGCATGAATCGGGAAAAGTTACACTAGGGTCCTAGATTCGTTTACAACAAAATTATTGAGTGTCACTTACTGTGCTGTTGTGTATCGATTTAGATTCGGTATGAATTTTCCCTATTCATGCCCTTATATAGATACAATTCACATTGCCCTTATATAGGCATAGAAATCAAGCCCTTATTTAGGCATAGCCCATGCTACCCAAATACAGGCATGGCTACTTCCATCAGTTCATCAACGTCACAACGAGTTCTTGGAAAACCAGACTCTTAAGCAGAAGCGACATCCCCCAGCCTGGATATTGATTTCTCCATGAACTCATTTATTATGCATGAACATCTATTCCTTGTGGGTTCATTCATGACGTTCTCATGCCCGACTTTTACGTCAATTCTGACATTCCTAAACACCTTCAAGGTATAAATATACCTTCACTTGCTATGGCAAAGCACGGTGTGGTTCGGTGCAGTTCAACTACCAATTTGCACGGCGCGGTTCGCCACAGCAAGTCCCGAAGGAAGCCGACTCTCCAGCTGACGCACTGACCAGAAGCGGTCCTCCTTGCTGAGAATCCAGCTCCAGTGTTTCTGACTCCCCTTGCGGGGTGTTAGAGATCGAGTCCCGGGAAAGAGATACAAACCTCTGTCATTCTAAGGTATGGAGCTGATTAGAGCCTAGAGAAACCTTTGGCAATTCTTGGCACAACTAAACTAGACTATAGCTAAAACAGCACCTACTTCTTCCCTCATTCTAGACTTAGGTCAGGTACACTGGGATAGGGTAATTTTAGAAGCACCAGTTGAGTATTTTAGCCTGTGTTATTTATGTATGTATTTAATGAATATGTGATAGCCGCAAAAACATGCTATTACAATATTATTTTATATTACTGCTAACGCTGTACATATTCTATTTCGCATTCTGTCTTACGATTGTAGCAGTTCATTTCTCTTGCATGAGAAATAAGACTGTTCAATAAACCCTTTTATTGAAACGCCCGTCTCACTATTTCTGTGCAACTCTGTAGAAACGAAGCATGCACGATTGAGTGAGTGAAATAGTTATCTATTGTTTCCACGACTCTGAAGATATTGTTCCGACTCTAAGGGAAACAAAGTTGTCATGTTTATGTGGTTGTCAGAGACTAATCCCTTCTTGTTTATTCGAGAAGTTTCTAGTGACCTCTGAGCTAACTGGCACACACACAATTAAGTTTAATGTACTCGACAGAGACATACTGACATCAGTCGCATGTCAAATCTATAGTGTATGTTATTCCAATCCGCGCGGAGCCTATCAGGGATATAGGAACTACACTACAGTGCCGTACCATCTGAGTTTCGATCACCGTCTCACCCCTGGAGTAAGATTTAACTGCTAGCACCCACTTCCTAGAGATAAGCAAGGGCCCAACACCGCCGCTCTGGCACCAGAAGTGGAGAAAGGGTGGGTTCTGCTGGATTTGATACTCTGAGGGAGGTTCTATAGAAGGCTTGGTATCCCTTCTTGTACTCACTGCCGCTCCGGCACCAGAAGTGGAGAAAGGGTGGACCGCTTGCTTGCATTTTTTGGAGGATTAGCGAGAAGGACGGCGCTTTGCCCGTGAGCCTACCTGACTCTGACGCCGCAGCTCGCCTCGCGGGTGCCGCTTCGTGGGTGCCGCTTCGCGGGTGCCGCTTCATGTCTGGGGTCTCTGGAGGGCCGCTGTTGGGGCCGCTGAGCCCGGGACCGCGGGGGTGAGTGTGCAGGCTGCTGGAGCATCGCGGGGACTCAGTCATCCAGGAGTCCCTGCGCGAGTCTGCACACCTGGGCGAACTTGATCGATTGGCCCCGCCTACCCACCACTACCACGGGCTCAAAATCATCAGCCCTGCATTACTGTTTGGGACACCGCTTGCTTGCATTTTTTGGAGGATTAGCAAGAAGGACGACGCTTTACCCGTGAGCCTACCTGACTCTGATGCCGCTGCTCGCCGCACTTCGCGTCTGGGGTCTCTGGTGGGTTTGGAGGGCCGCTGTAGGGGCCACTGAGCCCAGGACTGAGGGGGTGAGTTTGCAGGCTGCTGGAGCATCGCGGGGACTCAGTCATCCAGGAGTCCCTGCGCGAGCCTGCACACCTGGGCAAACTTGATCGATTGGCCCGCCTTCTCATTATCATCAATATTAACGACTAGTCAGCGCTGCGCGGGAGCGCGCGGGAGTGCGCCGGGCTAAGCCCGGGCAAAGGGCGGGCCCTCTGTGGCCCTCAGAGGCCTGAGGAGACTGGACTGGGCCTATACCCTTACGTGTTGCCTAGGATTGTTTGTGTTCATTCTCTGGTCGCCCATTTGTCATGGCTGCGACACCTGATAAATCCACACTTGGAAGCGTAGTTGGGACTACCATGGGTACCTTAGACAACTATTTTACCAAGGTTGTTACAGACCTAGAAAGGGAGAGTGTTTTGGCTGAGCGTAGGGCGGAGCGGCGTCGCTCCATCGAACATTTGAAAAGTAGAGCTCTTTTGGATAGTTTGCACCAAACTATCTTATCAGATGCAACTACCCAAATTGATAATGAGGACACCTTATCCACCGATAATGTCCCTATACTCTTGCGTGACACGCCCCCCTCACCAGCCTCCCCCACTACCTTATATACGAACATTTTATCCCTTTCCAGTAACTCTATCATAGGTACAGATGCAATAGCTGAGCCACCCGCACCTACAGCTGGGACCGTTAGGAAAAATAAGGTTAGGAAACCAGCTATGCCTAAAGTCTATGGTCCGCCACCAAACAAGAGAAGGAAGAGGGGTGGTGAGCCGCAAAGAAGTAAGATTAGCCAATCTGACTTTGGTAAGACCACTAAGGCGAATGCAACAATTTCATCTACCTTAAAGGCCACTGCACCAAATGTCCAAACTCCAATAGCCCCTACGGACACAGTACCAATTTCTAACTCCCCCGTACTGACTGTATTAACCCCATCAGGTTTCGCCACCCCTCTACATTGTCCACCTAAGGAAGCAGTGTCTGCTTTCCCTCTTGAAAGTTTCGAACATCTAATTAGGTCATTTGTTTTACCTATCCTAGAGAGAATGAAGAGGATGGAGCAAAGGTTGGGGGATCTAGAACTGGCTACCAGTATCAATGCTGGATCACTTGAGGGTCCTGTGAAGTCAGCCACACCCCCGTAGTAGCATTGTCATCTCCCACTCCTTTGTTGAGTCGGGTATAAATAAAATTAGCAAGCCTCCCAATCCAAAAAAACAGAGGGCAATACCCCTAAATCGGTTCAACAAGCACTTCCATATGCTGTCAGCGAAGCTCCAAAGGCAGGGAATAATTATTTTGTGGGAAATAAGGATAAGGAAAAGGAGAGAGAAACTGCTAGTCCGCCTAGGACAGAGAACCGTAGGGGACGACAAGTTGAATTACCCCCCGAAGCGGTTCCTTTTGTGGTTGTCCTCACGGGTGTTTCGGAGTTAGAGGTTGGTAGGAGGGAAGGGTTTTCCCAGCTAAAAAATAAAACTATGCATTGGCTTCGTCAAAATCGACCACTTCCCTCTGATATTAATGGAGAGATTCTGCATGTTCGGCGACTTCCGTGGCTGGGAAGTAGTGTGAAAAACATAAAGGGAGATCTAATTGTCATCAACTTTAAAGATCCCGGGGCTGTTAGATACATACTAGATTGGACTCCAGGGAACGTTGGTAACTCCATCGTTCCTTGTGATCTGACTTATTTCTATCCGAGACCCCTAGTGAACCCTACATTCCATCCTGGGTTATTAACATGCCCACAGATTAAACCATCTATACCATTTAACAACCGGTATATGATGCAGGCACCCACTCTTATGACTGCTAAAAATGCATTTGGGTGGGAAACCGTACCTTTCAGGAGCCATAGAAATGGAATTAGGAGGATGGCCATTTGCTAGGAAATGGGAGGATGGACAATCTGTTACCATTCAACCCGTTGGAAGTCACAAATAGGTTTGATGCCTTTTCAGGATTTGACGAATGCGATTGACAAACGGGAGTCCCCATTAATATGCGACCCGCAAATGAGAACCTAGATGCAAATGTTAAACCTAGTCCCCTAGCGCAAGTCCTGGCATTAGAACAAACTACTCAACCCATTATTGTTTTTTCTCCTGATGACTACCCACCACTGAACTGTGACCCTGAGTTGGGTACAGCGCTTACCACTGCCATTATTAATGACCTTTCTGGTACCCTGGACTGTGAACCACCTAAGCAAGATTTGTCTGCTGCCCATGTAAAATTTCTCTCTTGGAATGTGGCGGGTCTTAAGAATAAACTGCCCGTCCAAGAGTGGGGTTCTTTTATGGCCTCACACGACATTTGTATGTTGCAGGAAACCTGGGCGCTAAAAGAAAGTAGGGTTCAGGGCTTTGCAACATATGACATCTTGGCAAATATGGGTGAGAGGGGTAGGCCCTCGGGTGGGCTGTCTATATAGGTCGGCACGCACTTAGGAGCTAAGGCTTCTCAAATTCCAACTAATTCAAAGGATGTCCAGTGTGTGTTGTTGAGTATGTTAAATGGGCCGGACATTGCCTTGATCAATGTATACTCAAGGCCAGTTAAGTGGGGCCTTGAGTCAGAGGCTATCGAGTCCTTGCTAACCTTCATCCAATCGATTGATTCATCCACTGTGTTAACCCTGGGTGGAGATTTCAATTGTCACTTTGAGCCACTCATGGATCCGAACTTGAGCAATCCGGATGAGGTTGACTTGTTGTGGGCTATTCCCGAGTCATTGACTACTTGGGTTAAGGCATGGACCCCCCTAGTTCTGCAATTGCAGTCATTCTCGTTAGCGACATCATTGCGAGCTTGTAATGGGAGGGTGGAGCCTGATAGACCAGGGAAAGACATGTTTAATCGATTAAAAACTAGCACCTCAGTAATCGATTATATCTTTATCGAGGCCATGCATTGGGACAGGCTGCATGAGTTCAGGGTTATTGAAAGATCTGACAGTGATCATAATGCTTTGGTCCTGTCACTTAAACCGGGGAGCTTTGGGTTGAAATGCCAAATTTTGGCTGAACATTCCATCATTGAGCCCTTAATAATAACAAACTGTAGGCGCAGGGTCAAATGGCCAGACCTCCAGATGTCCACTAGTAAACTTGCCGAATTATATGAGCTTGTTACTCCATTCAATGAAGATATGGGGAAATTCGTACACTTAGGTAGGGCATCTGAAATACACATTCATTTGGCTGCCGCACTCAAAGATATTCTGTACCCGGCGAGAAAGTTAAATCAGCCTCGAACTGCAACCCCTATTTGGTTCAATGCCTCCTGTCGGAAGGCCAAAAAGGCCCTCCTTATAGCAATAAAATCTAATAACAGGGAGGACATCTGGGCCCATCGTAGCATGTATAAAAAGGCACTCTGTGATGCCAAGAAGGAATGGGAGGCCTCTATGTGGGAGGAATTGTGATCCGCGCTTAGTACCAATGACTTCAAATCAATTTGGTCCATAGTTGCAACTAGATTTAGTGGGCATCTCCCCGCTTTTGCTCCGAACATTGCCCCTTTAATTTGGGAAAGCCACTTTTGCGATCTTTATGGCATTTCTGAGCCTGATGAAAAGCCTGTTACTACCCTTGAGCCTCAGCAACCTAATAGCATTAGTGAGGCTAAGTGGGGACAGCTAACTACAGTTCCCTTATGCCCCGCCCCAGTCGAACTCTTTACCTTGGCTGAGGTAGAGACAGCTATAGGTAAGTTGATTCCTAATAAGGCCCCAGGTTTGGATAAACTGCCAGAAGATTTGTTTAGGACGCAACCGAAAATCTGGGCCCCCTATTTGGTTGTTTTGTTTAACGGCATTTTACAGGGAGATGATTTGCCCCCTACCTGGTTAGGAGCTGAAATCGTCCCTATCTTAAAAAGGGCTGCCCATTAACCCCTTCTAATTATAGACCAATCAGCCTAATTGATACATCTCAAAAGCTGATGGGGAGGGTCATCCTCGATAGGATTTTAGGGTGGATTGAGGACAATGGGATACTGTCTATACTCCAGGCAGGCTTTAGGTCTGGCACTTCCACTCTAGATCAAATATTCCGCCTGCAGGTCTTGTACTGGAAGACAGCTAAGGTGGAGGGTGGCAGCCTCTACCTTGTGTTTGTGGTCCTGCGGGCAGCTTTTGACCTAGTTCGGCGTGGAAAATTGTGGAGAGTACTAGCAGACCTGAGCCTCCCGCCCTATCTGTTAGCCATTCTTTCCAGACTTCATGAAAATAATTTTGCCCAGGTGAGGTGTGGCACGCATGGCGAACTCACAGATCAATTCCCTGTTCTAAAAGGAGTTCGCCAAGGGTGCGTTTTGGCGCCAACGTTATTCAGTCTCTACATAAATGGCCTTGTGGAACATCTGAATGGTGTGGAAAATAACGATGCCCCTAAACTAGTTACAGGTAGAGTGCCCGCTCTGACGTTCGCAGACGACACTCTGTTGTTGTCTAGAACATCATCGGGCATTCAGAGAATACTTGATGGCTTTGTGGAGTTTTGCGATCTCCGGGGGTTAGAAATCAACCTAGGAAAAACAAAATTTATGATTTTTAACCCCCCTAAGCGTGTATGCCCGAACCCTGTTTTACAAGGTACTCCCCTTGAAAGGGTTAAAACATTTGTTTATTTGGGTGTCACGTTAACAGAGAATTTTTGTTGGAATACGCAGATCGCAAAATCCACACTCAAGTTATCCCAGCTAGCGGGGGGCATAAGTAAGGTTTTTAGGGCGTCTACTTTTAGGCCGGTGTCCCCAGCGCTAGAGATATACTGCCGTCAGGCTAGGTCGGCAGCAACCTATGGGGCTGAACTTTGGGGGCACAAGCAGATACCGAAATTTAAAAAGGTGGAGCAGTCTTTCGTTAGAAATCTAGTTGGGTTACCATCTAGCACGCCATTGATCCCCCTTAGATTTGACCTTGGCATGTTGCCAATAGAGGAGATCACTAGTGCTAGACCAATTATGTACTGGAAGAGGTTGTGGTCAGTCCCTGAATTGGATGCGTATAGAGCGGAATTTCTGAGATTTTGCCTCTTCTTAAAAAGATAAAGATCCCTTGGCTTCAGCATATTAGTGCTGTTAGTACCCATTTAGGTTTTCCTGAACTGTGGGAAACCCCTGAGATTTTCTGCCTCGGGATATCTAAGAATGAACTTCTTTCTCAGATACATATGTTAAATTATCAATCACTAATGAGCTCTGCATCACTGGGTAAGCTGACATCTGAGTTCCTCCTAGTTAAGCCTGAACCTAAAGTTGAGGAATTCATGGACCTAATTGAACCCCCAGTTGCTCGAAAGTTGTATCTACAGTTAAAGCATGGCACTCTTCCAGTTAGGTCTTTCACATCTAAATGGTTAAACCCTAACAACGAAGTTTGCCCTGCATGTAGCTACAAAATTGAAAATGTAACCCATGTGCTGTTTTTCTGCCCCGCCTATTCTGCAATTAGAAAACGCTGGTTAACACCGATCTGCAAGAACCTGGGACTTTTGCACTTTACGCAGGCTTGTAGGATATTGACGTATGATACATACCCTCCCATTGTGTTTGCGGTCGTTTTTAATATTTATTTAATATGTGGCGTAGGAGATTTACCTTTTTAACTTGATTGTTGTATATACATTTTTTTTTAACGTCTTGTACTGTGATAACACTTAGTTTAATTCTCTTTTTAACATTTCCTGATTATTTATTGTTTTATTGTCTGTGCTGATGTACTTTATATGCACTTTTTATGGTCGTTTGACCGAAATAAAAGTTATCAACAACAACAACAGAAAGGGTGGATTCTTCTGGATTTGATACTCTGAGGGAGGTTCTGGAGTAGGCTTGGTATCCCTTCTTGTACTCCCTGCCCTGGCACCAGAAGTGGAGAAAGGGTGGGTTCTGCTGGATTTGATACTCTGAGGGTGGTTTTGGAGAAGGCTTGATATCCCTTCTTGCACTCCCTGCTCTGGCACCAGAAGTGGAGAAAGGGTGGATTATGCTGGATTTGATACCCTGAGGGATGTTCTATAGAAGGCTTGGTATCCCTTCTTGTACCTCTACAAAAAAAGAACCTAGACCCTAGGCATTATATAACTTTATATTTGTTGGTGTATCATATGTCGCAAAACATTGCAACTAATCTCCCCTATTTCAATTACTGGGGTAGGAGATACAACCACATTGTGCCTTGTTTAAAACTTGCCCAATCCCCACTTATAAAATCACAGTTGCAAGACTACAAACAACACACACTCTGGTGTCACATTAGACTAAATAAAAAAGTGTGTGTAAGCGAGATGGCACCTCACGGGCGCACCACCAACGGGAACCTGGCAGGTACTCACCAGGATTGCCCTGTTCTCATCATTGGTGCCATCACGCTCGAAAATAATTGTGTCCAAATAAACAAACTAGGCAAGTGGAGTATGGTTGGATAAGTAGTAACCACACTCACTTTTTTAATAATCCACAACCAACACTACGGAGAAAGAATAAAATTGGTTATCCGTGTTGTTTGTGGTTTGTCTGTTGTTTTGACTTCATGTATCTCAGTTGTTTTTCTACACTGCATGTTTTTCACAAACACTATCCTTGTTTGTTTATTTGGACACAATTATTTTCGAGCGTTATGGCACCAATGATGAGAACAGGGCAATCCTGGTGAGTACCAGCCAGGTTCCCATTGGTGGTGCACCCGTGAGGTGCCATCTCGCTTACACACACTTTTTTCTTTAGTCTAATGTGACACCAGGGTGTGTGTTGTTTGTAGTCTTGCAACTGTGATTTTATAAGTGGGGATTGGGCAAGTTTTAAACAATGCACAATGTGGTTGTATCTCCTACCCCAGTAATTGAAATAGGGGAGATTAGTTTCAATGTTTTGCGACATATGATACACCAACAAATATAAAGTTATATAATGCCTAGGGTCTAGGTTCTTTTTTTGTAGAGTTGTTGAGTGGAGGGCGACCTAGGACCCTATTTTCCCTCTAAGCTCCTTGAAGTTAGATATCCCTTCTTGTACCCCCTGCTCTGGCACCAGAAGTGTAGAAAGGGTGGGTTCTGGTGGATTTGATACTCTGAGGGAGGTTCTGGAGAAGGCTTGGTATCCCTTCTTGTACCCCCTGCTCTGGCACCAGAAGTGTAGAAAGGGTGGGTTCTGGTGGATTTGATACTCTGAGGGATGTTCTGGAGAAGGCTTGGTATCCCTTCTTGTACTCCCTGCTCTGGCACCAGAAGTGGAGAAAGGGTGGGTTCTGCTGGATTTGATACTCTGAGGGAGGTTCTATAGAAGGCTTGGTATCCCTTCTTGTACTCCCTGCTCTGGTACGAGAAGTGGAGAAAGTGTGGGTTCTGCTGGATTTGATACTCTGAGGGAGGTTCTGGAGAAGGCTTGGTATCCCTTCTTGTACTCCCTGCCCTGGCACCAGAAGTGGAGAAAGGGTGGATTCTGCTGGATTTGATACTCTGAGGGAGGTTCTATAGAAGGCTTGGTATCCCTTCTTGTACCCCCCGCTCTGGCACCAGAAGTGGAGAAAGGGTGGGCTCTGCTGGATTTGATACTCTGAGGGAGGTTCTGGAGGTTTGTATCTCTTCCTTCTTGCCCTCACTGCCCGCCTGGCGATGCTGCGGTTGCATGTTGTGCGTGCTCCTCTGGAGGTGTTCACCTTAGCAGCCAGGTGTGGTGGGTCGCTGCTGGTGTTGACAGCTGTGTAAGGGAGGCACCGGGTATGCATGAGGGAAGTGGGACCCAGTGGACTTCTCGGAGTGCTGGAGTGTTGTGTCATACGAGCTAAGACCCCTGATGAGGGGCAGATACAAGCAGAAGCCCTTTATTGGAGGTAGGATGGTCTGAAGCACGTGTGCAAGGCTTTACCAATGTCAAGATGGGCCAGACCCAGTGACACTGTTTTAAGGGCAGGTTCACCTTTTGCTGCAGCATCACGGGGCTCTGCGGGTGTAGTTTGGAGTGCAATGTGGGTCATAATGCCAGGTGTGCGGGGTAAGGGAGAACTTTACACAGATATCTGTGGCGTGAAGCAGCCAAGATTCCTTTGAGACAGCCCTGTAATGGCTCCCTGCTCCCCTAGTGACATCCCCTCCCTGACACTCCATGCCTTCTCGTGCTTCTTGCCCTTCTACGGGCACTCGCTGCCCTTCTACAGACACTCACTGACCTTCTACAGACACTCCCTGCCCCTCTACAGGACTCTCCCTGCTCCTCTACAGACACTCTCTGCCCCTCTACAGACAGCCCCTGCCCCTCTACAGACACCCCCTGCCCCTCTACAGACACTCCCTGCCCCTCTACAGACACTCTCTGCCCCTCTACAGACACCCCCTGCCCCTCTACAGACACTCCCTGCCCCTCTACAGACACTCCCTGCCCCTCTACAGACACTCACTGACCCTCTACAGACACTCCCTGCCCCTCTACAGACACGCCCTGCCCCTCTATAGACACTCCCTGCCCCTCTACAGACACTCACTGCCCCTCTACAGACACTCCCTGCCCCTCTACAGACACGCCCTGCCCCTCTACAGACACGCCCTGCCCCTCTATAGACACTCCCTGCCCCTCTACAGACACTCACTGCCCCTCTACAGACACTCCCTGCCCCTCTACAGGCACTCCCTGCCCCTCTACAGGCACTCCCTGCCCCTCTACAGGCACTCACTGACCCCCTACAGGCACTCCCTGCCCCTCTACAGGCACTCACTGACCCCCTACAGGCACTCCCTGCCCCTCTACAGACATTCCCTGCCCCTCTACCAATACTCCTTGACCCTCTACAGACACTCCCTGCCCCTCTTCAGGCACTCACTGACCCTCTACAGACACTCCTTGCCCCTCTACAGACACTCCTTGCCCCTCTACAGACACTCACTGACCCTTTAGAGACACTCCCTGCCCCTCTACAGACACTCACTGACCCTCTACAGACACTCCCTGACCCTCTACCGATACTCCCTGCCCCTCTACAGACACTCCCTGGCCCTCTACAGACACTCACTGACCTTCTACAGACACTCCCTGCCCCTCACAGACACTCCCTGCCCCTCTACAGACACTCCCTGCCCCTCACAGACACTCCCTGACCCTATCTGGACACTGCCTGCCTGTAGGAAAGTAGGATCTGCTTTCATGGTTACCCCCACTCTTTTCTTGGTTTCAGTGTGTTTGTGACTTGTATGACGGGGATCCTGGTAATCAGGACCCCAGTCACTGTTCTTTTCCCCTAAATTGACCATGGTAAGTACTTCTGTACATCACAATTGGCTACTGGTGTACCCTTGTAAGTCCCTAGTATATGGTACTGAGTTACCCAGGGCATAGGTACACCAGGTGTCTCCCATGGGCTGGCGCATGTACTGTGCCACCCATCAGAGTCCACTCAAACTGTGGCTGCAGGTCTGCCCTTGCAGCCTGTGTGAGCTGGTGAGAGCACCTCTCACAACAAATATACGTTTTTGTATATCTGAGGTCGCGGCACTTAAACCCTATAAGTATATGTGGGGTTCTTTTTCGTGTAACCTACCTCCATGAAACATGCTGCTGAACACTCCTTCAAGATAAGGCGTAAGGCTGCTCTCCGCAGTTACCACTCTGAGAGCCTCCTGTGGTTATCAGAGGCACCAAAATCACCCTACGTGTTGCCTGGATTAGTGCAATTTGCACCCCTTAAATAAGCGTGAACCATTTACTAAGCCAGCCTCCTACACTGCTGTTCTCCTGTTACCCTAAGTCCTTCTTCTTACACTCCCTGTCCCTATCCTGACACTGCGGTCCTCTCTAGTGACACTGTGCACTTTCCCAGAACACTCTACGACCCCTAATGTAGTTTAACACTCCCCAAGCATCGAGTGACACTCCCTGCCTCTCTCTTGGCTTGTGGCTCTGTGTCGCGTTACTTCCTGGTAAATATGGCCCTATACGGAAGAGGTGTGGCGCAGCGGCTAGGGCGACTAACTCCAGAACCCGGGGACTCATGGTTTGATCCCCGGTGCCGGCGGAATATCAGCCCAGCACCGTGTGACTCTGGGTAATAGCTCGCTTAATCTCCCCGACGGCCCCCAGCGCCTTGACACCTTTGGGTAATTGTGCGCTTTACAAGTACTGGAATTTGTAAATGTGGCCCTATATGAAGCCCCGTACGCCTCTCTCCCACATCCTCTTCTAGATCTGTGAATTCATAAATGAATAGAGCCTCCAGGTCTAATTTTTAAACGACGAGGATTGTTTTAGGGATGGAAATGCTTCGAAAACTGCTCTTTCCATTTTAAAGCCATACTACTAGCTGCAATCGCCGCTTGACCTTGTTTCCTGACAGACTTTGATGCCAAGATGCCACACTCACTGCACATATGCGCTAAGTGTTGTTTCTCTGCCATGCCACTGCCTCGAACCAGCATATCTTGCCCACCCTTCCTCTGTGATGTCACTCCCCCAGTGCTGCATATCCTGTCCCCTCCTTCTCCTGTTATATCACTCCCCAAGGCCTTTATATCCTGCCCCTTACTCACTCGCACCTGCATATCCTGTCCCATCCTCCTCTGTGATGTCACTCCCCCTGGCCTGCAAATCCTGTCCCCCCCTTCGTCTGTGATGTCACTCCCCCTGGCCTGCAAATCCTGTCCCCCCTTCGTCTGTGATGTCACTCCACCAGCCCTGTACATGCTGCCCCCCCTTCCTTTGTGATGTCACTCCTGCAAGCCTATATATCCAGAGGGGGCAGTGAGAGGTGTGGTGCAGTGGCCAGGGCAGCTGACTTCGGCGCACAGGGTTCGATCCCTGGCCCCGGCGGCAGCTCAGCTCAGCACCATGTGACTCTGGGCAATAACTCACTTAATTTCCACTCGGCCCCCCAGTGCCTTGAGACCCCCTGAGGGTGAGTAGTTCGCGCTTTACAAATATGGATTTATTTCTAAATCTGTATTTGTAAAGCGCAAACTACTCACCCTTCGGGTCTCAAGGCGCTGGGGGTCGTCGTGGAAGTTAAGTGAGCGATTGCCCAGAGTCACACGGTGCTGAGCTGAGCTGCCACCAGAGCCGGGTATCGAACCCTGAACCCTGTGCTCTGAAGTCAGCTGCCCTGGCCGCTGCGCCACACCTAGTGGTGGGCAGTGAGGGAGCAGGCTGCGGGGGAGCTTCGGTGCTTGGTGAGTTAAAGTGCCCTCCGCACTCACGCTCCCCGCCGATTCTCCTCCACCCTGGGAGGGGCCAGGTAGGGGCTCACCTTG
This sequence comes from Lissotriton helveticus, assembly GCF_964261635.1. Taxonomy (NCBI): domain Eukaryota; kingdom Metazoa; phylum Chordata; class Amphibia; order Caudata; family Salamandridae; genus Lissotriton; species Lissotriton helveticus. The sequence goes on along the minus strand of NC_136065.1, from coordinate 2,133,396,271 downwards.
GCCCCCGCTGCATTGTCTCTTTGGCACCCTCTCAGGGCCCCAGCGTGTGTCCTGGATCTGCCGCGATACGCTGGGGGGTCTCGGAGGGGGCTTCCCAGCGTACGCCTGAGTCCTTGGGTTATGAATGGTGTGAATGAGGGTCTTTATGGGGTGGAGGGTGGGGGCATGGTGTCCAATAAAGAAGAAAGGGCTCCCAGGGGGAAGGGGTGTTGTAGGCCCCCGTATGAATGGTGTGAATGGTCAGTAGCAATGGTCAGAACCTTGACGTGGTGCTACTGCTCACTGGTTGTAACACAAGTGGTGCTAATCTGGCCTTTTGTGTGCATGGAGTGCAGGGGGAGGCTCCTGGGTGGGGATCCGTTCGTCACGCTCTTCCAAAGGCATCTGGTGAGGAGCTTCAAATGCCCCCGTGGGACCACCCGTCGCACATCAGCCTCATGAGCTGGCTCTTCAGATGACTTCAGCACTTGGTCTGATCCTCTGTGCCCCCCACAGCGCCTGGAGACCCCCACAGGTGAGTAGCCGCACTTTACAAACTCTGAGTGATTGATTGATTGGACTAGGCGGTTGCCTGGTATTAATAAAATAGCCTGAGTGCTGCTTGGCTTTGTATTATAATTTATATACAGTCTTTGTAAAGTGCTGTTTGCACATAGCTTTGTTTATCATTATTCCAATGGATTTATTTATCTAATAAAGTTCTATTTTCAAAGTTGAATCACTTACTAAACATCAAAGTGTAGTGTAGTTCCTATATTCCCAATAGGCTCTGCGCATTGGAATAATATATACTGCAGCTTAGACGTAGGACTAAGGTTAACTAGGTCTCTGCCGAATATATTAGACTTAATTATGTGTGTGCCAGCTAGCTCAGAGGTCACTAGAAACGTTCTCGAAAGTACAAGAAGTGATTCGTTTCTGACAACCATATAACATGACAACTTGGTTTCCCAAGAATAAGAAATCAATCTTCAGAGTCGTGGAAACAATAGATAACTATTTTACTCAGTCAATCGTGTATACTTAGTTTCACCAGAGTTGCTGAGAAATTAGAGAGACTGGCGTTTTCAATAGAAGGTATTTATTGAGCAGTCTTCTATCTCAAGCATTAGAAATGTATTGCTACAATAGTAATGCTGGTTATAAAGTACAAGGCATATAATACAAACAGTATTATAAAGTAGTACTGTAAAAGCATGATATGGTTTCTAAGCCATAAGTTGCTTTAAATAGATAAAATGCATAAAATACATACAATGATAAAAGAGATGGCTAAAAGTACTCAACTGGTGCTTCTAAAATACGCCTACCCCGATGTACCTGACCTAAGCCTAGCACAAGGGAAGAAATACGTTTTTAGGAGTAGTTTTAATTTAGTATTCTTTGCCTAGAATCTGCCAAGAGTCTAATCAAGAATTCTCTAAGGGTCTAATCAGCTCCGTACCTTGGTTTAGAATGAAGGAGGTCTTGTATCTCTCTCTCAGGACTCGATCTCCCAGATAACCGCAAGGGTAAGCTGGAAACACTGGAGCTGGATTTCTCGGCAAGAGAAGAAACAGCGTCTCTCAGTGCGTCTGCTGGAGGGTCGGCTTCGTTCGGCACTTGCTGCTGCAGTGCATCGGGCAAGTAGTTAGTCGATCTGCTCCAAGAACCTCCATGTGTCAGTTTGGGGAAATGTAGGCATATTTATACCATGAAGGTGCCGAGTTTGACGCATGATTGAACTTAATAACGTCACTCAAAGGTTCAGTTCCTAGAAAACTCCAGGATTTCTTGGATAACTTAATATTCAAGCAGGGGGAAGATCCTAGCTGCTGAAGGCGGGTTTTTACAAGAAATCGTTGTGAATTCTCGGAACTTAGTGGAAGTAGCCTTGCCGTATTTGGGCTGTAAGGCTCAGGCCAAATATGGTAATGATTTCTATGCCTATATAAGGATAGGGTAAAGTATACCTATACAAGGGCATGAATCGGGAAAAGTTACACTAGGGTCCTAGATTCGTTTACAACAAAAGTTATTGAGTGTCACTTACTGTGCTATTGTGTATCGATTTAGATTCCGTATGAATTTTCCCGATTCATGCCCTTATATAGGTACAATTCACATTGCCCTTATATAGGCATAGAAATCAAGCCCTATTTAGGCATAGCCCATGCTACCCAAATACAGGCATGGCTACTTCCATCAGTTCATCAACGTCACAACGTGTTCTTGGAAAACCAGACTCTTAAGCAGAAGCGACATCCCCCAGCCTGGATATTGATTTCTCCAAGAACTCATTTATTATGCATGAACATCTATTCCTTGTGGGTTCATACATGACGTTCTCATGCCCGACTTTTACGTCAATTCTGGCATTCCTAAACACCTTCAAGGTATAAATATACCTTCACTTGCTATGGCAAAGCACGGTGTGGTTCGGTGCAGTTCAACTACCTATTTGCACGGCGTGGCTCGCCACAGCAAGTCCCGAAGAAAGCCGACTCTCCAGCTGACGCACTGACCAGAAGCGGTCCTCCTTGCTGAGAATCCAGCTCCAGTGTTTCTGACTTCCCTTGCGGGGTGTTAGAGATCGAGTCCCGGGAAAGAGATACAAACTTCTGTCATTGTAAGGTATGGAGCTGATGAGAGCCTAGAGAAACCTTTGGCAATTCTTGGCACAACTAAACTAGACTATAGCTAAAACAGCACCTACTTCTTCCCTCATTCTAGACTTAGGTTAGGTACACTGAGATAGGATAATTTTAGAAGCACCAGTTGAGTATTTTAGCCTGTGTTATTTATGTATGTATTTAACTTTTGAGGGAGTTGGAGTTAAAAGCTAAAAGTTTAGAAATTACTCCCTCTGGAATCAGCACGCCAGCAGTACATGCAGAAAGTAGAGTGTATATTGCCACGGATGTGGTGAAAGAGTTTTACAAAAATTATGTTATTGTTCAGTGGTTCAGAGCCTATGAGGTAGCCATGTCTTCCCACCGGGTCACTGAGAGAGATTGGGGAGATTACCTGTGAAGCACAAGGCTTACAGGGTAAGAGCTTCCATTAAAGAGGAGGTCTCAAAGATGCTTGCACTTGGGGTGATTGAGTCCTCTAGCAGTCCTTGGGCCAGCCCAGTGGTCTTGGTCCCGAAGGCTGCAGCGCCGGGTGCCACACCCGAACTCCGGTTCTGTGTGGACTACAGAGGGCTCAATTCAGTCACGAAGACTGACGCGCACCCCATCCCCAGAGCGGATGAGCTCATTGATCGGCTAGGGGCTGCACGGTACCTCAGCATGTTTGATTTAACGTATGGGTACTGGCAGATCGCCCTGACTGATGGGGCAAAGGAGAGGTCAGCATTCTCCACACCAGATGGGTATTTCCAGTTCTGTGTTATGCCTTTTGGGATGAAGAATACCCCTGCTACCTTTCAGAGGTTGGTCAACCAGGTGTTGGTTGGACTGGATGAGTTCAGTGCCGCTTACCTGGATGACATCGCAGTGTTCAGTGTTACTTGGGAAGAACATCTGCGCCACCTCTGGGAAGTGTTGTTGGCGCTGCGGAAAGCAGGCCTCACGATCAAGGCGAGTAAGGACCAGATCGGGCAGGGTTCTGTGGTGTACTTGAGACACCAAGTTGGGAGCGGCCAGGTGGCGCCCCTACAACCCAAGATTGAAACCATCCTGGCTTGGGAGCCACCCAAAACCCAGACAGAGGTAAGAGCCTTTTTAGGACTCACAGGGTATTACAGGAGGTTTGTTAAGGGCTATGGCAACATTTTTGCATCCTTGACAGAGCTGACTTCCAGGAAGCAGCCCAAGAAGGTGATCTGGACTGACACCGGTCAGAAAGCTGTTGAGGCCCTGAAAGCTGCCATGTGCACGGCGCCCGTGCTCCTGGCACCCAACTTCTCAAGAGAGTTCATTGTCCAAACAGATGCTTTAGAGCATTGTGTGGGGGCTGTTTTGTCACAGATGAATGAGGAGGGCCTAGATCAACCTGTAGCCTTTATCAGTAGACGGTTACTTCCACGGGAACAGAGGTGGAGTGCTATTGAGCGTGAGGCATTTGCTGTGGTCTGGGCACTGAAGAAGCTGAGACCATACCTGTTTGGGACTCACTTCCGGGTTCAGACAGACCACAGACTCCTCAGATGGTTCATGCAGATGAGGGGTGAGAATCCAAAGCTGTTGAGGTGGTCCATCTCCCTACTGGGTATGGACTTTACGGTGGAACACCGCCCTGGTACAGAACACGCCAACGCTTATGGTTTGTCCAGATTTTTCCACCTTAGTGAAGAGAACTCCCAGGAGTTAGGGTAGTTCTCCCCACTTTTCAGCTGGAGGGGACACGTGTTAGACCTGGCACCATTGGCGTGGGTCTCCCTTCCATTTTTGCTGTTGCCTCATGTGTTTTGCTGGTGTTAGATGCTTTGGTCACTGCGCCACTGCTATTCAGTGCCACAGTACAAGTGCTCCCTATTGTAAATTATGTATGGTTTAGTGATTCCATGTTTGGCTATGTTGGTTTACTTGTCAGTCCCTAGTCTAGTGCACTGAGTGTGCCAGGGCGTGTAATCCAAATGCTGCTGGTGGACCTGCAGCACTGGTTGTGCCACCCACAGAAGCAGCCTTGAAAATGTGTCTAAGGTCTGCAATTGCAGAGCCTGCGTGCAGTCTAGTACTGTCATGCTGACTGGGCAAGTGCACCCACTTGCCAGTCCCTAAACCTTCCCTTTTCTTCATATCAGTCACCCCTATGGTAGGCCCAAGGGCAGGGTGCATTGTAAGTATAAGGTAGGACAAGCCCTGATGTGTGTGGTATGTCCTAATAGTGAATTACAGCCATTTTCATTTTTACTATTGCAAGGCTACCTGTTCTCCATAGGCCAGAATGGGCTGTTAGAATTGTTACATTTTATAATCCTTACAGGCTCAGAGAGCATGGTAGAAATTCGAGTTTAGTATGCTTGAACTCAGAATTATGAAATACATCTTTTAGTGAAGTTTATTTTAATATTCTGTGTTTGCAAATACCACTTTTAGAAAGTAGGTCTTTGCTTGTCTAACCATTCAAACCTGCCTCTGCTAGGTTGTGTATTCCTATGTCTGGTTTCTGTGAGTGACAGGGCTGGGAAATTCCAGGAGACAGGCTGAGTGACCCAGTGGTGAATAGAGAGATCTGCATCTTGATGGGAGGGAGGAGTGCACCTGAACTGTAGCGGGAATTCCGTTCTCCTACAGAACTGTGCATAAAGATTTGGAACCTCGGCGAATTAGGGTGACCCAAAACTCACCTCAGTACCCAAAATCCCCTTACCAGGCTAGCTACAGTGTCTCATTGGTCATAACAAACTCCCAATGTTTAGACAAACCAGAACATGAACTTACAATACCTCAGGTCACGTGGAACACATGAGCACTCTTTCGTTATACAATCATTTCAAACCAGAACGTGGAGTAAATGAGGACACATGCACATTTGAAATATTTATTTACTAATGCCGTTTTCTCAAACGCAGTATCTTAGATAATACAAGGAAACATATTATCAGAAGCAAAGTTATCAGCATAGTTACTAGTCCATAGAAAGCAAAAGGTGACAGCATGCTAAAATGCTGTAATGAATAAGGGTTAACAACACCTACTTCTCACCCTCCCTAACTAGCATATTATATTAATATCTAAGAAGGTCTCTTTGGGTTTTAGCAGGGCGGCCCCATACCTCAAGATCCTAGTATGAAGAGATCACATCAACTTCCACCAGCTCTCTCTGCATGCGAACCGCATCAAGTGTGTGTCTGTGCTCTAAGCATAGCAATATAAAGACGGGCCTATACCCAAATTTGGCAGGAGCTGCACTTATGTTATGTCTTTGAATGTGCAGAGATCAGGCCTCACAACAATTCTGTGTCGAGTTATCCTTGAAGCTCCAGCACTCTCTGTACAGACATAGTTTACTAAGAAAAGCTGATATCAGAGCAATAACATATTATTCTCATGTAAATCACAACGCACTTCTAGGTTGAAAGCTAAATCAACAATTATGTGTCTTGTGCAGAAGCAGCAAAAGGAAAAATGGCGTTTAAACATTTAATAAACTCATGCTAACTTAACACAGTATATAGATAAGCAGTAACTATATGACACCCCCCATGATCCGAGCACGGACAAGATAAGATAAGATAAGGGCCTCCTCATGAAAGCAGAGTTCAAGAACGATGAGCAAAATGTATAATTCAAAAATCGAAGGAATTTTTTTTTTCATGAATCAATTAAAAAAAAAAATCCAAAATGTCAATACAGAGTTCACTTTTACTTAAGCCAATAGGTCTGGGAGGTGAAAAATTCAAGCAAAATTTGCAAAAAGTTATGTCAGTAGAAAACAAGGGGCTGTGATCCGAAACGTGGAAAGTTTTTAGGGCAAGACCGAATATGCAAAATATGCAGCAACAGCCTCCAACATGAAATCACTGTCTTCATCCGAAAACAGTTCAGCCATCCAATTTAACAGTGGGAAAGAACATACGTGTTCTTCTAGTACCGGAGCCTCTATCACCATCAGAGGACAACTCAGTGGGTTCTCAAGAAAGCTATGTGCCAAGAAATCTTGCGCTGCTTCGAGAATGTTCCAATGACCCATTAGTCCATGCATCGCTGCCAAGGCCATAATCCTTTCGCCAGAACAAACCAACTCGTGAGTAACGACGGGACTCATCAGCTGATTAAAATCGACGTCAGGAGATACCGTCTTGCAGAGACACAAATCAAGGGCCCAGTCAAAGTCACAGCTCAGGCAATGAAACACAGGCTGGACACATGTAAAATAGGAAAATCAAAACGATAATCCATATGCCGTGCTCAAAGTCGCAAGCGGCAAAGTACCATAGTATTCAAGCATCCTGTTGCGAAAAAGTGCCAGGAGGGGCTGAGCGGCTTCTTGCACAGGAAGGGCATCCATTTTTAATAAAGCAAAATATCACCAGAACGCCTGCCGCCAGTGCCAGCAAAACCGGGAATCCACCAAACAGACTTGAAAAAATGGAATGAAAGAAAGCAGGAATGACCCCAAATATTTTCTCAAATGCAGTCACGAGACCGCTGCTAACTATCTTAAAAAAATGCGCCAGCCCAGTCGTGGAGGACGCGTTAAAGATTGAATGAACCAGTTCGCTGAAATGCAACGGCAAATCTGTATTTAAAAGGGCCTGAACCTCTGTGCGGGTGTTAGCTATGTGAAGCACAAATGTTTCACGAGCCGAACTCAAGGCCACTTCTTTTTGGGACAAAAGAGCTCTTATTTACTCATGCCATTGAACTCCGCTGTCAAGGTTGGGATGCGCGGCCAGATGGAAACATCCCCTTTCCCATGCGGGGGTGGGTAAAGTACATTTTTGCAGCAAACCACACGCTCTGATACGGTTACCACATAAGCAACACCTTTAATTAACCCACAACAATCTTCATTATTCAAAAGTAAATAACTACCGTTTGCCAGTAAAGTAAAAGTGGGAATGATTGCGGGAACTGGTGTGCCTTTCAAAACACAGGCCAGATTAGGGCGGTCCTGGTTGCAAGAACAGTGCAATTGAATGTGTCTACACATTAAGGAGTGATCTGGTGTCTCTGTGCACTCCTCCCCATTCAGATAAACTTCTTGTCCGTCTTTTAAACATCTATAAGTAAATGGGAGGGACCAGACTTCATGAAGAAAAGCATTACCTAACGGTTCATATCGACCTATAGCAACATAGCGCATACAATTTGTAAATTTATATAAGGCAAACGGTAATGTTATCAAACCGTGGATAAGCCACGTTGCAGCAGTGGCCTCTGCCACAGAGAAAGGCAAGGATTCCAACCTCTCAATATGTAACACGGAAAAAGACGCATCTCGCATGGAAAGCAAGCGCTGTTTGTCAGTTAAATTAAAAGGGGCAAAGAGAGAGGACACATTCATGTAGGTCCATGGCACCTTGCCAGACTTCAGTGTCTGTAGGGTCCACGCAAATTGCATGATAGAACGCAATTGATTTTGACCATGGTACAATACAGACACCTCATCCTGAACAATATCTACTACAGAGGACACAATATTATCTAACGTGTAAATGCGGGAAGAAAGCATGTTTATACTATTATCTACCACAGCAAGCACTTTTTCTAGATTAGCTTGATCAATAGCCCTAAGGCGTGTCGCCGCCTCAATCTGCGATGTCTTCCAGATTTCACTGTAAATCGCATATATCCATCTTTTCGATCTACCACTAGCCGGGCCTTTTATGAAATCATTTAAATCTACATCCTCATTCAGCTTGGATAGATGCAGTTTAACTGCAGCTAATGTACAATGTTTTAGCCAATTTTGACATAATTTGCCCACTGAATAAGTAGTGACAGAATGCTCAGAGTCAAAACGTGGATCAGGTCTGACCTATTCAAAGCCATCAGACAAACCCAAAAAACGATACTGGCATGCATCAGCACTTCTGTGCCACACCAGCCAACCTTTTAGATCCATACTTGATATGTTAAAGGACGAATTTAGCAACAGAGTCTGCAAGTCCCTAATGGAAAACTGAGAAAAATTGTTCCATCCAGGATATTCTTCTAACTCAGGGATGGTAGGAGTATTTAATTTTTTAGAAGTAGCCAATCCAAAGCATGTTGTTTGTGAAATAGTAGAATTCAGAAATAACATGTGATTTGGGATAAGGCATGCTCGGTGCAAAGCCTCTGTGCCTTGTACCTGCCAGCTTTTTGAACCCCAAACTGATTTAAGGTCTAATAGGCAGAAGGCTCAGGCAAGCTTGTGCACGAGGCGGCGTGCACTTCCCAAAATCCTCTGAGAGCCCTTGGCCTTAAGAAATGGTTTGACTGCATAAGGGCTCTTTTCCTATTCCTGCGGAATAGGAAAGGACGAGCCCTAAAAAGTACTTGAACTGCCTTGTATAGGAGCTGGGCAATGCTCCCATGCGTATAATTCACAGTATTCCTTCTGGAAGTAGTTTTATGTAAGAAGTGATTGCCAAAATGTTGAAAGCAAAACAAATCACCATAATTAGCAGATTCTAAGTACAAATCTTCAGCATCAAAGGCAGCATTGTATTTCAAATCAGAAAACAAAGTCTCTATGGCCTGAACACCCCAATCATCAGAACGTATGTTTTGTTTCACTACATCCCCCATGTTTACTCTAAGCACATTAGGGAAATTAACAACCTCTGTAGGGCCATGAATTTGAAATCTAACGGCATCCCACACTATCCCATCAAGGACAGGCCAAGCAGTGATGTTAACAAATGCCAAGTCTCTTTTCAGTCTGTGTGCAGAATGCGATGAGGAAAGTGGGGCCAAAGTTCCATTGAGATGTCGAATGCATGATCTTTCTTCGACATAGTGTCCATTTACAATTAAAAAAAAATAAAACACAAACCCAATTGACATAAAAAGGTAAATTGAAAAAAGCAACAGCCAAATATATGTCCAAGGGGGAATCAATTTAAAAAAAATAAATAAACTGGCATAAACTGCAAACCGTGAGGGTCTCTTCGAGGCATTGGAAACAGAGTCAAATTAGAATCTGGATTCTGTGGCCAAACGTGTCTGCAGATCTGGCATAGATAAGTCAGCGGGGTAAGTGTGAGGTACTGAAATTCTGAACCCGTTTCATAAAAGTCATCGTACCATGACGATTTTGGTAGCATCAGACCGAAAATGGCGAGTGTAAGGTGTTCAAGTATTTTCGTCATATTCGAGTGACGAGATCACCGTGAAATCAGAGTTCCCGTTCTGAACCCTCGGTTTCCATCTTGCGTACGGCAGCCATTTTGTGGTTGCCCTCACATAGGCCGATGACAGTGGCCGAACGAGTCTCCAAGCACACGTACACTTTAGCTGACTTCAGAATGACCTGAGCGAGCGACCCTCTTGCCTGAAGCCAAACTTGTTAAGCCAGTTCCTTTCCCAGTAGCTGATCAAGATTGCTGATCAAGACACAAGACACCATCAAACCTTTTATTACGCACAGCTATGTCTTATCTTGCTCACACCTGTCTCTGCTCCTTTCTTTATGGTCCATTTACGATGGGGATGTGCCCGTTTTTATGGTGGGTTCGATCGACCTGTCTGATGAAGAATGGTGGGTTTGACTAAAAATTGATTGTGGGCTGGACAAACTGAAAAATGGGCTTGTCATCATGATTCTGCGGTTTTGTCGTGAAAACATGTGAATGGCCAACTGTAAAATAAGGAATGTTCGCCTGAAGCATAATATTTGGTATAAAAAGGGATGACTAGCTTTGTAAAGTTGAGCAGTTTCCTGAGAACATACAGTGTTGTACTTTTTTGTGGGATACTTGTAAAGCGCACTGTTACTCTACCCGAGTGTCCTGGCGCTGTAGACCGCTGGGGAACCCGTCCTGGTTTTCCCTGTGAGATGGTCCCTTTCTGGGTATCTCCAGGGTGAAACCAGGCATCCCCGGCGTCTGTGAGGGGCCGTTGTAGAGATGAGGCAAGCTTAATGCCCAGAGTTACCGAGTGTGTTCCCTGGTTAGAGTAGGCACTGAGGCGAGAATTATCGAGTCCGTTGACCCTGGTCCAAGACCCTGCCGCGTCGGGAATTGAACCCTGGTCCCGGGCCGTTCTCTGCTTACAGGTCTGCCGCCTCTAACCAGTGAGCCACACCTCTCCACTTCTAGGATACCTGTTACTGGCTGCAGCCAATAAATCTGATCTTTGACGTCACCAAGAAGTTTCTGTGTTTCTGTAGTCTGAGACAGGAGAATCCGAAGTCTTCGGGTGTGTCCCCTGGCACCGCTGGGTTCTAAATAACCCGGTACTTCAAGTGTAGTCAATTTCATCATGGTCTGTACCAGGCAAAGTACTTAATAAAGGACTGGAAATTGCAGGCAACTTGATGGCCACCTCTGGTTCAGGATTAGAAGCAGTGGCCAAAATAGAATTTCTCACAATGGAAGGACAGGAAACTGCCGGAATAATACTAAGAAGAATCGGCCACTCTGTGTATCTTGACATGGTCAATTGAGATAAACCTGTTTTCCTTACGACCTGGAAGTGGTGGTAAATTGACTGTTCTTGTGCCCTTCACTCCAAGGACTGGAACCGGAGCTCGATAGGAAGGTCCAAATTCTTTCTTGTTATCGATCTTCTCGCGAACCAGTTCTCCAACTTGGGGTAGCCAGCCAACTACCGGGATCTGCAACGCATCATCCGATGTGGAGGGCAAATGTTCCTTTGCAAGACTGTCTCTGGTCTTTTGTAGATCCTGTAAAACATTGCAATGTTCATCTACGTCAAAGGTTGTGGCGCGAGCTACGCAGTCTAGACCATCAAGGTCACGGACGTACATCTTGATGCCAAAGAGCATTTCGTATGGGGTCCGCCCACCCAGAGACCTTCTAGGGAGAATATTAAGTGCACGCTGCACGCCATTTAGGTGGGCCAGCCAGTTTCTGCCAGTGCCTATAACTCGAGCTGTCAATGATTGCTTTAAGTCACGGTTCATTCCCTCCACTACACTATTACCCTCAGGTCTGTAGGGAGACGAAAACTTGACTTGGACCCCCATCGAAGTCATGGCATCCTTATACGCCTTAGAGGCGAAAGCCGGACCCTGATCCGAATGGAAGGTACCACAGGCAAAAATCCCTACAAAGACACGCAAATCTCTTATGACAGTCCATGAATCAGCGCTGCGATGAGGCCATACCCACACAAAGCGGGTGCATGAATCAACTGCTACTAAGATGTACTTATACGCAGTATCAGAGGAAAAAGGACCGCAGTGATCTAAATAAACACAACCTAGCAGTTTATTAGATATGTACAACTGTGTCTGTGGCGGACGCGCAGCAGTTGAAGGTTTAATCTGCTGGCAAATGTCACATTGAAGGACATAGTCCCGCATCTGTTGTACAGTCCCCGCCACCAGAAACGATGTTGTAAGTGAGCTACAGTGTCCGAGACGCCCGCATGCGCAGACGCCACACCTTCATGCGCCGCTGTAATTAACGTAGCCCTGCGATCCGAGTTGGGAATCAAACGTTCCCCAACTTCAGGAATTTTCACAAAAGGAACCTTTTCGGGACTTAAGTGGTATGTGTACTTCGAAGGGAACCCCGTAGGATGTTTACCTCCCTTCTCAGTGGCAGCAACAGCTGCCAAGATGTCATCATCAATCTTACTTTTGGACCGTGTAACTGCTGCAACTAAATACGTAGACACCGCTGATTTCGCCGCTTCATCAGCAAGCGAGTTACCGACAGCGTGAACTCCCACACGCTGATGGCCGAGAGTATGAATCACACAAACGAGTGGCAACTTAGCCTTAAGCTCAGCCACTCTAACCCAGATCATCTTGTGTTTTATTGTGCTACCCTTGGAATCACGAAAATCATTCTGAATCCAAAAGAACAAGTTCTCATTGTAAGACTGGACACAGTAGTAAGAATCACTCACAATAAGAGTAGTCACACTAGGATCAGCGTACTCCAACGCCAGTAAAAGAGCACGAAGCTCTGCCAATTGTGCGGTGAAGTCCCCTAGAGTCTGCGTGTGCACTACTCTGGACTTGAACTCATCGTTCACCATGGCACCGACCACAATGGCGCATGCGGAAACGTAGGCGTGTTTAGAGCCATGCGCAACCTGCGCCGAACCATCAGTGTAAATGATGCAATGGAAGTCCTCCAAAGGCCGCATAGCTAGAGGAGCAGGATGAACGAATTCATACTGCAAGTACTTCTGCGACCGTAATGAGGTGTCAAAAATAAACGTGACATCCGTGGACGTCAAGGAAGCAGCCCATTGAATCCACCGAGGGTGCAAAGCTTTTGAATTTGGTACACTGGCTTTCGTAACTGCCTCTAAATGAGGACAGGGTGTAACAACCAACATGTGTTTTCCCTGTGACAGAGCACGTTCCTTAAGAATCGCCATCTGTACAGCCGTTAAAACTTTCTCCACAGTGGAAAACCGCATTTCAGCCGAAGTGTACAAGTGTGACTTGTAAGCAATAGGTACTGTGTCTCCTTCATTAAAAGTAAGGTACGTGAAACCCACTGTCCCAGGTATGATTCTTATCACCAGGTTAGTGTGGTTATCACGTGTCAGTAAGAATTTACAAGCGAGCAGATCAGCCTGCAAGGATTGCAAGATGGCTGAGTGCTCAGGCAGCCAGCATGATTTGGAAAAAGTTGGTTGTATCAAAGCATACAAAGGCTTGATACGCTGGGCATATGCCGGAATGTATGTTCTCCCGAAATTTTAAAAACCCAGCAAAGACTGCAGTTTTTTCAGTGTTGTAGGAGCGCGCAACTGTGCGCATTTCTCCAAGAAGTGAGGGGCCAAACCTCTACCTTCATTGTTGAGCTCATAGCCCAGGAACAACACTGTGTACTCCGCAATGTGCGATTTTGCAAAGTTAAATTTGTAACCAATGTCTGCAAAGGTACAAATTATGCAGTTCATTCGACACAGATGCTCCCAAATTTCGTCGTCCGGGAGATATATGTCATCCACATACGAGCAAGCATCTGGGTCGATCCTCTCCAAAAGAAAGACTATGCAGGCGGTAAATATACCAGGACTATTCTTATAGCCCATTGGGAGACGCCGAAATTGTTTTTGGACCCCGGCGCAAGTATAGCTGGTCCATTGGGAGCTAAAGCTATCCAATCTATGGGCATAAAAACCGTTGGAAATGTCAAGCGTGGTCTTAAAACGCTTACGCACCAGACTATCCACGAGCGCAGAACCGTGAGTATTCTGTATTGCACAGTTACGGCAATGCGAGTTTAAATGCCGGTAATCCAATACCAAACGATATGACCCGTCTGGCTTGGTCACAATAAAAAGAGGGTTATTCATCGGTGACACACATGTTTCAATAACTCCCTGATATTCCAATTGTTCAAGGATTGCCGCGACGGAAGCCTTGGCTTCACGCCGTATGGGATATTGAGGTTGTGGCTGAGGCTGAGACCGTAAAGGAATCTCGTGGCATGGGGACAATTTATCCCAACCACATTGGTTGCGGTACAGAGCCGGTGCTAGAGCCCTAGCCCACTCTTCTGCAAAATATTGCGCATGCTCCCTCGAGGCAGTGTTCGCGAAACTCGGGAGGATTACCTCCTCCCCTCGCGGCGCTGCGAGCACAAAAGGTGGGGGCCAGTCAGCCTCCGAAAGCAAAATGTCATATGTAGACGAAAGATTTTCCCAAAATACCCCTTTGATAGTACGTTGTATGTCACCTTCTATTAACAGGACAATTTCATAAAGTCTATCAGGGGGAGCAACTCTTGTATCGGCTGTTTCTATCACAACATAAATATCAGTCGCTGTCACCTTCAGTAGCGGACGCAGGGCCTCTCTCACAATGGTAATCTCCGCCGCGCTGTCCAGCAAAGTCAGAGCCCATGTCAGATTCCGAAGCCGCGTTCTCACTATCTGTGGCATATCGATGCGCTGTTAAAGCCGCAACTTTCTTTTTGGCAAACTGCGATCTCTTCGGCGTTGAGCCGTCCTGCTTTCCTGTACCGTCTGTCTGGCGGGGCTGGTCACGTCCTTGCTGACCACCCTGACCCCTTCAACCTCCTCCACCACCAGTCTTCGGGGCCGAAGAGTCCTGAAAGGAACGAGGAGAGCGTTGATCAGAAACCTGAAATCGATCAGGTGATTTAATCGTCGCGCGATCGCGCAAGTCATAAACACGTTCTGTTTGCGCAGGCATCGGAGACGCAGGACTAGATTCTTGTGTCTGCTGTTGTTGCTGTTGCTTTCCCTGTTTCTGTTTCTTAGGCCAATTTTGTTTTTTGGACTTGGGCTGAACTTCCGTTTCTGAAGCCTGCCCTTGGGGTTGCTTCTTCTCTTTGACAGAAAAAGGCTTTAGACCCTTGCTGTTGCGACCCACTTTTCTATAAGCAGACACAATAATCCTCGCTAACTGCCTGGGTTTATCGGCATCGGGAATCGCCTCCAAAGCATTAGCTACCTGAAAGTTCACTGCATCCCCCTTGACATTAGCAAGAATGAGATCGCAAACTATATCAAAGGAGCCACACAGGCGCATACTCAATTCAACCGCTGCCTCCGGTCCGTGATCATCTTGAACACGTTTAATGATCGTAGGCAGGACAGCCATAGACGGAGTGCCATAACACCTCGCATAGACCGCCACAAATGTTTTTCCCCAGGTCTCACAGTCAACGAGTTCGGGGGCGAAATCCTTTGGTAAACTAATCGTTAAGATTCTATGTTTATCACCAGGAGTTGTAATAGGAAATACTGCTTCCAGCTGGTCAAATTTCTCGGCAAGCCAGAAAGGACAATCATCCTTTTCCTGGGGACGCTTGCCCATTACAGCATTGACCATAACAGGACTGAGCTTTAAACTGCCCTGTCCCGCTGGAAGAGCCGGACCCCCCGGGGGCCCACTTGGGAGATGACGACCTATGTATTGCACTTATGTGTCGGATTCTGCCCAGCCCAAGCACTGCAGGAACGTAGCACGCACCAGTCCCCTTCCCCTGCCCAATGGCCACTCATGAGTTGTAAAACAATGAGCACACCAATGGACCTGAAAAGAGGGTGGTTTGTAGAGGAGACACCAAGTCTTCCACCCATGAAAGATCGATAGGACACAGCTCCTTCCCTCACCTTCTGCACCTGCAGCAGACAGAAAGAAATCAAATACACTTCTTATACTGCAGGTTCCCAATTCCAATGACTATGCACTGCCCCAACACACACTGGCCCCTCTTACCCGTGATAGTGCAGGCTTTGCTTTGTTCAGGTACTGGGCAATCCAAGTCTCACGCAAATCTCTAATCGGATTGCCAGTCAGGAGCTATTAATGGCGGTGTCCTTCGATTTCAGACTTATGGGCATAAGGGGAAAAAAGGTCTTTATCCAAGTACAAAAAAACCCCCCTTAGTTAATAGCTTAAAAGGGAAAAAAGGGATCGGCCTGCGGCACTCGAAAACGCCGAGGCTTCCAAAACATTCAATTGTTTGTCCCTTCGCGGAAAGACCCAAACGTCACTTCCGCGAATAACGATGTGAAAAGCGTCTCAAAAAAGGACGCGGTACGCGGTCAACAACAGTTATCAAAACAAGAGCACAGCAAAAAAAACGAGGAAACACAGCGAACGGGAGCCCCCGCCCGCTAGGGACACAACAAAAGAAGAAAAGGAAGCTGGATTGGGAAAAACGAAAAAGGGGTCGAAATGGAAGGGGAATCAAAAAACGGGACTAGGACTAACTAACTAGGGGCAAACAAGGGAAGAAAAAGTCTCTCACGAGCCCGTGAAAGAAAAGCAATTCAGGGAAACCAAGGCAACAGGAATCCCCAACAGCGGTACACAGCAAACAGGGAAGCAGGATACCAGAATCCTCACAAAGGCAATATCAAGCACTGAGACAAAGGTAGGACAACCTTTTATCCCTCAGCCCCAGATCATGTGATGTCAGTATATGGTCATGGAAATAGGGCTACCCCCGAATCCTAACATTATGCACGAATCACGGCAATAGAAACCACATGTAGTCTACGAACCTCCGCTAAGGTACAATTGCTGTGTTGTGGATGAGGAGTAAATCCAGCCAAAACAGGCCAATTTGCGCCTGGAATGGACAAAGGACCTAACCTCGGAGCGGTTAAAGAATGGGGTAGGGCGCCACCAAACCAAACGCGATGCTGCCAATGGTCAATAGGTACCTCCAGTGCCCTGTACGGAGTATATTCATTCGGCACAGGTGAGGGAGTGTAAGTGTGGAACACACCAGAATTAGTGTCCACAGCCGGAAATGTCACCCACGAATAAAAGAGTTTGTATGGGTAAGCTGCTTCCGCACTTACCACCAAAATCACAGCCAAGCCATCAACGGGTACATTGTAAGTTTGCAAATGATTGCGCACCGCAATGCGACTATGCTGCGGAATGTCCATAGGCTGGGCCATGACTGCACAGGAGCGTAGAAAAACAAAGCAAACTTTGTAGCACAACTGGGTAGTAATTCAAGGAAACCGTTTTAGAAATATTCAAGCTTGAAAAGACCTATTTCAAAAATAGGTAGGTTTTTCCGACACCACCGTTTTCCGGAAACGACAGTGAAGGGGTTAAGGTTTGATTGATATACTACTCGAGTGTCATGATATAAGACCACCAACGAATGGGCGCCATGTAGCGGGAATTCCGTTCTCCTACAGAACTGTGCATAGAGATTTGGAACCTTGGCGAATTAGGGTGACCCAAAACTCACCTCAGTACCCAAAATCCCCTTACCAGGCTAGCTACAGTGTCTCATTGGTCATAACAAACTCCCAATGTTTAGACAAACCAGAACATGAACTTACAATACCTCAGGTCACGTGGAACACATGAGCACTCTTTCGTTATACAATCATTTCAAACCAGAACGTGGAGTAAATGAGGACACATGCACATTTGAAATATTTATTTACTAATGCCGTTTTCTCAAACGCAGTATCTTAGATAATACAAGGAAACATATTATCAGAAGCAAAGTTATCAGCATAGTTACTAGTCCATAGAAAGCAAACGGTGACAGCATGCTAAAATGCTGTAATGAATAAGGGTTAACAACACCTACTTCTCAGCCTCCCTAACTAGCATATTATATGCAGCGCCAGGAAACTCATGGTGACAGTGCGCTCAATAAATGCTCATTAACATAACATAACATATTAATATCTAAGAAGGTCTCTTTGGGTTTTAGCAGGGCGGCCCCATACCTCAAGATCCTAGTATGAAGAGATCACATCAACTTCCACCAGCTCTCTCTGCATGGGAACCGCATCAAGTGTGTGTCTGTGCTCTAAGCAAAGCAATATAAAAACGGCCTAAACCCAAATTTGGCAGGAGCTGCACTTATGTTATGTCTATGAAGGTGCAGAGATCAGACCTCACAACAATTCTGTGTCGAGTTATCCTTGAAGCTTCAGCACTCTCTGTACAGACATAGTTTACTAAGCAAAGCTGATATCAGAGCAATAACATATTATTCTCATGTAAATCACAACGCACTTCTAGGTTGAAAGCTAAATCAACAATTATGTGTCGTGTGCAGAAGCAGCAAAAGGAACAAGCATTGCAAATGCAATAGGTCTCGCATTAGAAAAGTTGGAGTTATTGGTCTTGTAAATGAGATATTTAATTTATTTGTTGGTTTTTAAAATTGCTAAATTGATGGCTTTGTCATTTACAATGCCAATAGTTATAACTTTCGTGAATGTGACACCTATAGCATTTGGAATGCAACATGTTTTGTATT
The DNA here is from genome assembly GCF_964261635.1 of Lissotriton helveticus. Classification (NCBI taxonomy): domain Eukaryota; kingdom Metazoa; phylum Chordata; class Amphibia; order Caudata; family Salamandridae; genus Lissotriton; species Lissotriton helveticus. Next base: position 2,133,377,979 of record NC_136065.1, on the reverse strand, counting down.
TACGTGACTTAGATGGCAGCTCTGGTCGTTAGGCCACATCCCTAGAGAGCAGGAGAGTGCAGCAGGGGAGAGAAGCACAGCAATGCAATAGGTCTCGCATTAGGAAAGTTTGAGCTATTGGTATTGTAAAGGACACATTTTTTATTTATGTGCTTGTTTTGAAAACAGCGAAATTAATAGCTTTGTTATTTACAATGCCAATAGTTTTATCTTTCGCAAATGTGACACCTATTGTAACACAATATGTGTTGTGAGGGTGAGGGGTTGAGGGTGAGGGGTTGAGGGTGAGGGTGAGGGGTTGAGGGTGAGTGAGGGTGAGGGGTTGAGGGTGAGTGAGGGTGAGGGGTTGAGGGTGAGTGAGGGTGAGGGTGAGTGAGGGTGAGGGTGAGTGAGGGTGAGGGTGAGGGGGTGAGTGAGGGTGAGGGTGAGTGAGGGTGAGGGTGAGTGAGGGTGAGTGAGGGTGAGTGAGGGTGAGGGGTTGAGGGTGAGTGAGGGTGAGGGGTTGAGGGTGAGTGAGGGTGAGTGAGGGTGAGGGTGAGTGAGGGTGAGGGTGAGGGGTTGAGGGTGAGTGAGGGTGAGGGGTTGAGGGTGAGTGAGGGTGAGGGTGAGTAAGGGTGAGGGTGAGGGGTTGAGGGTGAGTGAGGGTGAGGGTGAGTGAGGGTGAGTGAGGGTGAGGGGTTGAGGGTGAGTGAGAGTGAGGGTGAGTGAGAGTGAGGGTGAGTGAGGGGTTGAGGGTGAGGGGTTTAGGGTGAGTGAGGGTGAGGGTGAGGGGTTGAGGGTGAGGGGTTGAGGGTGAGTGAGGGTGAGGGTGAGTGAGGGTGAGGGGTTGAGGGTGAGTGAGGGTGAGTGAGGGTGAGGGTGAGTGAGGGTGAGTGAGGGTGAGTGAGGGTGAGGGAGGGTGAGTGATGGTGAGGGTGAGTGAGGGTGAGTGAGGGTGAGTGAGGGTGAGGGTGAGTGAGGGTGAGTGAGGGTGAGGGTGAGTGAGGGTGAGGGTGAGTGGGGGTGAGTGAGGGTGAGTGAGGGTGAGTGAGGGTGAGGGTGAGTGAGGGTGAGTGAGGGTGAGTGAGGGTGAGGGGTTGAGGGTGAGTGAGGGTGAGTGAGGGTGAGTGAGGGTGAGGGTGAGTGAGGGTGAGGGGTTGAGGGTGAGTGAGGGTGAGGGGTTGAGGGTGAGTGAGGGTGAGTGAGGGTGAGGGTGAGGGGTTGAGGGTGAGTGAGGGTGAGGGTGAGGGGTTGAGGGTGAGTGAGGGTGAGTGAGGGTGAGTGAGGGTGAGGGGTTGAGGGTGAGTGAGAGTGAGGGTGAGTGAGAATGAGGGTGAGTGAGGGGTTGAGGGTGAGGGGTTGAGGGTGAGTGAGGGTGAGGGTGAGGGTGAGGGGTTGAGGGTGAGTGAGGGTGAGGGGTTGAGGGTGAGTGAGGGTGAGGGGTTGAGGGTGAGTGAGGGTGAGGGTGAGGGGTTGAGGGTGAGTGAGGGGTTGAGGGTGAGTGAGGGTGAGGGTGAGTGAGGGTGAGTGAGGGTGAGTGAGGGTGAGGGTGAGTGAGGGTGAGGGTGAGTGAGGGTGAGTGAGGGTGAGGGTGAGTGAGGGTGAGTGAGGGTGAGGGGTTGAGGGTGAGTGAGGGTGAGGGTGAGGGAGGGTGAGTGAGGGTGAGTGAGGGTGAGTGAGGGTGAGGGTGAGTGATGGTGAGTGAGGGTAAGTGAGGGTGAGTGAGGGTGAGGGTGAGTGAGGGTGAGTGAGGGTGAGGGTGAGGGTGAGTGAGGGTGAGTGAGGGTGAGGGTGAGTGAGGGTGAGGGGTTGAGGGTGAGTGAGGGTGAGTGAGGGTGAGGGTGAGGGGTTGAGGGTGAGTGAGGGTGAGGGGTTGAGGGTGAGTGAGGGTGAGGGTGAGTGAGGGTGAGGGTGAGGGGTTGAGGGTGAGTGAGGGTGAGTGAGGGTGAGGGGTTGAGGGTGAGTGAGGGTGAGTGAGAGTGAGGGTGAGTGAGAGTGAGGGTGAGTGAGGGGTTGAGGGTGAGGGGTTGAGGGTGAGTGAGGGTGAGGGTGAGGGGTTGAGGGTGAGTGAGGGTGAGGGGTTGAGGGTGAGTGAGGGTGAGGGGTTGAGGGTGAGTGAGGGTGAGGGTGAGGGGTTGAGGGTGAGTGAGGGTGAGGGGTTGAGGGTGAGTGAGGGTGAGGGTGAGTGAGGGTGAGGGTGAGTGAGGGTGAGTGAGGGTGAGTGAGGGTGAGGGTGAGTGAGGGTGAGGGTGAGTGAGGGCGAGTGAGGGTGAGGGTGAGTGAGGGTGAGGGTGAGTGAGGGTGAGTGAGGGTGAGGGTGAGTGAGGGTGAGGGTGAGTGAGGGTAAGGGGTTGAGGGTGAGTGGGGGTGAGGGTGAGTGAGGGTGAGGGGTTGAGGGTGAGTGAGGGTGAGGGAGGGTGAGTGAGGGTGAGTGAGGGTGAGGGTGGATGTGGTGGTGGATGTGGTGGTGGATGCGGTGGTGGTGGATGTGGAGGTGGTGGTGGATGTGGTGGTGGATGTGGTGGATGTGGGGTGATTGCGGCTTGCAAGCTTATTCCGCTCACGTTATGCAGTTTCAAACATGATTGCCACTATTACTCTCACATTCACTTGGCAGCAAACTGGTGAACTAATTAAAAGAAAGTCGTATTCAGCGTTATGGCCGGTACTTTATTCCAGCAAAGTGGCAAGCCAGTACACACCAATGAGCTAGTAAAGCTAAAAACACACCACATGGCACAATTGCTGGCTGAGCGAGCAGAAGTAAGCCAAACAGCTTTCCCGTAGCTAAGGAGAGCTGAGCTCTTTTTGTAGCAGCACGCATAAGAAAAGTCCCGTATTTTCACTAAAACACTCTCTGATAATGATCAGCCGAATTCAGAAGGCTTCCTGCCCTCATATATTCCCAAGAGAGCAGTAATCTTATAAGGAAATGCTGTCATCACACCTAAAGCTACGGATGAGGAGAGCTTGCTGGAAGACATTCAATTAATGAAAAAAAAAAAAAGAAAAGGCGACACGGCCGACCGGCCGTGAACTGAAAGCACGGCCGACCGGCCGTGAAAAAGCCTCTGATGCCGCAGGGGGTAATTAGGGGAGGAGAATGGCTGGGCTGAGGCACAGCGCCAAGCCTTTGATGCAGCAGGGGGCGGAGCGGGAAGAGCTGCTGGCGGCACTAAGCTTACGATTTGATGCTGTGCACGCGCATTTTAACTAATTGCGCTTGCGCATTGAGTTAAAAGTGCACATGCACTTCATCAAATCGCCAGTGAATCGCCAGTGTAGGTAAGCTTTGTTTAAGCCCCCATAGTCTCGCTCTGCTCAATGCGCATGCGCATTGACAGGCGAGACCTAAAAATGGCGTTTAAACATTTAATAAGCTCATGCTAACTTAACACAGTATATAGATAAGCAGTAACTATATGACAGAACTCTGAATAGGGCTGTGCCTGCCTTCCACAATGCTAGCTCCACCTCCTGAGGAGCGGCTGATGTCTCTGCTCTGCACACTGAAAGAAGAGAAGGAAGACTGTCAACAGAGTACTCCAGGACTGTACTTGCCTTCCACACTGCTGACTCCACCTCCTGTGGGGCGTCTGATGTTTCTGCCTTGCACTGTGAAAGGAGAGGAGAAGTCTGGAAAACAAAGTGCTCAGGAACTGGTTTGGACTAGGCACAGGCCCCTCTCCCCTCAGAGAACAAAGGATTTCTGGGTATAAATATTGGGACCCTGCTCTCATGAAATTAGATCACTCTGAACAACAAGAAGAAACCTTGACTGAGGAGAGGAACCTGAAGAAACTGAGGAGAGACTATTCCCGAGATGAAGTGCTGCTTGGGGGATTGGCCTGCAGTGGTTGCCTTACTGCCAAAGGAAGGAGAAAGGAACTTTTGAGTAACTTTGCTTTCAACTTGTGAAGGATCTCCAAGGGCTTGGAAAAGAGCTTGCCTCCTGCTGAAGTCTCAAGGACAACAGACTTCCCCCCCAGCTCCCCAGAGTTCTAGTGGAAGTGCCTGCTGCTGTTTTGGGCCTTCTGAGGAACTGCGTGTCGCAAGGAGCTGGAAGCGCGACTCAATGAGGAGAAGCGCGTCGCCGTCGCTGTGCCTGCCGTCGCAACTGCGGAGAAAGGAGGGTGTCGCCACTGGAACTGTCATATTGCGCCGCATCAGAGAGAAGCGTGCCGCAACGAAGAGGAAGCGTGTCGCCGTCGCTGCTGCTGCCGTCGCAACTCCGAAGAAGGAGGGTGTCGCCGCTGTGGTTGTCGCACTGCACCGCATCGCAGCTGGAACTGTCGCGTTGCACCGCATCGACCAAGAGCACCTCGCATCCCCGAGAAGTGTGCCGCCGTCGGAGCTGCTGCCATCGCATCTTGGATGCCGCCGCTGTAGTTGTCACATCGAGCGGAAGCTTCACGCATCGTGGAGAAGAGCGTCGCCGCTGGAGCTGTTGCCGTCGCATCGTAAGGGTGTCGCCGCCGCAATCCACGCATCGAACCGAGAGTTTCTCGCATCCCGAGAAGCGCGCCGCATCTGGAAGATCTTCACGTCTTTATTTCTTTGTATCTGAACTTTGCCACATTTCCCATTGCTGCGACATTGCTTGTCATGGAAGCGCAACGCAACTTAAGGTACATTGACGCGGAGTGGCATGTCTAAGTACTGAACTGAACTAAGCTTAAATCTACCTTCTTAAAAAATCAAGTTGTGTATTTTTGTTGTTTACGGTCTTGTGATGAGTCTACTTATTTTTTATATAAAACCTGTGTGGTGTCCATTGGCAGCCTGTAGCCAGGCGTATAGAATTTAAAGCTCTCTGCCTGGCTTTTAAAATCTTGAAACTCTCTTCTTCTAGTATTTTGACCAACGTACTGGCACCATACACACCTAATCACCACTTGCGCTCTCTGGGGTCATGCCTTGTGTTGTTCCGCGGGTAAAACGCATGCATGCTGGGGGACGCTCTTTCCGCTGTTTGCCGGCCAAACTGTGGAATTCCCGCCCAATACACATCCGCAAACTGCCTGGAGAATTATTTGACGTTTAGGAAGGCTATAAAAACTAATCTTTTTCTTGCAGTTTAGGCTCTAGTGTTCGGTCTGCCTGTAGTAAGCGCCGGGACGCCTTTTTGCTGAGGCAGCTGTTGCACTATACAAGTCGGTCTAACATAATATAACATAACATAACGTTGTGACCTCCCACGTGGGCATATTGTGTGGTACTGTCACAAGCATCAATGTTCTTTCCCTAAGACTCTCCCTGTGCCCCCTCTTCCTACTCTGCAGAAGATAAGCTGAAGCAATGTACCCCAACGGTTACGCTTCTTACCCTGGAGGCTCAGCTACATCAGCTTGCCCTTTTCTTCAATGGGTTTCACTACTTTCCCTTCTCCTCCAAATCACCTTTCTTACTTAATTTCTCCTTAATAGTGTGCCTTCTTCTCCTTCTGCTTCTACTTGCCTTCACATCATTCGTAGCGTTCTCTTCTTCCCCTACATATCCCTCACTTCACCCTCTCCATCTTACAAATATGTTGTCCATATGAGTGAAGCCTGGAGTCAACGGTTTCAAGAGCAATCCCCCCACCCCCCACTTTGTCCAAAGCATCAGCAAAAAGGTTCAATCACAACACCCTTGAACAATTTCGTGATTCCCTTTTCGTTGACCAATACCACAGTGGTCGTTATGGGAGGCTCAAAACCAACCTCATGTTCTTCACCCGCGACATCTCATCCTGGACCACCATTTTCAAAACCTCCCTCAATGTTACTTCCTCCTCCTCAATCCTACAAGGGCCCCAACTACAAATCTCCCCTTCGGCTTGTTTCGATGGCTCAATCACTATCACTCTTTACAACAACGGCAAAATCCTGATCCAAGCCAAAGAGACTTACCTCTCTCTTTTCTACCACCTATTTCCATCCCTGCTCCTCATCCCTGGAATTCCGATCCCTCCAGTGTCCTCTTCAAACTCCTTCCTCAATTCTCTCTCGCCTCCCCTTATCCACCGGAACACCATTCCACAGCCTTCATCTAACCCCTCCCTCAATTCTCCCTCGCCTCCTCTTAATCTCCAGGTCACCTGTTTGCAGTCCTCCCTTGGGGCACAGCTGTCACCCCTGGCAGTTCCGTTCCCCTCCTTCACCCGTGCTTCACCTCCCCCCAATCCTACCTTCATCATCTGGGATGCTACCCTCAACACTTCTTCCCAGCCAATGGCCTGCTCCCTCATCTACACCCCTATACCAGCCTGGAATTCTGCAGAAATCTCCCCCCTCGCTAGGTTAACCACCCCACTATCCAATAAATCTTTCCAACATCCTGTCTTCCCAGCTCTCACAGTGACCTCTCCACCTTATGCTCTCCCTTCTTACCCTCCCCTCTCCACTTCCCCCTCCCCCTTTTTTATGAATCCTGGGAAAACCCCTTTCATTTCTCTCCACCCCCAACACTCCAGAAATGCTGCTTGAACTATGACCCCCTAATAACACCCCCCTTTCCACCTAATCTAGCAGAACTTTACACTTTCTGTAACCACCAGGAGGGGCCACCACCCTTTTCGTTCGTGTTTCCAGTCCCCTTACACTCACTATACCCAGCCTGCGCACATTCTCCACCTCTCCCACTTCTCTCCCCCCTGACTTTCTGCCTTCATATGACCCACTTCTATCCCCCCCCCCCCGGTCCTCCCACTGCAGACCTCACCTTTCTCTTCCTCAGCTAGAAGGTAATACTTCTATTTTATTCAATTTATGCCCAGATAATTAGCTCTCCTACTCAGCTGTACCAACAATTACTTCCATTCAACATCTCTTGACGAATCTCCCTCCACTCTATATTCCTACATCCACCCCCTCTCTGTGCTCTACCTCTCAAGTTGAAACCCCCCTGAACCCATTGAACAACCTAACATGTTGTTTCCAGCTCTGCTTTCCCTAGAAAATAAACTAGGACTTCTCATCTCTTCAATCTCCCAGCTTGAAACTACCATCCCCCACCTAAGTACTAAACTTTCCTCTCTTCCCAACTCCCTACTTCCCTTGGCGAGCACTCACATCCCCAAACTCCCAAGGAGTACCCTGCTCCCACACCCTAAAAAAGCCTCACACAATCTGTCACCAACTGACATTTCCAACTTATTGGCTAGATACAATTCTTCCTACTCCCACCCCCACACCTTCTCCTCTCCAGCTAACACTAATCTCTGCACTATGCCAACCATCTCCTTCACCCGCACCAAACATCGACCATCTTCAATCCAGTCACCTGTTCAAAGGAACATTATCTCTATCACCCCTAAAAGCCCTGACTCTCCCCCACCAAACCAGTCATCTCAGAGGGGAAACATCCTTTACACCGTGGATGTTTCAACGCGGTGCTGTTACGACGAGTCCTTTACAACGCAAGTCGTAACCACGACTTGCGCTGGAGGGCGCTACAGGATTAAGAATAGTTTATTTACTATTCCAACACCTTCCCTAGTGTCCACGGGGACTGGTGTTAGAACAGTAAATTAAACTATTCTCGATCCGCGCCCCCCCAACGCAAGTCGTTGTCACGACTTGCGTTGTAAAAAACGCGTTGTAACAGCACGCGTTGTGACGGTACGCGTCGTATCATCATACATCCATCTCTACAGCCTGGATATAGTTTTCTTCACTGAGACTTGGCTCAACGACACTTCTCATTCTTCTTTTGATCTTCTGCTCCACAGTGACTATTCCATTCTCAGAAATGATGGAGAAGATAAAGTCGGGGAGGTGTAGCAGTTATCTTCAGGAACTCCCTTCATCTCAAAGTTTTTCCCAGAAGCTTTTTCCGCTTCTTTGAATGCCTTTTTCTGGAGCTTCAAATCCTGCAAAACACCCCTGTCAGGTTTCATACCATCTATCACCCACCTGGTGACAGCTCTGCCTTCACAGAAGAATTCACTGACTTTGCGAGTGACCAATACTCGCAAAGTAACAAACAGATTTTTATTGGTGACTTTAATCTTCCCTGGGGCAATCCGGAAGAGTCCGCGGCCAACAGGCATGCCACTTTTCTCTTAGGAAATGATCTTGTTCAACATAACACAAAACCTGTTATCGCCTAAGTAGATATGCTAACTGCTGTTGATCCTATACTAGTAGACTGGTCTGACCACTTCCTCATACCCTTGTTTCTTCGCCTATCTCATTCTGTTACTCTTGGCCAACCTAAAAGATCTACTACATTTTTCCGCAACTCCAAAACATTGACCTGGACATTTTGTGCACCACAGCTCTGAGCTCTCTTCCAATCTTAGTCCCCTACTCTGAGGTCAACAACCTGACCACCCAATGTCTCACCAGTCTATCAGCTGTAATTGATAATGTTGCTCCACTGCAAAGTAAAAAGAAAAGACCCACTCCTTCTGCTCCGTAGTTTAATAAAACCCTCTACAAAGAAAGAAAACACTTGAGGAACCTTGAGAAACTATGGAGACATTCTCCTTCCACCACCAATCTATCCAATCTCTGCCTCGCAAGATCCTGTTGCTACAAACACATCTTCCGTGAAAAAGCGATGCACTTCAGAATCCTCCTAGATTCCGCCATCCTCCCTCCCTCTCCCACCATATTTGACGACCCACTCAAGATAGCGGCAGAATGTGCAGTATTCTTTGATGAAAAAGTAAAATCACTTGTGGATTAGGTTACCCATCCCATGCCCCCTGAGGACCGCAAATCCCTAGTCCCTTGGCAGAACTTTAACATCATCACCAAAACGGCCCTCCTTGAAAGCATTTTAGAAACTAAACCCTCTAACCATTCCATCGACCCCATCCCCAGTGACATTGCCATTGACTTTTACACTCACACACTCTCCTACTGGACCAGTCTGATAAACCTCTTCCTCAACCGAGGCTCCCTTCCTGCTGCCCTTAAAACGGGACAGGTTACTCCACTTCTTAAGAAACCCTCTGCTGATGCAAAATATCTCAACAACATTCGCCATATCACCAACCTCCATTTTCTTGCTAAAATTACAGAAAGTTGTGTGGCCAAGCAACTTTCCCAACATATCAAGGTCAACTCCCTCCTTGATGAATTCCAATCTGGTTTTACCCAAGGCTGCAGCACCGAAACAGCCCTACTTCAATTGATTGATGATGCCCTGCGAGTACTTGACTCTGGTGAATCCTGTCTCCTGATCCTTCTTGACCTATCTGCAGCCTTTGACACTGTTAATCACAACACTCTTTTGAACACTTTAAAGCAAAGAATGGGCTTTGCAGGCACAGTGCTCAAATGGTTTGAATATTTCCTCTCAGGCAGATCGCAGATGATCATAATAGCTAATTGTCTCTCCACCTCAATGGCTGTTGGACAAGGCGTCCCTCATGGTTCGATCCTCGCCCCTACACAGTTCAACCTTTACATTGAACCGCTGGGTAATCTCCTAAAAAAATCTGGGATTCATTATCACCTATATGCGGATGACACACACATCTACCTAAAGGTATCCTCCACTCATGACATTTCAATCGTCAACACTACTCTCAACGCCAACCACCAGTGGCTGTCGACGCATCAACTAATGCTGAATCCTTCCAAAACAGAATTCCTTCTCCTCTCGACCTCACCATCTCCTCCTCCTATCCAATCTTGGATGAACAATCTGAACATTCTCAACAAGCCTATCATTGTTGACAGTGCCAAATATCTAGGCGTCATCCTAGACAAAAGGCTCAGCTTACAGTCCCATATCAATACCATTGCCAAGAATGCACGCTACCAACTGTGCTTTCTCTGGGGGGGTTCAGCGCTTCCTTCCTGAACTTTTTTTTATAAATATTTTTATTTTCTGCAATAGTCAGCTCAGCATGTACAACAGTTCGTTCAGTGGAAATTGCATTACATTGTATACTGTACACTCATATCACATAGTATGAATAGCATTGCAGTTTTTTGTTTTTTTGTAACATAACTCTCGTATTAATTCGTAAACCGCCCACCCACATCATCCCTAGCACTTCTACAGATCACCCACGTGTTTCTAGTTGCACTGAATCATTTCTAGTCTTCGCGGTATTACCCGCTGCTCCTCCCACTTCCGACACTCCAGGTACATTATTATTGTCCGCTTAGGTTTCGTTTTCCGCACCTTACTGCGTGGTTATCTGCTGTTTCTCTCACTTCCAACACTCCTGTTACATTATCAATGACCTCTTAGTGTTCGACTACTGCACCGTACTGCGTGTTCCCACTTCGACCATGTGGTGGGGGAGCTAGGGAGAGGGGGAGAAGGGGAGGGGAGAGAGGGGGGTGTAGGGGGGGGGAAGAGGGAAGAGAGGGGGGGAAGGGGGAAAAGAAAAAAGGAAATGCGAATGGGTGAGGTCCTACATTTACAGCATCAATTCCACAGCATTTTGTGTTAACAACATTTGCCTACACCAATTCAGCTACATCACATGTTTCTAAGCCTATAAGTATGGCGTTCCATTCCATCGATATGTGCGTTTTACGGAGGCCTCTACGCTCTTCCTTCTGCAGTTCTGTCCCCTCTGCCTTCCCCCATCGCAGTACCTCTCTATGCCAGTCGCCAGGTGCAGGCGGTCTAGCCGATTTCCACCTCATCGTTATTGTTCTTTTAGCCAAGAGAATGGCCAGATCTGTGAAACGTGTAGTGGTGCTTTTCTTCTTTTTGGTGGGGCCCAGACCTAGTATACTATACAATAGGGAGGGTTGGGACCTTCCGGGGGCTATCACCGCCAGAACCTTGTGTATTGTCCCCCAGTAATAGCCTAGTTTAGGGCAGCCCCACAGCATGTGGAGGAGGCCAGCATCCACAGCCAAGCACCGGGGGCACGTATCTGTCGCCTACGGAAACATGGCATGCAGCCGGTGGGGGTGAGATACGCTCTATGCACGATCATTAATTGAATAAATTTAAATTTAGGGTTTCTTGGCACCTTGTTGGGGAACTTCGGTACCTTCTCCCATTCCTTGTCTCTGAGCACCCGGCCTAAATCTTGCTCCCAGCGCTCCCAGGTAGGTTGTAGGGAGATCGCCCTGTCAGATCGTATGCCATGTGTGAGCCATCTCGTTAAGTGACTTTCGGTCCCCATTAAATATTGCATAGTGAGAAGTGGGTTCGTAGGTGGCTCTGTGCCGGTCTGCGCCCAGGTCTTGGTAATATACCGTGTCACTTGTGCATGCAGTAAAAACAGCGGTGAAGGGGTCTGATGTGTTCGTGCGAAATCTGCGTGCGTCATGATAGTGCCATCTACAAAAAAGTCCCCTGTCAGCGCTTCCTACCTGAACAAGACCTAAAAACCTTGGTCCAATCATTGGTTCTTTCCAGATTGGACTACTGCAACTTTTCCTTGCTAGCCGCCTCAAATCCCACCTTTCCCCTCTAAAATCCATCCTTCACTCAGCAGCTCGCTTCGAATATGGGACTAAACGAAATGATCACATCACACCCATACTGCTGTCTCTTCGCTGGCTTCCTATCGCAGCAAGGTCAATATACAAGCCTGCCTGATTCACCCACAAAGCCTTGCACACCTCCACCCAAAGCTAGCTGACTAATAAACTCAAAGTCTCAGGAGGCTCTAGATCTTCACGCAATGCGGAGCGGAAAACTTACTGCTCGAACCTCCTACCTTCAAAAGGGAAAGTTTAAAGCTCAATCGTTCTCTGGTAATGCGGCCAGAATCTTGAACTCAGTTCCTCCATCCCTCCGAACCACCACCTCTTACCGGCCTTCAAACCAGATCTTAAAACTCTCCTCCTCCAAAGGCACTTCCTGGAATAATTCAACCCATTTCTTGACCCTTACGGCCATCTAGCACTCTCATGAGGCCAATTTTGTAAATATGTATTTTACTCCTGTTTTAACCTAACGCTTACACCTTTTATTTTTTACAATATAAATATGCAACTTGTTGCATTGTAACTGCATGTATGTAACTTGTTAACGTGCTCAGACTATCTTTTGTACCTTTGTAACTGTATATATGTAACTTGTTAGCGTGTTTAGTATATCCTGTGTACCATTTGTAACTTACCTGTTTCTTTTGTAAAGCGCTCCGACACGTTTGGGAAAATTTTGTGCTACATAAAACTGCATTAAATAAATCAAATCAATAAATGCAGTAGAAACAGTGCATGCACTGCCTAGGCTCGACCTAAAAACACAAAAAATAAAAAACATAAAATAAACCCAAAAACCTGGAACAGGACAAGGGACACAGATGAACTGTACTTGGCCCTGTTCGCAAACCAAAAGGTTGACAAGTAGTAAATGACACCGTTGGACGACAGGGAGGCCAGGCCACCCAACCCTCCCCAGGTGCACAGCTGCAGGGATGGGCCTCCACTGACAGGAATGCCCTCTCCTCAGTCTATGTGCACTGTCCAAGCACTCACGTGGCAAAACAAACAAGGAAAAGGGGCGGAGCCACTGACGTCATGCGCTAAGCCGCCTCCTCCTGGGAGCCTGGGCCATCCGCCATATTGGAGTGGGTCTCCTAAAGTTACAGCCGTTCATTAAAAGAGTTAGTTCTCAATTTATTCTCTTAAATTGTACCCATATTAATCTTTCCATCTTTCCCTCGTTTCTAAAATATTTATTAACATGAAATAACAAAAACGAGTGCATTAAAACGTACGAATTAAGATAACAGATTTGAAAAAAATTGGAAAGATTTCAATGCATGGATGGATTCTTAGAATATAGCGGAACCTCACCATGTGACACTTATTTAGATGTCATATAAATGGGTTTGGGAAGAAGGCGAGGGGGGCACGTCACAAAAATGCTCATACACAGCGGAGCAGGTAAGGTCTTGTGGCCGACGGCCATGTTAGGGCCAGGCGAACATCTCTTAAACTGTTTGATGCGTTATCCCTTAGCTCTGGTTTGCCCGCTGCCTGGCGCTCGGGGTGCAGACAGCGGCCATCTTGGAAGTCCATAAACTCTCCTTATTGGCTAGACGCGGCCCAGATCTGAGGGCGGGACCTGTCAGCGCGTCGCGCGTACGCTTCCGTTTGCCTCGTGATCCCGGAAGTGAGCCGCGCTGAAGCTGTTCTGAAGATGGCGAGCGGGGCAGTGAGCGGCGGCCGGGGCTGCGGGACCCCCCTCGGGGGGCTCCTCCTGGGCCTGCTGCTGCTGCTGCTGCGCGGGGCGTGGGGGCGCAAGCACCACCTCAGCCTGCAGGTAAGGGGGCGAGAGACCGGTGAGGGGCCTGGGGAGGGGGAGAGTCCTGCGGAGACCTGGGAGGGTGAAGGGGGGCCCTGGTGGGGGGGTCCCCGCCCCTCCCCCGGGGGCCAAGGATGGGTCCCCAGCGAAGGGAAGGACTGTCACCAGCTCGGGCTCTGCCCATCACCATACAGCCGTGATCCGGCCCGGCGGGGGCTGGCAGGTGCCTCAGCCTCGCAGGTGAGTCTGGACCCCCTGCAGACCGTCGCCCTTTAACCTCCTGTCAACGTCTGAACAGTTTACCCACCACATGCACCGTGAGATTACCGATATTGACATCATGTATACATTGTAATATGCAAAACACACAAGATGATGGACGGAATGTTGCACAATGGCAAAACATTCACCCCCAGTCACAGATCTGGGTTTAATCTATCACCATTCTTTAGCCCACTCTGCCACCCCAGTTCAGACATGGCCATATGCAAATCAGCCTTGACCCTGTGCCTCATGGGTTACAGTCCAACCCGAACTGCCAAGCCATGTCTTCCCTGGACCGGAAACAAGCATCCTAGGACCGGTTTCTGGCTATCAGCTGTCTTCAGCCAGGATAGCTTGACTCCAGTGAGCACAGGACCCACGTCTGGGCATACCCTTCCCACATAGGGTGAACAGCAAGACACACAAGATGATGGACGGAATGTTGCACAATGGCAAAACATTCACCCCCAGTCACAGATCTGGGTTTAATCCATCGTTATTTTGCTCACCAAGCCACCCCAGTTCAGACATGGCCATATGCAAATCAGCCTTGACTCTGTGCCTCATGGGAACAGTCCAGACCGAACTGCCAAGCCATGTCTTTCCTGGACCGGAATCAAGCATTCTAGGACCGGTTTCTGGCTATCAGCTGTCTGCAGCCAGGATAGCTTGAATCCAGTGGCAAAGTGAGCAAGAGACTCACACTCATGTCTGGGCATACCCTTCCCACATAGGGCAAACAGAAAAACACACAAGGTGATGGACGGAATGTTGCACAATGGCAAAACATTCACCCCCAGTCACTGATCTGGGTTTAGTCCATCGTTATTTTGCTCACCATGCCACTCCAGTTCAGACATGGCCATATGCAAATCAGTCTTGACCCGTTGTAATATGTTCTATGTTCTGTATTTTTTCCTACAATGTAAATACTGCACATATGGTCTTTTAAAACATACCAGTGACTTTATAACCACTATTCTGTCACACTGTATATACCGCATACTTTTGCCACATTTATTGTGCAGCCCTGAGGAAGCCCCGTACGGATGGCCATGTAAAGGGGCGAAACGTGTTGGCTGTAACTTGATGTTGCTCACCCAAGAGAAAGTCTCGGTATCGCAGAAACTGCATAAAACACTTTTGCATAAGACTTAACTGCCCTCTGGAATTTTTTCCGCGAAAGATCACAAATTATCAAGATTTGTCTTGACACTCCTTTGGAGCTCTTTAACTCCTGTCTCCGCCCTTGCAGGTTGCCTATTTGGGATGGATACTCCTTAAAGCGTTGTCTTCTAGTAATGCAGACTGGGGAGAGGAGACCGGGGAAATGAACCTTTCTAGACCTCAGGGGAGAGGAGACCTTTGTGGGGGAGCCCAATGCGAAGGTGTCCTGGTACATTCTGGGTGGGAGGGGGCCTGTGGACATGAGTGGTGCTTGTGTCTGTGAAGGGCCATGCTAGAGACCCTCATGCAGAAGACGATAGGGCACTATGGGCACCACAGTGGAGGGGACAAGGGGGAGAACATGGCCCTGGATTGAAATGCTCCAGTGGGAGAGGAGATTTGTTTACATGGGTGGGGCGTGATCCTGTGGGTTTTGGCTATTTTGTGGTTAGTAGGCTTCTGTTGTGAAGCATATATCAGTGTATAAATGCTTTAATGGCCTCACAAGTAAGACAAAATAAGTACATGATTACTTGAGGTGATATTTAAATGGCGTTCTGTACATTGCTTCTCCCATTAAGTTTATGGTGAAAAGTATTTTTCCTGCTTTCCGGTTTTCACTTCTGGTGATGTGCAGTGGCATATTTCTATTTTCAGTATTTGCCCCATCGACGAAGGTGGTTTTACCTTGCTTTTTTTTTTTTTTTACACAGAAAGTCATAGGATTTATACCCATTTCATGGTGTGTATGGCGTGCAAACCTAGATAAAAAGCAACATGGGATCCTGCAGTGTTGGGTAAACAGGACCAGTGCAGAGGAGGGACGATGAGGGACCGGATTCTGTTTCAACAGTGGAGTACCTGTAGGAAAGTGGAGTATTATTAATGATGCTGGTTATGCTTCACCATGCAAAGCTATCACAAACCTCTAAAGATGGTCCTTGGATTCACATTCATAAATCCATAGCTCAGTCCTGGTAGCGTGGCAAAGAGCAGTTAGGCTTTAATAGAGGAACTTGTGTTAAGCCTTTCAGAGTACCAACATGGATGTTAAGTACTTGACATGATGTGAAAGAAATCTGACAACATTTTAGAACAGTAAAGCGGATTTTTATCTTAATGTAGACATCAAAAACAAATGAAGTCAGATAATGAAACTGGGGTTATGGATTTTAGAAACGATGAAAATTCAGTGCATATTAATACAGTGAAACTTTATCATAGCGGTCAATGGTAAAAACCACTAGTGACAATCGGTCACTTGCAGGTCAAGTTGCGTGAAACCCTTGTAGGGTAAAGGTGAGGCGTGTCCCTGAACCGGGCCACGACAGTCGGTTAAATTTTACCTGACCCATGGAGCCCAGGTGCAATGGTGTTCAGGCTGTCAAGTTGCAGAGCGGGAGCCGCGGGGAAGCTGCTTTTACTGCTTAAATGGTGCTGTGGGAGAACAGGGTGCAAAATGTCAACAACCATGGCACCGCTGACTTCAGATGAAGGTTTTATGGAGTATCCTCTAGGTACAGCGTTGAGTGAAGGGGTCAGTTGCAGGAAACGGGGCGCTTCAGCCTCAGGAGGAACACAGAAGTAACCTGAAACTTTGTTAAAGGTAGGACTACAGGTCCCGCAATGCACTTTTCCATCTACTTCTGGGCAATTCCTCATAGGGCCTGATTTCCAGCGATTCTTTTGATTTGGAGTGTTGATTTACCTGCTGTTTGCAGGGAACTAGTCTAAGGGAGTCTGAGGTTGTAAATGGCTTTCACTGGGCTCTCTTTGTCTGTGGGAACCAACCTTTAGCCTAGGATGAGTCGCGTTCATGCAGTTCCAAGAGCATTGCCATAGGTGCAGAGTAGCCTTCTTTTGCTTTGTGCAAGTCCTGTTGTCATAGACTCGGGTCTCTTTGCAGATTGTTCAGAACTGAGGTTATGGTGTCGGAAGTGGCCCTTAAATCCTATATTTAGGGGTGTGGGTGCAAGTGGCCAATGGGCTATTAGCCCCAGCAGATAATCCACCCCTGAAATGACCACATCTGGTGGTGTAGTTCACCTTTTCTACCCAGAACCCGCTATTTCTACCACTTTTAAAAATGGCAGAAGTCTTCCTCTGCTGTACAGACCAGGTAGCCCCTTCTAGAGATGCGACTAGCCTTCTGAGGGTGTATGTCACCTGACTACCTCATTTTCCCACCCGTTTAGCTGCCAGTGTTCCTGGGGGAGAGGAATGGCATTCCTTGTTTTGGGAGGCATTCTGGATGCATATCCGAGGAGGAGCCTTTGAAGCTCACCACCTTGATGTGCCCCTTCCCTACCCAGCCTAAGAGGGGAGACATGATCTCCTTCATGCCCAGGCCTTTGTTCCCGACTACTGGGAGTGTTCACATTGCTTGGTAAGACGTCAGAATCCTGTCTTGGTGGCAGCAAGCGTGGGTGGCCAGCCAGAGCACCGGAAAACTGGGGCAACCAGGAGTGCAACCTCTAAGGTAGCAACCTGGGTGCATGCTACATCGCTCCAGGCACAAGATTCGTGTCCGAGGTGAGAAGGCAGATTGTTCGATACCAAAAAGTAACGTATTTAAGCAGTGCCATAATGGAGCTGCCAAACTCGGGTTTGCCCGGATGACAGTCCATGTTATCCCATGGACCATCTATCACTTATAGTGTCCTTTAATTGTAAAGGGCACTAGAGGGACATATAGGCTTGCACGTACGTGTTCACACCTTTAAGAAAATGCAGCCTGCCTCCTGGGCTTTAGAGGCCTTCCTTAGGGGTGCTTGACATTTCAAAGACCGTATATTGACTTTGTCACACATGATGAGAGCAAAGTAGAGTTTGAGCAGTTTGCACTGCTACTGCGGACTGCAATGGCAAGCCTGCTTTCAATATTCCAGGGGCCACCCAGCGTGGCACCAACAGTGCTGCAAGCCCTGGGGTCCTTTTACCACCCATGACCTGGATACCATATACTAGGGGCTTATAGGGGGAGGTATAGTCCTTGTCAATTGGGGTTATCAATTCACACACGTTTTGGGCTAAGGGCACTGGCAACGGGGCATTTTTAGCAGGCTTCGGTGCACAGTCTGTAAAAATCCAGAATTTAGTAGTCTAAAAGGGGGGGGGGACTGAAAAAAGCTTGTTTTCTTACAGGTATCCTCTGGAGTCTGACTTCTGGAGTGATACATATGGACAGGTCGTTCTTAACTCCTTGCATGCTCATGATGAGCTCAGCTCGTCATGAGCGACGGCGCTCCGGTGCTCATGCTGAGCTCGTCATGACCGCGCCCGTATCGTGGAACGCTCGCAGGCTGGGCTGATTCCCCTGCTGTGCTGAACGTTCCATTGGAACGGACGCGGTCATGACGAGCTCAGCTCGTCATGAGCACCGGAGCGCCGTGGCTCATGACGAGCTGACCTCGTCATAAGCATGGAGGCGCTGTACGCGCCCCCGCCCCCCAGCACAGCGGGGAAATACCCCGAGCAGCGAAGGGGTTAAAAACGAGGATCTTCCAAAGGTGCTTGCCAATTCTGGATTAGGATGGTAGGCCAGAAGGTTTGGAGAAGAGCCCTGGCACCTGCATGAATGACTCTTCCATCAACCTAGAGGCCTTTAAGAAGCAGCAACCTCTTAGGACATTTAATAGCCTCCTCTGGAATCTGACCCTGGTACGTCCTGCAACATCCCATCGCTTAACCCAAGGAGGTGCAAACAAAATGAACATGTTTCTAGTACTAGAAGTAGGGGGTACCGGGTGACTCTGTCATCAGCACCTCCAGTCTGGGGTTTCCTTTTACAAATGACTGTTTTTCAAGTGTGTTAGTCCAACTTGTTCAATAGACCAGAGCCAAGACTACAATTCCCAGACTGCACCAATGTTTTTTAAATTAACGCCTGGTGCTGGAAAAAGGTGTGTAGGATGTGATCACCTGCCCTCAGATTGTTAGTGCACTCACTCACCAACAGTTTGACGTTTATCCACCCACACACAATGCTGTACAACTGTCCATTCAATTTTCTGTTTTCCTAATAAACGGCAGGTTAGAAATGTTATGAAATTACTCAACATAGACATTTTTTCCGCCTGTGCAGCAAATTTGGTATATATGTGTGATTCAGATGCCGTGGAAGGATTCAGTCAGATCGACACATTAGATTAAATTATGGCCCAAGAGAGATTTGTATGATCTTTCATCAGAGTTTACCTCGGGCAGGGAGTTACCTCTTAACGAAGGCAAGGGCCAGGAAAATACAAGTAAAAATAAAATTCGCTAATAAGTCAGAAATGTGATCTGTGGCAGGAAACCATTGATAAAATATCAGAAAGTCAGGCAGCCCACACACCTCTGTGTGACACATGCCCCACAAGGAATGGCGATCGGTTTAAACCTCTGAAGAGGTGCAGGCTTCAATCATGCTTGTGGCTCGCAGGGAGAAGTCAGACTGTCACCAAGCATGCATGAGTGTTTCATTCAATCTCAGCTGCTGTTTCCCCCGGAGTCTTACTGAGACACTGTCTTCACATCAGCCTATGGGGGCCGCACCCCGAGTCTTATATAGGGAAAAATATAAAACACGTGTTAAATAAAAAAAAAGTACAAAAGCAAAGCAGACTTCGATAAATAAACAAGCATTTACAATGCAATAAGGCACGCATATACGCCAGACCTGTTGCTTTGCAAATGGTAGTGATCCCGGACAACGGGGGGGGGCAGCATGGACAGCTTGAGTACGAAGGCATGGTAGGTATGACGGCAACGGGAGGGGCGGCGGGGGTTATTTGAAGGCACGGACAATGGGAGGGGGGGGGAGAAGGCACGAACAACGGGAGGGAGGTGGGGTGAGTAAAGAATGCACCAAAGCACGTTGTGCTTGCAGTAGGGCAGCCACCATTGTCAATAAAGTAAATAGTGCTCACCCACTAGATAAAGCATGCTATGTTAGGAGCGAAGTAAAAGGTCCAGCCCTTATGGGCAGCAACAAATGGAGACAAGGCGGTACCGAGGCGAGACTATCAAGCCTCATAATGAATCGGAAGCTAGCGTTTACTAAGGACATTGACACCAGCCAATTACAAATGTGGGCGAGGCTTCCACAGCACTTCCGCAACATACACTACTACAGCATGGCTCGTAGAGCGAGCAGCGCATGCGCGCTGCAACGCTAGGCTCAAAATAAAAAATCTATGTAAAGCAATAGGTGTCGCATTTGTGAGAGTTTAAGCTATTGTCATTTACAATGCCAATAGCTTAAAGTCTCCTAAATGCGAGACCTATTGCATTGTAAACAAGTGGGCGCCATTGTCCATGCTGCTTGGAAAGTGAAAGCGTGCATGGCTCGCTGAATATAAGGAAAGCACGGTGTGCCTGCAGTAGGGCAAAACCCATTAAAGAAAATAGTGCTTACAGAGTAAATAGCACAGACGGTGTAACGACCAAAGTAAAAGGGCAAGTCCTCATGGGAGATTACAAATGAAGACAAGGTGGTACTAAGGAGGGACTAACAAGTCGATTGCTGAATCAGAAGCCAACATTTTACACAGGACAAAGGCACCATCCAATGAAGAATGGGCGGAGCATCAGAGCAGGGCCTGTGCTGCCCAGGCTCGACCTAAAAAGTCCATTCCTCATGGGAAGTTACAAATGCAGGCAAGGTGGTACCAAGGAGGGAGTGCTAAGCGTATTCATGAATGAAAAGCAATGATTTAGAAAGGACAGTAACAGGAGCCAATTGAAAACATGGCCGGAGTTTCAAGTCTGAATTCAGCATGCCTCGCAGACTAGCTCATTCGTTACCCAGGCTCGACCTAAAAATTGTGATTTGGCTTATGTGAACGGATTCTGTCACAGTTGTTTCTTACTACTTTCCTTCTCATTTAGTGAATGTCATTTAATCAGTATAATGTGCACCGTATGTTTTTGTGCTTGTTCATTGGCATTGATAAAGAATGTTATTGTTTATTCACATTCAGTTTGCACATTCGTAGTAGGTAGATGTGTTAAACTGTTTACAAAGGAGAGCGCGTCTGGCAATTGTTGTTTGGATATATATAGTTGGTCCAGCCACTACACGCCACATAATGAATCAACCTATGTATGTGTACATTATAAGCAGTCCCAGGTTGCAGAAAACCAGGGCTGAGTTACATGATAGGGCTGCACAAAACTAGTCCCAGCTGTTTGCAATTCCCATTCCTCTCAAGCCCTAAAAGAGAGAATCCAGTGCTGTGAAAAAACACGACTACTCACTACAATGGGTACTAGGTCTCTGAATACTTGACAGTGCATTCTGGGATGTGTTGTCCACAAAGCTTACATAGGTTCTCCAGTGTGTCCAAGACTGAAATAGAAAACAGGCAGAAGTCAAACAGGGACTTGGGTTTCATTTTGGTGGTGATATCCAGGCTTCAGTTGGTCCTTGTGCAGTGAACAATGGATCCTTAACTCTTTTTTTCCACTTGCCTGTAATAATGTGGTTCTAAGTCACCCCTCTTAACTCCCCAGCTTCTGAAAGGATACCAGCCTTTCTGTCTTTGTGCCTGGTGAGTCCAGTTAACATCAAAAGGTAGTGCACCTTTTTAATGCCTTTCATATTGACTCAGGACTATATTTAGGTATCTTATTTAAATATTACATGGAACTCCGAATAGCTTTGTTTTCAGTCTCTTGTTTATGCTTCTGCTGCTGTTAGTATGCCATGTTGGTGTTCCAGTGAGTTTTTGGATTTTAAATAATTTACTCTAGGTTTACACTTTCATGGAAGGCATTATGTTGATCTTGAGCGTGATTTGCCCTGGTTTTACCAGCATGAGTAGGTAAATCATGGTTTCTTTTGAATTGCTGTTGCAGATTCTAGAATAGATTGGTGACGTTTTCAGCCTCGGGTTAGCTTTTGTTTATACACTTTTTTTGTTTTTGCTATGAATGGCGATGACATTAAGAGGGGAGGGGTTGCGTTCAAGGTAGGTGAAGGTTATGGCCCAATTGACTGCTGTACAAATAAAATGAGTTGCCAGAGAAAAGCAGATTCTCCACACAATTATGCAGGCAAACTAAAATTCACAGATGTTGATCAGTTGAGCTAGGGTCCTAAGCTTTGGAATGCCTTAAACTAAAACATAGAGGGAAAACGTCATCTTCCTAAACCTCAGCAGCCCCTTTATAACTGGATTTTTAAGCAATTCATTGGCCAGTGGCTACTATTGTAGTACCCAGCAACCTCTGCTCTCTAAAGAAAGGCTGCTAAACACTAACCACCTGGAACTGGTATGAGATGTGATATGAAGCAGGATTGGCCTGTGATACGAGCTGGAGATTGCAATAACCATTTTGAACCGTTCGAGCTGCTCGCGTTCTCTACCAGAGGATGAGCAATCCATGAGCTGCTGGCAAATCCTGTATAAAAGTGTTCAACGGTCACTAATCAGCTACTTAATTTGACTTTAGAATATGGCTTAAGGGCAACCAATGGCCACTCTATTTCGGACCATTCTGCTATTCCTACCTTTAGGCAGGGCAGATCCTTTAGTCATATTGACTACATTTTTTATGGATCGAAGATTGTGGTCTTTCTTAAGCGACATAAAGGTTGTACTTCGACCTGATAGCGGTCACAGTGCTTTACCTGTCGAACTCCTTGCTGACGTCTTGCCTGCCCCTCAGAACTGTAAACTTGAGTCTCACTCAGCACCCTTATTGCAACCTCAAAAATGTAATTTGGCGAGACCCAATTAACAATGGTATGTTACTGAGTGGGGATTTATCAAGCTTTTGTTGATTTCTTCAAGGCTTACGATAGGTTTCCCCTTGATAGGCTAATTTTTGCCCTATACCTGAAGATGGTGAAAAAAATCTGATCATTCTTTACAACTTGCTCCAAGCTGGCAACCAGCCCAAATATTTCTTGCCCTTGGTTCTCAAACTCATGCAGAGTGGCCAAGAAGGTGTTGATCGATTCCGCTGGGTCAATCAACAAAACGGAGTTAAAAATCACTAGGAAGTTTTGCGAGTCAATCCTAATGACTGCAAAGCGAGACCGGGAGGAGGCCCAGTGGATTGACCTTCCTGCATCTTTGGCCAGGAAAGAGACCCAAGCTTTCTGGAAAATTATTGCATTTGGTAGTCGCTCAAGTGTTTCTCTGCCTCACGCTTTTGTCCTACTGACCTGTGGGTTGCTCACGCCCTCTCCCTTTACAAAGAACGGTTAATTTTCTACCATAACATCCATGGACACCACTGAGTATATAAATTGTTTACGGGTGATGCCTACACCCAGCTGTTGCTCTTCGGTGCATTTTGTCTGGCCCGACAACATACCAAGTGACTTGTTTCTCTCTGATCTAGCTATATGGATACCATACCTGGAAGCCCTCTTTAAATCTTTAGTTGGGGGGGGTGGGGTGGGTGGGGGGGGTGCAGGTGGGACCATCCCTGAGTCGTAGAAAGTAGCAATTATTGTCCCTATACACAAGACGAGTGAGAGAACCTGGGAATTACAGGCCGATTAGCTTAATTGACATTTCATAAATGATTTTAGTCTGGCATGTCCTCGCCCACCTCCAGACCAATATATGGAAGACAGCCAAAAATTGGCGGACTTCCATGCTGGGTTTCGTGAGGAAATAAGTACAATGGATCAGGTACTTCAGTTTTCAACTATATATTGGAAATACATTCTGCTCGAAAAATATCACCTTTTTGTGGCCTTTATGGACCCGAAGGCTGCATTTGATCTAGTCCCAAGGGAATGCCTGTGGGAAGTCCTTGGGCAATATATCCCAGAAGATCTCGTACATATATTGATAACTTTATACACTGACACTTGCGCCCAAGTCAGATGGAATAACCATGGGGACCTGTCTGAAAAAATTCCTATTAACTGTGGGGTCAGATAGGGCTGTGTCATTGCTCCCACTTTGTTTTGTTTGCCTATAAACGGTCTGGTGTGGTGGTGTGTGGCTGTCAGAACGATGCCCCCAAAGTGGTGGACGTCAGTGCTGATGTTTGCTGATGACGCGTTACTGCTCTGGATCTCCAAGCTTTCTTGGACAAAGTCAGACGTTTTGTGGAAATGGAGGCCTTAAAATAAATACTAGCATAACTAAGTTCATGGCCTTGAACCCAC